>NC_054544.1:3053066-3423066 GCF_017654505.1 Polyodon spathula | reverse complement strand
TGAGTGAAGTGCAAGGCCACGTACAAGAAGTTCTCCAGTTCGCAGCTGAACGGTATCATGTTGAGGAGGGACAAGGCGTCTATCAGAAGCATGGCGTGATAGGGCAGCCAGCAGACCAGGAAGACCACGATGTACGTGAAGATGATTTTGCGACTGATCCTCCTTTCTTGGTCACTGGAGGAAGAGATGACCCTGGCCAAGAGGATGTAGAAGATAGCGATGATGGGGAACGGGATGGCAAAGCCCAAGACAATGAAGCTGAGCTGGATCCCAACAATCCACTCCTTGAAACTGTGCCCTGGGTAAGCAGGACGGCAGGAGATTTCCTCACTGATTGGGTTGGTCCCTGTTTTGAGGTAGTAGGTATCAGGGATGGAGGCTACCAAGGCAAGTAGCCACACGAAGATACAGATGAGTCTACGGACCACTTTCTTCTTGCGGCTGTTGGAGTCCCCAAAGAGGACCACAGAGATGTAACGGTCGACACTCATGCAGGTGAGGAAGAAAATGCTCCCAAAGAGGTTGACACTGAAGATCAGATGGGTGATCTTGCACATCACCTCACCGAAGGGCCAGTGGCCATGCTGGATCAGGGAGACCACCCATATGGGGAGGGTGGCCACAACACAGAGGTCGGCGATGGCCAGGTTCAGGATGTACAGGTGTGTCTCGTAGCGGTTCCTCTCAGCACGCAGGTTCACCCACACCACCACAGAGTTGGCCACCAGGCCAATAATGAAGATGAAGATGTAGAACAGGGACAGGCTGTACAGGACTGCACTCTTGTTGAAGCTGTGAGGGCACACCAGCGTCTCTATGAAGTTGTGCTCCCCACTGTTGCTGAAAGAATTATCTACACCTTCTTCCGTTAAGTTCATCTCGTCCAAGTAATCCAGGATCTCAGTTATATCAATGGCACTCATTTTGAGTTATCTTCTAGATCGACTCTAATCTGAAAAGAGAAAAAATAACAGACATTAAAACACTGTTCTGCATTTACAGTATGCTCCAATTTGGAGTAGTCAAGCTGCCAATTAACACTAATCTTGGACTTGGGCTTACCTAAGATTAAATTAAGAAGTCAAATTTATTGCCTATGTTTTATACTTGATTATCACAGTGGCATAGTAAGAAAAAACGGTATAAAGTGCAGCTCTTTGACTTCTGCTGGGACAGTTACCTTGACCCATCACTGAGATCTGCACTGAACATTTAACATTTTTTCTTCTTTTTTTTTCTTGAGTATCCATTTCCTCGGCAGCACAGTACCATTGTCTTTTAGATTAGAGAAATAAAAATAACCAATAACCAGGAGATGTCATTACCATGAATCATCCAAAGCCTATCCACACTGTTCTGAACATCTGAGTTCAATCTGCAAAGAAAACAAACTGAAGGGAGACATTCCTGCAGCTAGCTCATGCCCCAGGGTGTGCTGGACTAGTCCATCAGTTTAGTACCTTAGGGTTTACTATTCATCGACTTGACTTTTTCTTTTAGTAATGCAACCCCTTATAAATCTACTGTCCAGAGCCCAGCTGTGGTGGATCTATATAAAGGTCATTGATAAAAGACAACAATTCAACCAATATCAGTTGTCTTTGTCACAGATGCTTGTTTGAGTTATCTGATAATCCTCTTTAAGGATAGAGGCACCATAATATGTTATATGTTATAACTACTGTTTAAACGTTTGTCTACCATATTACTGAGTTTCTTTTTTATTGCACTCTGTGTACAACTGCACAACAGCCAGTATCAGCTGCGTGCTCCCAAGAATACCAAAGCGTAGCTCGATCAACAGGTTATCAAAGGTCGTCTCTATCTGGAAACAGGCGTAAGGATTGACAATGGTTAAAAGGATCAAATCAAATAAATTGACTCATTATCTTCCTTAGGCTTAGGATGCCTCTAATCAATAATAACCACAGCTAAAATGCAAACAGTATCTCTTATCTTCTGGAAAGTCCTGGTTGGTGAGAGGTTTAACTATATTCCTTTTCAGTTAAATCCTTGTGCTATGAAACTTTTTCCTGCTCTGATGTTCTCTCAATAACATATATTAATCAGCAGGGAACCTTACAGTTTAAACAGAGCGTGACAACGAGACACCACAAAATCTGCTTTCCATAACTAAAAAAGTAACCCACTGATGAACTAAAAAACCTAACTCCCTGTAAATCAGATTTGTTTATAGTTTTGAGACCTGGTTGCCCTTCACCTAATCCCTTCCTCATCCAAAACTTCACCAAGGCACAAAGCACTCCCTGTCTGTGCCGAATTACTCCCAGACGTCCCCTTTCTCGTCTTTCTCCCTAAACTGTTCTTCTTTGAACCAAGTAAACCTGACACAGTTATAACGCCTCACTGTAAAACAAACAAAAGCAACTTGTGATATGTGGGAAATATGGCAAGGGGGGTAGGGTCATGGTACTGCAGATTCAGCTATTCTCAGAACAGCGCAAGCTAGTCTTACCATGCTACCATATCTCTGCTGTACATTCCCTAGTCTCCATTGTCCAGGGCAGACGCAATGTTGATAGTGTGCAGTACAGAACAAGGAGAAGTCATTCCTTGTAGGAGCCTGCAGTAACAGATTACAGACCTATACAGATAAAAAGAAAGCATTTTCTTTCCCATTGAATAAGTGATAAAACAGTTCCTCTTGTGATCAGACAGGCACCACAATAGAAGTCTGGACCCTTGTTGTTCCTGTTAGATGCACTTACTTTTGTGTGCTATGAAACAAGGCAGACACCCTTGTATTCAATCACAGGTGTGCATGGGGGGGGGGGGGGGGGGGGGGGGGGGGGGGGGGGGCAATATAATTGCTTAGTGCTACTCTAAAGTATTGCCAGTTAAAATGGTTTTGCTTGACTCAAAAATGTAACAGCTTCCAGTTATGCGTTGTTATGCATATTTTCAAATACTGATGTTTGTGATTTACAAGCAGTAACACGGATGGTCATTTGGTTAGATTTCAATAAGCTGACAATGCCTGACAAGTACCTAACAATGCATATACTTTTTATGTCGATATATAGTTTAAACGGTTAATTAAATCTTAGTTAAAGTATTTCAGCGCATCTCAGATAGTAACATGACATGTATTGTGTGTGGCCGTATTTATTAAGAGATGAACTGAAACTAAAACAAACGAACCGGAGATAACCAATGACGTCGACTGCGTGCATTTCCATTGCAGCAGCCCCAAAGCACTTTTAAACTATAGGGAAAACAAAAGCGCGTTTCACAATGCAAACAGAGTGGTTTCGATGCAATTTACATAATGCAACTAAAACCCCCTCCTTTACCAAGCCGCAGTGTTACTCCTCTATAGGGTTTGTCCTTTAAAGACAACTAAATGGACTGAACCTCGTGTTTGCAGAAAGAGGGGTGGCATATATTGGTTACTTAACTTTCAGAAACGATAAATCTACAGTGGTCAGTCATTCACAGAATTTTATATATATATATATATATATATATATATATATATATATATATATATATATATATATAATATAAGATGCATTATGCAAGAACAACACACGGGATGGCGTATATCAGTCATTTAAAGAGATTTGCTAAAGTATTTAACTACTTCATAAGTACTGTACATAATGACATCATGCATTAAATACCGCGGCTCGATATTTCGCTGCCTACCAAACTATAGGAAACTATTGAGAATAGAACCTGGAAAACAGACAACGCCTGCTTGTGTAAAGAGAATGGATTGTTAACATACACCAATAAAGCGTGGTTAATGTCACAGTGCAGCAATCACCCTAATACATTAATATAGCCTATGTTAAAGTATCTTCGTTATGCAAAGACAGCACGTAAGTAATGTTCGCTCGCGCGCGCGCGTGTGTGTGTGCAGTTTAAAATTGCAGCAATAAATATAATTAACATAATGAGACTTCCATATCATGTAATTGCAACTGTGTCCAAGTCATATTCTTTATTAAATGAGGTACATTGTGCTTATTAGAATGTATAGTTTATTTCCACAAAATAGCCTTTGCGTCCTTCTAACACTACCCTGTTTAATTCCCCGAACCTTTGTCAATTAAAATGCAGCTTGCACTAAATGGCAGATCTATGGCGGTCAAAAAAAAAACACCTTTTAGTGAGTAAAAAGAGACACCCCCTCAGGATAAAAGTGCACTTCAGAAGTTAGTGGCAACCAGTCCCCAGCTGCGGTGACGATGGACTGGCTGCATTTTTAATGACTGCTCTAGAAATCTCAGTGTCAGAAACCACGGTAATAAGCACCAGACTCAAACAATTAAGATCCACTGCTTTCTCCTTCCTCAATCTCAGTCACGGTCTTCTCCCTTCCGTCCACACAAACTAACTCGCTGTAACGTAGTTCTTCAGATTTACCTGCAAGATTATTCTCCTGGTACAAGTATACATATATACATTATCTCAGTATATACCAGTGGCAGACAGGTATCTTAAAATGCTGAATAGTTCATAAAGCCAATAAAATGCAAACGTGTGATTTAAAAAAACATATATTCCTACCTGTTGCCTTTTCACCTGGTTTAATCCGTCGTCAAAATTCGAAAGTTATTATTATTATTATTATTATTATTATTTTAATAAAGTTGTAGGCACATAAAACAATGGTCTGTATATAAATTATTATTCATGTAATGTGTCAGTGTCTTTTTTTTTTCCTTGTTGCGATGTGCAGTCAGTGCTAAGCACACACATTAGATTTTTCAACCGCATGCACTTGTTAATATACAAGAAAGAGAAACGCCTACGGAGGCAGGTCTAAGGAGGCAGTACTTGGCTTGCTACAAACATGCCAAAACACAAGATCAACTACTGAGTGTGCTGAACAATCTGGTTGCAGGTCACTCCAGAAAACCTAGTTATTAAAATGCTGTTAAACTTTTTTTCTCCGAGTGGAACAAATCAGATCTGCGTGTTAGCCACATGGCACTGACACTGTAGCGTTTACATGCATTGGGTTGATTGGAGAACGTTTGATTTAACAATCTTAACTAGCGATATTTAAGTTTAAAACTCGTGTCCGTATATTGTAACCGGTCGCATATATCGTATAAATAATGCAGCCGATTATGATACTGCCTCGAAATATTTGTCTCCAATGCTATACATATTGTAACCTATACTATAAATGTAGCTGTGATACATCTGATATATTCCTTGAGCTATTGGGGATAAAGCTAGAAAGTTATCGTGTGATAAATTGTTTAGGTAAAAGCATAGTAATATATATATATATATATATATATATATATATATATATATATATATATATATATCGATATATATATATTTATACGATGCCTTGTTTGTTTTTTAAAACCATGGACATTTTTCTTTCAACCTTAAATTAACCACTAACTACTTGTTCAAAATTTAAAAATAAATTGGCATTAAAAAAAAAACACACATTAGTCAAATGACACCACAGTCAGAGATTGCGCGCACAGAGTAGCAGATTAAATTGAGTTTGACAGTCACTCCTGCCCGACTACATCAGCATTGCATTGTATCAGATCGCTTCGGGGCATAGTTGTACCCACGGGCACAAACTCCGTGCTCAAATGTCTAATGGCAAAGGCATTGACGCATGAGGGATACTGTGCAAACTACACTACTCGTATCTACTGTTATGTTAGATACAAAATCAGTTTCCTAGGGGAAAAAAATAATGCGTGTTCAGTTAAAGAGAGAAAGAACTGTATCTGGTTGAAGCTGGTTGTAGTCTAGATTCATACCGACCCAAACGAAAAGAGGCAACATGTCAACACGCCAGCAAGTCCCACGGTAATAGAACTGACTGTCAATCTGTTCTGCACTGGCGAGCTAAAACGTAACAACACATTGTATGCAAATATATCCTAGCAGCCCATGTTTACAAAAAAATAAAATAAAACACCATTGGATATTGTTCAGTCGTGTTCTATTCACCAGATTATATTGTCATGAAAACTTTTGTGTATTTAGTAATGCATATCTGGACTGGAATGGATGTTTTTTTCAACTTCTTGATCAAGGATGCATGGGGCAGACTGTTTATGCATTAGCATTGCTTAACTTCTAGATCAAGGATGCATGAGGGCAGTCTGCTAATCCATTAACATTGTTTAATTTGATCAAGGATGCATGGGGGCAGAGTGCTTATGCATTAACATCGCTTAACTTCTTGATCAAGGATGCAAGGGGCAGAGTGCTTATGCATTAACATTGCTTAACTTCTCGATCAAGGATGCATGGGGCAGAGTGCTTATGCATTAACATCGCTTAACTTCTTGATCAAGGATGCATGGGGGCAGACTGATTACGGCCAGGATCAAGAATATATGCATACATAATGTGTTCATCTAATCCATATACATATCACCACTTTATTGTTTTCCCCCAGTTAAATACATTGCTATTAGGAATGCAAAATTGATGAATTTGATTAAAAATCAAAATAAGTGTTTTTGATTATACCCAAATGCAATCCAAAAGGTGTATCGGAGTCTTGGAGTCTAGGATAAAAGATATGTGATAATGCAAGGCAGTGTGACAAAGAAAGATGGGCACACAACAAGAGCCCACATTTTGAATTGCTTGTATTCTGTAATAACATTATAACAGATTTGATTGCACACAGGATGGCCTGGGGTACAGCTGGAAGTTAATTAACACTGGTTTATCATTATCATTTCCACATGTTCTCTATGTTTATTTAAAGAAAATGGATAGTTCAGCATTACACCAGCTGCTGCACTGGCCCTGCAGATGAGCAACACTTCTAATGAAGCCAAGAAAACACCTTGACTATAGACATGTGCTGCATTCCTCTTCATTGCTTCTACCTGGTTGCCATTTCAAACCAATTCTGTGTGATTAGCCGTCCTTCGTGTATTGATTTCTAGAATCATCATGGTTTCCAGATATTATTGTGCTCAAGATTGTTTTATAATCTTTCCAGATGCATGTTAAGTAGCTTCGATGGATATGGCTGTGGAATTGTGAATGCTAGAGTCCATAAGGGCAGGATACAGTTAGAGAGTTTTGTTATGACTTGTCACTCATACTTTGTTTTTTTCTAGACTTAACCTCTGTGCTCCGAACAGGTCAAATTGATTACATATCGATATCCATTGCTGCCGCCTTTGTATCCTGCTTGTTGGTGTTGTAATGCAGTGTGTCAGTAGAGGTTCATGTTGTTCAAGGCAAGATTCAGTTTACCATGGTATTCATACAGTTTTACCATGCTTTTCCCATGGTTATACTATGCATTTAATATAGTTTACCCTGATTTTGCCATGTTTAATAATATGCTTTACCATGACTCTTTATCCTTTACAGTGCTTGTCTATGCTTCACCATGCTTTCACTGTGCTTCATTACACTTTCTTGTGCTTTTACGATGGGAAATGTTTATGGGGAAGCTTTGGAACATCTGCACGAAACCAGGCTGTTGTTCATTATGATTCAAATATTGTGTAGCTTAAAAAATTGAAAAGGCTCCCGGAGTTGGCATGCTCTAGAAACTCTGTTTTTATTTTGTTCTTTTTTTGCCCATATGGATGCATCCTGTAAGAATAAACACAAATATTTCCCCCAACCAATTCAAATGACATACAGGCATTGTCCTAATGATGGTGTTCACCTGCCTCCAAGTTTCTCAGCTGTGTTTCTATATTTAAGAGTATAGTAAAGCATCTTGCTGATTTTGGATTGGGTCCAATGCTGCATTGTTATTTAAGTTTATGAGAGGCTGTGTTGGTTGAATGAGCGCTGAGAGCACCTGTTATTATACTATAGTGCTTCCCCTTTCTAATGTTTAGTGGGGAGCCACAGTTACAAGACTGTGCTATTTGTTGTGAGATCAAACACTTGATTGAAACCTTTTCCTCTTTACCCACAGCTTCCATGATACGCACCCTTTGGAGCTGTGTCGGCAGAAATGGCCTCCCATAGCCCCAATGGTAGTTAAAGTTGAGCGAGCACAGACTCCATCTCTGTGGAACTATCAGCCAGAGACAGGGACCGGCACAGAGAGGCCTTGTGCATTGACAGTACAGTATTCTCATCTAACACAGGCATGTAAATGCTACAGTAATGGAAGTACAGGCTGCTTTTAAATTCATTTATTATTAAAACACATGCATTTGTAAAATGAAGTGAAGCAAACAAGAAGAAACAGTGTTTTGCAGATTTGTCTTCTCCAGTGTAGTTATAAATACACATTGGTAGTAATGCTTGACAAATGTTTAGTATAAAATGTTAGCAGACCAATTTTGTTTTTCAATATAAGTGAATGACTAAAGCAGCTGTGACAAGCTACCGCTTGTCATATACTCAGTTCCTTTGGTGACTGGTTAGTCCAGGTCTAGTCTATGTCCGTTTGAGAATCCAAATATAAATTGAGGCTTCACAACCTTGGGAATCTTCAACATCTGACCTAGCAACATTCTCACCAAACAAAATAATAATACATTATTGTTGTGTAGAGAGGTTGCTATTGTCTTTTACATATCAGGAACCTGCAAATGGATTTCACATAAAACACACTTGTTTCTTACAGCTGTTGCCAATTATTATTATTATATTATTATTATTATTATTATTATTATTATTATTATTTGTGTGCTTTAATTGGGAAAGCCTTGAAATGCACACCATCGCTATGAAACAGGGAGCAGCAGGTGCTGGAACAATAAAACTGCATCTCCTGCACATCTGGGGAAAACAAAAGGTCAAAACCATACAGGGGGGAGGAAATCCACAAAACATCCTGCATCAACATTTGATAACCAGCATTTCCTTCATAAACTTTCCCACATTATAGTGGGGGGGAGGGGGGGGGGGCCCCCCACCCCACGTTAGTACATTGGGGGGGTCTAACGTAATCACGTAGTAAACCATGTCATTTTGAGTCCTTTGGTACAATCTCAGTTTACTGTTATTTTCTGATAAAAATGTAATTGTATATTCATACAAGTAACCTAATTGTTAACTCATATATATATATATATATATATATATATATATATATATATATATATATATATATATATATATATATATATATATATATATATAGTGCTAGTGATTTTTTGAACCCACTCAAGGTCAGGGTCCAGTAAATACACCAGTGGCAAAGATAGATAGATAGATAGACAGACAGACAGATAGATAGATAGATAGATAGATAGATAGATAGATAGATAGATAGATAGATAGATAGATAGATAGATAGAAACAAATAGAAATTGCGTGTGTAAACTACTTGCATGAGATTTGGGGATTGTGAGAAATAGTTGCAGAAGTATTTAACCTGAGAGCATCTGCCTTTTGGTAAGGTATGCAGCTCATTATTTCTGTAGATGCTTCTTATAGCCCACCTGTCCTTATCATGGATTTGTACTGATTCTGTTTAAAACCCTTTTATACCCGTGAGAATTCCCTCTGTAGAATAAAGATCTTTAAAGTGAGCCTGCAAACATACAGCATTGTAGTACAAGACTGTTTGGAATCAAATGTCAGAATGACTTCTGGTCCCACATCATAACACTGAACAGGATGGCCTTCACTTCACTTTCAATTGATTTTCATAAGAAGGGCAGGTCGCAAAACAATGTAAACAAGGGCAAGAGACCTTCAGTGTGACTCCCCATGAAACTAAATATGTGTTTTTTTACAGTCTAACCAGCGCTTGTCAGTCCACACCTCCTTGTTCAGTAACACAAAAAGTTTTCATATACAGTGAACTATATTTTAGCATTTTGTTGTTGTAATATCCAAAGGTAACACAGAAAAGTGTCGCATGGTTTTGCTCTGGTGATGAAAGGCACTTGTACCGCGCTAACAAAGACCTGCATGAAACAAAAGACGCCGGCCAACACCAGTCATGAAACAGAGTTTAAGATGTCAGGGCGACGATCACACAGATGAATAGAGACGAGTTACGTTATTAACACGACAGCATGACACTACAAGCAAAAATGACACAGACACAGCAAATATGCAGTACTGGAAAATAACAATGAGACTACAGAGTCAAAAAGGACGTATATAATTCATTTTAGTCATGTCATGGATATCTGTAGGACTTCATTCGCTCCATTATCGGACGTTATTTATTGTGCTATCCTGTCCACTGCAAACAGAACAATCCACGCACCGGCATGAATACTGTATTCAATTCAGATTTCTTATAGTATCAGTATAGTGTCTGTATTGTTCTTATAATCTTAGTTTGTGTTCTTGTTTCCCAGGTCTTTCGTAGTTGCGCAATCCCGTTTTTCATCTCGACTCCGGACCTTGGAAACTCCACAGTGCGCAGACGTAGCGTCCTGTTGCTAAACGCTGTATCCTGCAGAGCAGAGAGAGATTGCAAACACTGGAGTCTCAATACGGTAAAAATAAAATATATTGTTTTCTATTATGTATAACTATGTTGTCGATTTAAAGTGGTATAAAAAAGAGAGGTAGAATGCGAGCACATTAGAGTTGATGCAAAAATATTTTTATAATCGATTTTTTTGTTTTTTGTTTTAAACCCCTTTTCAGGTGCAGAGTTGATTGCGTAAACTTTTTCTATTTGCAAAGTAAAACTTTATTTAGACATGGTTGTCAATTTTGCTATTCATTTTTATTTCGTTTATTTTGTGTCTAGTCGCAGGTTAAATAAAATCAAAACAGTTATATATATATAAACATACTTACATACATAACGAGAGACGATAATAGTAAAAAATATATATATGAACATCGACGTTTACTGCTGACGAGGGGGTTTAATAGAAGAACTTTTAATTAGAACGCCGATGGATAGGTGCAGAACATTGGCAATTGAAAACCAGCGTAACACAATGATACACTGTAACCATGGACATGCACATAATTAATATAGCGTGAAAGAATGAGTGCTGACTGTTTCACGTTGTCAAAATAAAATAATTAATTATTTTCCTGACTTTAGTTTAAGAAGTGTACTCAACACTGTGTCTGATGTGACCATGTGGTCTTTGTCCATATGTAAAAATAATAGATTGTACTGACAAAACATCTAAAAAGAAAAAAAAAGAAAAAAAACAATGTGAAGATCTAGAAGGTCCAGACAAGGAAAAAACAAATTCCTCCAGATGTGATATTTTCCTAGTCTGTTTGTAGTTTGGGCTTGTTTTCTTTGTAAGTGCAGTGAAGTGGTTTTTGACCATTCTAATGAATGCCATATTCTTACATACTTCAATGTGAAGTGAACTGTGATCCAAATGCAGCTGCCTAAGTAAGATTACCTCATTTTTTGTAATTGTGAAACCAAGGACCTCCAGACGATTACATGTCTAAAGTTTATTTTCTATATACATTTAATGGCTGAACTACAAAGATCAATTGATTCATATTTGTGTAGAGTTCTCCCGTGACAAGCCACTAGATGCTAATGCCTTTTCATTAGCACAGCCAGTCATTGTAAAAGTGTTATTGTTGTTTTTACATGTGTAACATTGACCTTGGAAATAATTACCCATAGTTTAAACATAATAACACTATTTATGAAATGGCTAAATTAGCACTACACTAATCCAGCTCTTACTACACTAGCCCAGTACTGTAGTTTGCGAAGGAGCAGTGGCACTGGAACAATTTTTGAAGTGGGGGTGCTGAAAGCCATTGAACAAAACTATAATCCCTGTATATGATGGAAGCCATGCAAAGCCAGGGGGCGCTGCCGCACCCCCAGTACCCCTAGTTCCAGTGCCCCTGCCAAGGAGGCTGTCTGCACTTATTGTACTACTGCTGTTATTTCAATATATTTAAAAAGACACACATACAGACAAAGGTGGCCAAACATTGCTTAGCCTTGGGGTCTTCCTGTAAAATTATTTGGACATCTGTTTGTTATCCTGCTAAACAAACTTTAACTAAATGAACCCAGAATACAGTGGAGCATAGAATAGCACACATTGTCTATTTTTGTTTGTGTTTTGTTTAGGATCCCCAATTCTGAGTTATGCAGACTATCTTTGCAAGCTAATACTGGCATTGCAGAAGAAGAAACCGCACCTGATAACAGCACTGAAACCATGTCGCACAGGTAAGAACGTTATTACCAATGTCTGGTTTCCGTATTCAGGTAATATAAAAGCAGTCAGAAGAAGAAAAAACCCTCTGTAGACTGTTGTGATTAGAGACGCTATTCAGATCAAAGAGAAACGGTCTGTAGCCTAAGGCAATAGGAAGGTATCTTGGTATTTTTAATCATCAAGCAGTGGGCAATGAGATTCTAAGACAGCAATCTTAATAGTGATCAGAATTGCGAGTGTTACTTGTTGGTTAGTGGAAAAGAAAACCTTTTTGAAAGAGTTATCTGGTGAAAGAGAAGAACACAGATACATCAAAGTCTGATATTTCAAAACTTACAGCTAGTTTTGACTAAATTTCACATTAAACATTTTCAAAATAAAGTCTACATGGAAATCACAATGTTTAGTTTTTTCTTAGTTATGTTATAATGTGTTAAATTACATTTCACTTACAATTTACAGATTTACTCAAGAAGACTGAATGTAAGTCTGACCCATGACACAGCAGGCACCTGTTAAATCCTATAGCCTTCTATCCCTGTTGCACAGAAGGCTATCCACTGCGTTGTGATAATACACTCTCTGTGTAAAGCAAATAGCTACATTTACATGAGGGAGAGCGAGCCCCGGGAAAACAGTAGTCTGTTATGCTTAGACTGAAATTCTTCTCTTTTTTAAATTGCTTTTTGTTAGCTCTCCTGGAGAGGGAGCGGACATGTATACTCCTTTAACTGGGTTTAAACAGAGCCCTGGGAGGGAACGAGTGCTTGCTGCATAGTGGAGTGGTTTCTATAGCAACAACTAAGCAAAGTATACCAAGGCTGAGTCACTACCACCACCGCCATGCAAACACTGAACAGCAACACACTGAAGGCTGTTTGAACCCAGTGATCACCAGGGAGAAAAACAAACAGGGCTTTGTGTGCTTCACAAAAATTTTTTATTTCTCCTGCCGCTGCTGAGGGGTTGCCAGTCGTAAGCATCTGAACTCTGCCGGGGTGCCAGCTACCATTTTCATCATGGTGTAATGGTACAGAGCTCAGCAGGTATGGTTTCCAAAGGGTGCCTAACAAAATGTGTACAGGTGTGTGGCTCAGTGAGGAAGAAGAGCCCATAACCCATGCTCCTTGTATTTAAAATATCCCCTGCCTGAAATTCTTAACATTTCTTAGGAATCAGATATGAATCCAGTCAAGCACTGTAGAGGTTAGTAAAGAATAAGGTCTTCAAGCAACCATCAGTTGAAAACTGCTGTTGTGCCAGTGGCCTAGTGTGCTATGAAAAATCAGATGGAGCTGATACCAAATCTTTACAAAAGATATTCTAAATGGGGGTCGGTAAATATGATCAAGACGTGTATTTCTTAAAAGCATTATCATTATGATTATTTTTTCTTACACAATGGTAGTAGTCATGCAGTGATGTAATTGAATGTTAATTGAGTATTTAATCACCTAGTAATCATACAGTACATCTTGACAGCTGAATGACTGCATATCTGCAACTACAATCTGTCAATATGAGCCCCAAATAATTTAATGGTAAGAAAACAGAGGCTGACTGTGATGATTTCTAATGGAACAGGAATGGCTCCTGTTGCTTGTTATTCTGAATCTAAAACAATCCCATATTAATAAAAACGTGAGTGGGACATGCCCCCCCCCCCCCCCCCCCCCCACAAGTTATGCTTATAGCTACAGCACTGAAAAAAGCCACAGCAATGTAAGACGTGATAGAGTATTTTTTCACTGCCCGTGCTTTCCCTCTCTCAGCGCCTATGGTAAGATATGGGTGGCGGCCCAGGGGGCACTTGAAGACCTGATACAGAAGGAGATTCCCGCAGAGCCCCCGCGACCCCAGAAGGACCAGCAGGTGGTCTTCCACACACTGGCCACCTTCTATGTGAAGTACGTCCAGATCCTCCGCAGCATGGAGGCCGTGTACGACCAGATTGTACACCCGCAGAAGCGGCGCGTGATCTGGCACGTGCTGGAGGGCGTGATGGGGCGCGTCCTGGAGCTGAAGAGTGAGATGGTGGACCTGGAGTTCTCTGAGTTCCACTACTACGATGATATCCTGCAGGACCTCAAGCTAACCCCAGTGAGTTTGCCCGCTGAACTGACTTTAAAGAAACAGGGCTCTACTGTGAGGCACTTTTTCTGAAAAGACCCTAGCAAAGACATTACAGCTCAGCTTTAATACCAGAGTTGTTTTTACTGTTCTGTTTTGTTCATTTCATAAAATTTGCTCTTACATTTACTTTAAAATTGGATTTTAGATGTCTTCAATTCCCTTTTATGTACCTTTTATATTTTTCTTCCCATTATTAATTTAAATTGAAAACAGTTGAATTCTCCGGGCTCATTACCGGTACTGCAGAGGGACTTCTGTTCATTACCTAGCGTTCTCCTGCCTCACTACAGCGTTAATAATGTTGACCTCTTAGCAATAGTGACCTCTTAGCAATCTGAGACACTATGCTAATTCCTTTTCTCCCTGTGCTGTGTCTGTATCCCAGGAGGACATAGAGATCCCAATTCCCCGGTACTTTGTGAGCGAGAAGATCCGGGTGCTGAAGAACAGGGAAAGGATTCTTGCCCAGATCCTGACTCGAGCAGGACAGCAGGAGCTAGAGACGGTCAGTGCTGCTCTTCCACACCCCTGCCAAGGAGTGCAGCCCTTATAAAGTAAAACCAAGTGTAATCAAGCATAGTGACTATATCGTAAAGCATAGGTAAGCATTGCAAAGCCCAGAGAAGTATGGTAACGCATAACACACACACACACACACACACTCTCTTGTTTTGTGTTGAAGATCCCTGTTTTTTATATTTAATGTGAGATATGCTAATACAACATTACAATTCAATTACAGTCCACTCCCACTGGCTTAGGGAGAAATGTCGGGTAGGGATAGTTCACCTCGATATGCTTCAGCAACCAGGTTTCCAGGAGTAGACTATACAGGCTGGCCCTCGCCTTCAGGGTTCAGAAGCTTGGTAAGGCCTTGTGTGAAGTGATTACCTTGTCTGTGGGAACAAGTCGCCTGTTGACCTTCCATTCCCTGGGTTACAACGTTGAAGTGACATTCAAATAGGGCTTTTTAAATTGCGAAGGCACTCTCTTATTTAAAGTTGGGCAGCATCTCTGCTGGGTTTTGACACCTGTGGCTTGTTCCTTCAGAAAGTGAATGTGAAGCTGTTGTCCCTGGAGGAAGCGGTGCGGCTCATCCAGGTTTCGGAGCGGGCTCGGCAGGGCCGCCTCAGGGCCAAGTTCATGAAGGAGATCCGGCTGGAGGAGGAGAAGGAGCAGCAGGCCAAGATAAGAGGGGTCACCACCTTGGATCCGGACGAGGCAGCCACTCGCATCCAGAAGGTAATACATATGAGGGAACACTGCAGGCTGGTGGTAACACACAAAGGATCGGCTCTTAACTCAACCACAGCTCTGGCTGAAAACGTGATTGGAAGATACTTACTAGTGCTGCACAAACCAATAATTTGATTGTTTGGATCGAGCTCTCCATGTGAGGATTATTGGTGTTGATTGGGGTAATTTATCAATCCATGTAAAACGAGTAACAACAAAAAAACCAAAACAGCTGTGTTTGGATTTGTGTGGACTGCTGTTCTCCACAGTCTAAGAATCTTGTTTTCAGCTCTTAAACAGTTGCAGATTTCAAGTTAGCTATAACATTTTATAAGTAACTGGAGCTGCAACTGTTTAAGAGCTGAAAACAATCAAAAAGGTCTAACTAAGCAAATCATCAGTTAAATTAATGGAAATTGGAGCTCAGTTGGAATGAAAACCAGAAGACACAGGGGTCCAGGTTTGAGAGCCCCTGAGCTAGAACTTACATTTTCTGAGATGTAATTAGCTTGTATGAATGTTCAGCCCTTATCACAATGAGATTTATTCAGGATGCCTTCGTTCCAGCAATCCACGGAATAGACAGGACCTCAGTTTACAGCCTTAAATTAAGGTCTTCACCAATAGCAATAGTCCTCTTTTGAATTATCAAGATACTCCAAGTACTGTCTCGGCCAAACCAACCATTCTTGCTTCTAACTACTTGCAAAGGCCAAGACTTTTTGGTGATCTGTGTTTTCAGATAGACCCAACACCACAAAAATATTGGTCTTGCCATTAGTCTGCTATCAGTGATTTGTCAGTGTAATAATCTTACCATTTTCATGGAATTGCCCTTTTATATAAGCGTTTGCTGAACACACTATTGATTTTATAGTCCCCTTTTTTTGTTGCTGATCAGGTATGGAGAGGCTACAGCCAGAGGAAGAGGACTAAGAAGGAGCGTCTGGAGGAGATGATATTCCTAGGGATGGTGAGTTTGAGATTGTAAAACAATTATAAGGTAGCCCTTATAAGAAACGAAATCATGCAGACAAGCATGTCAGAGTACAGTGATGACGGCACTAGCCAGAGAATGGTCTACTTTTACGTTTTACCTGATGACGTGTTTTTTGTTTGTTTTTTTGCTTTTTTCAGTTAGAGCTAAATTGCCATTATGTGGTCCTTATTTAACATCCAGAAAGACAAGTTCTTTCCAGCCTTCGAAGATATGATTTTTGTCAATATTACAACCTTGTTATCTATTCATAGAGGAGACAGACTATATGTTGTGTTTGCCATAATGATATGACTGAAATAGGCCTTGGAACAATAAAAAATATATAATTTAGCACACCACCTCTTCTTCATGCAATAAAATCATAGAATAGATACAGTGAAAGGGAAACTACACGTACACAGAACAGCTGTAACCATGAGGGGAATGGTCTGACAATTAGCTATCATTGCTCTACAAGGACAGTATTCCCTCCCTGTCTGTGGGGTTTTCAGGGTTGTATATACCAATTATAAACAGTGCATTATAAATGTTTCCTGTTGACGTTAGATGTTAGGATTCCTCGTACATAATGACTAATAAACAAAATGGCTATTTATAGTGCTTGAGTGAATGTGACAAAGTGCCCGCCCCTGTGCATATTATTTGTTATATGTTGTGTGTGGTGTGTTAAATGTTGGTGTATAGTCATTGGTACACAGGATATAAACGGGTCTGTGTAACACGAGTGTTTAAAAAGTATATTTGTATTTAGGCACTAGGATTGCACAGCACTTCATGTGCAAGTAAAAAGTAGTATGTGAGCACGGGGAATTGCACTTTATTAATTCACGTGCAGTTAGCAATCAATCAATATAAGAACTCATATGTGTAATACTAGCAGAGTAATGGAATAACCTGCTAGCCTATTTTATGCAAAGAGTAGAGTAACAGTATGTAATGTAAATGTGAGCTTCTCCATCTCACACTGGCCAGTATCCTGTATTAAAGGCATGGGTACAGTCTGGTTATAGTTGATAGGAGAACTAGAGATGTGCTCCAAGCAGTGGTATTTTGTAAACTGGTACACAAACACTGCAGCTTTTAAAGCAAACCTGAACATTCAGCCTGAATGCACAAGCACTTAGCCTTGGAACCCTCTTTCTGCGTTGCCAGGGCAACTGAAGTGTAAAGTGTAAAGTTCTGAAAAAGACCACATGCCTTCACGTTTCATGGAGAGGGGCCGCAGCACCAGAGATAAACATTTACTTCTAGAGCTAAATGAAATGTGGACATTGTATATTCTTTAATTATCAAAATATTTATGAAGGAATCTCCATGGAGTGCTTAGGGATATCTTCTTGGCAGGTGCTGTAGCAGTGGTAAAACAGCTAAAAAGAAAACCAAAGACAAATTGCACTATTCTGTGAAATTATATGGAAGGTTTTTCTTAATAGCAGGGTAATCCAGATGCCAGAAGTATAATTGACAGTATAACACAGTTTAACTTTATAAAAAGAAAAACAACAACAACTATGGAGCAACTATTGCAATCAAGCATCCCATTCTAAAAGCAAATATGTCTTATTGGGCAGAATTTGATCATTGAAGTGCCTAGTGTAAGACTTCAGGTTCGTCATCCATCAAGCTTTCAAACTATATGCATTGACTACTGTTGGGTCGTTCCAGGAGAAATACGTTTCTTACAAGTCATAAATATCAGACTACTGGTGATGCGTCTATCCTAATACATCGGCATTTCATATTAAAGACTTCTCTAACGTAGCAAACATTACATTTTCATTGAATAGTCCTATGGGTAGTTGATTTGCATTCAGCAAGTTTTCCAAGGACAAAAGAAATTTGTATAAACAGTGGCTTCTGAGTAGATACCAAATCTAAATGAAATAATATATATATATAATATATATATATATATATATATATATCTATATATATATATTATATATATATATATATATATATATATATATATATTACCTATTTAACCTAAAATTAATTCAGTTATATTATTAATTGGATTTGAATATAATTCAGGTCTTATTATATCTTTATTTTATTTATTTTTTTAAAATAATCAATGGAAACCCCTGTCAGCTGTTCAAGTTTCCTGTGTTTTCCAGCTGCCCGCTCCGCAGCAGCAGCAGACCAGCGTGGCCCGGCTCCACGCCCAGCAGGTTGAGAGCGCCCGACACGTGGTGCAGGAGGAGCATGAGGTGGAGTTCCAGCACGCCCTGGTCAGCATCAAAGATACTATCCGCAGCCTGGAGGGGCCCGACATCAAGGAAAGCCTGCAGGAGCAGATCCGCCAGTGGTTCATCGAGTGCCAGTAAGTCTGGATTATCGGTCTTCTGGGGTAAACCCTTGGGTACAAAAATGGGGATAACATTTCAATGCAGCTGACCCAGATACAGAAGAATATGCTGAATTCTGAACAAGAATAATAATATATTGCTTTATATAACTCTGCTGTTTTATATCCATAATTAGTTTATTATAACTTTTAGAATTTAGGAATACATCAATAGTATTTTGGAATAAAAAGCTTAGCTGTATGCTTACAAACCACCTAAAACATTGGAAGGGTGTAATTTAGCCTTATAATTACAGTAAACGTCCAACTTGTCCCTGTTGATGAAAACCAATATACTTAAACCCTGCTGATGGAAAAGAGCTCTGAATCTGTGATAAAAGACAAGGCTTGAAAAGCATGGCCTAGATTGCAATCTGCTTGTAAGACAAAGCAGATGGAAAGCACTGGAGTAGGAAACGGGCTAGTAGGAATCACTTATCAACTCATTTCTGCCTGCACAATGTATTTGCTGCCACTATGTGTTATTGCTGGTTAAATGGACAGACAACGGATACGAGTCACCCCAGTTTGGTGTTGCTGACGTCTGGGGTTCAGCTAAGACACAGGCAGGGCTGGCAGCAATGTCCATCTCCCATTCGTTTCCTCCAGAGACTTACTCAATAAACATATGAACCTACTGACAATAACACAGCAGCAGGCTTGATGGATTTGAGGTCAGGTTGGTGAGAGTCTCCCGATTCACATATTTCCCATGGCTGGTGACAGACAGGGAATTTGGTAAGGCTTGCCTGGTCCAAAGCAGCTTCTGTGTTGCTGTCCCTCGGGAGATATCCTTTATTCGGCAGCCTCCTGCCTGCCAGGTCGGATTCTGTTATTGTTACCAGACTGTGAACTGGCGAAACATAACAGGCCTGCTTTTTGTGATAAATGGGATGGATTTAAAGCTAAGGGGAGAAAGTCAAATAACGAGTGAAATACAGCAATTGCATAAATCCTCAGGCATTCTGGGGGGAAAGGTCAAACTTTCCTGACCCCTCCCTGACGAATGGAATTTAAATACAGAACTATTGGATACCTTGTAACCTTCGAAATACAGGTATATTAATGATGTTGCAGCACCACTGCCCCCACGCTTTTGTTGCATTATTTAATAAATGTCTTACAATAGAATAATGTGATCAGAAACTGTGTAGCAGCATCTTGATTCACTGAGCAGTGTCCAGCGGTCTATTAGGTTTAAAATGTGTGTTAATATGCAGAGTTCCATTTTCAGAATGCCAGAATTGTGTGCCAAGTGCATGTAGTACAAATCAGTAAATGGTAACTGCAATGCAACAGCATGTAGGTAATTATATATAATTGTGGGTGCAGCGATAATCGGTAGCCTATCTGCATGGCACCCCTATAACAAAAAAAAGACACAATCGGCTTTCTGCAGTTTTTGTTTTAGCCGATGTGCTGCCAGCACAGAATGTAATGTTTGGTCAGGCACCCTTACTAATGACACAAACACACGAGACAGTCGTTTTCCTTGCAGTGTAACGTGCTATCAACCGGCAGTAAATAAAGAGCATGTGTTTGGATTTTTTTTTTTTTTTTTTTTTTTTAATATCTGAAGACATCAATTGGATAGCGAGTTGTGTGCAGCAGAACAGACTTGATGCTGCATTAAATCCAACGGTGAACTGTGAGTAGAATATTATTGTGATGCTTTAAAAAAAAAAAATAGGTTAAATCCTAAATAACATTGCTGGTTCAATATGTTTTTGATTAAGTGAATAATCCAAGTTGTGCTGCATTTTCAAGCAGTGTAGTTTGTATTTGCCATTGCATAGGCTACATTTTTTTACTACTGTACAGTACAGGTAGAAATTATAATACGCAATGTTTCACAGCAAGTGGCTATAAAAGTTCAAAGTTAATGCCACATAATATATTTTTTTTCTACAGAACTGTTTTCACTAGTACAAATACAAAGTGTTATTTTTGTGTAATTGTTGTAAAACAAATGTATAAATTGCAGTCAAGCACACAATATAATACTACATTAATCTTTGGATTCATTTTCTGAAGTAAATACAAGTAAACAATACCTGTTCATTTTTGTCATAAACACACAAGTCAACGATATCTGTTAATTTTTTAACCTTTTATAATTATACAAGTTTAAATATAGGCAATATTTCTTATTCTAGTAGTTTACAGTAGCTTACTTGCTCTATATATTATTATCGGTATCTAACTGGTATCAGCCGGTATGGGTAGGTAACCATTGGCTATTGGTATCAGCCATGAAAATCTTTATATATATATATTTGGGGTGCACCGATAAAGATTTTCATGGCTGATACCAATAGCCAATGGTTACCTACCCATACTGGCTGATACCAGTTAGATACCGATAATAATATATAGATACACACCCTGCTGTGCAAAAGTCTTTAAGAACATAAGAACATAAGAACATAAGAAAGTTTACAAACGAGAGGAAGCCATTCGGCCCATCCTGCTCGTTTGGTTGTTAGTAGCTTATTGATCCCAGAATCTCATCAAGCAGCTTCTTGAAGGATCCCAGGGTGTCAGCTTCAACAACATTACTGGGGAGTTGATTCCAGACCCTCACAATTCTCTGTGTAAAAAAGTGCCTCCTATTTTCTGTTCTGAATGCCCCTTTGTCTAATCTCCATTTGTGACCCCTGGTCCTTGTTTCTTTTTTCAGGTTAAAAAAGTCCCTTGGGTCAACATTGTCAATACCTTTTAGAATTTTGAATGCTTGAATCAGGTCGTCGCGTAGTCTTCTTTGTTCAAGACTGAACAGATTCAATTCTTTTAGCCTGTCTGCATATGACATGCCTTTTAAGCCCGGAATAATTCTGGTCGCTCTTCTTTGCACTCTTTCTAGAGCAGCAATATCTTTTTTATAGCGAGGTGACCAGAACTAAACACAATATTCAAGATGAGGTCTCACTAGTGCATTGTACAGTTTTAACATTACTTCTCTTGATTTACATTCAACACTTTTCACAATGTATCCGAGCATCTTGTTAGCCTTTTTTATAGCTTCCCCACATTGTCTAGATGAAGACATTTCTGAGTCAACAAAAACTCCTAGGTCTTTTTCATAGATTCCTTCTCCAATTTCAGTATCTCCCATATGATATTTATAATGTACATTTTTATTTCCTGCGTGCAGTACCTTACACTTTTCTCTATTAAATGTCATTTGCCATGTGTCTGCCCAGTTCTGAATCTTGTCTAGATCATTTTGAATGACCTTTGCTGCTGCAACAGTGTTTGCCACTCCTCCTAGTTTTGTGTCGTCTACAAATTTAACAAGTTTGCTTACTATACCAGAATCTAAATCAATAATGTAGATTAGGAATAGCAGAGGACCTAATACTGATCCCTGTGGTACACCACTGGTTACTATACTCCATTCTGAGGTTTTTCCTCAGAACTTAATCAGTACTTTCTGTTTTCTACATGTTAACCACTCCCTAATCCATGTACATGTGTTTCCTTGAATCCCAACTGCGTTCAGTTTGAGAATTAATCTTTTGTGCGGGACTTTGTCAAAAGCTTTCTGGAAATTTAAATAAACCATGTCATATGCTTTGCAATTATCCATTATCGATGTTGCATCCTCAAAAAAATCAAGCAAGTTAGTTAGACACAATCTCCCTTTCCTAAAACCATGTTGACTATTCCCAGGACCCTGTTACCATATAGGTAATTTTCCATTTTGGATCTTATTATAGTTTCCATAAGCTTGCATATAATGGAAGTCAAGCTTACTGGTCTGTAGTTACCTGGTTCAGTTTTGTTTCCCTTTTTGTGGATCGGTATTACGTTTGCAATTTTCCAGTCTGTCAGTACCACCCCTGTGTCAAGAGACTGCTGCATGATCTTGGTTAGCGGTTTGTAAATAACTTCTTTCATTTCTTTGAGTACTATTGGGAGGATCTCATCCAGCCCAGGGGATTTGTTTATTTGAAGAGCTCCTAGTCCCTTTAACACTTCTGCCTCAGTTATGCTAAAGTTATTTAAAACTGGATAGGAACTGGATGACATGTGGGGCATGTTGTCCGTATCTTCCTTTGCAAAAACTTATCTTAACTTAAAAAAAAGTAATAATTTAATATATTTGCTATTTTTTTTCTTCATCTACGATTTTGCCATTTGTATCTCTTAAGCATTTAACCTCCTCTTTGAATGTTCTCTTGCTGTTGTAATATTGGAAAAACATTTTGGAATTGGTTTTAGCCCCCTTAGCAATGTTCAACTCTATTTCTCTCTTGGCCTTTCTAACTTCCTTTTTGACTTGCGTTTGCAGTTCCGTGTACTCTTTCTGTGTACTTTCTTTTTGGTCCTTTTTTAATGCTCTGTAAAGTGCCTTTTTTCGCTGAATATTTTTTTTAATTGATCTATTAAACCATTTTGGCAATTTAGTTTTACATTTAGATTAGTCTACTTTAGGGATGTAATTGTTTTGCGCCTCTAGTACAACATTTTTGAAGAACAACCATCCTTTTTCTGCATTGTTCTGCTGTGCTGTTGGCTCCTCCCCTCGCCCATGTCTCAGAACGGCGCTGAATTTGAATCAGCTGCTCCGAGTTTCAGCTTGTTATCAGAAAAACACACATGGCTGTTTGACTTTGAGCTGCTGTGTTTCCCCAATGTCCTGTGTTTTCTGATTAAAGCAATTAAAGATGCAATTTCTCCTTACTGCTTCTAAACTGCTCTACACTTTTCCATGCCTGTACTTCTCCCACTCGTTGTCGCTGGGAAGACTGCCTTTTTCTACTCTGATGCATTATGAGCGTCAACAATTTACTCAAATCCTCCACTAATGTTTTCTACTATTGTAAAAACCTAGACTTGCATAAAGAAGGAAAAACATTGAGTGAAATATCTCGCAACACTGGATTTTCAAGATGTGGTATCCAAAGCATAATCAACAAGTACAGAGAAACATCATCTGACTAACCCAGGACCGGAAGACCCAAAAAGCTGTCTAGCAAGGATAAGATATACTTGAAGATAATATTTTTAAGGACTAGAAAGACAAGCTTTGAGTTGACAACAGAACTGGCAGAAGGCACAGGTGTCATTGTCCATCCATCAACAGTCCAAAGCACCTTTGACCATTGTTCCATAGTCCAATTTCTGTGTTCTTGTGCATATTTTAGTCTTGTTCCTCTTTCTTAACAGAGGTATTCTTACTGCAACACATCCTTTAAATGCTGATTTCAAGAGTGACCTTCTTACTGTTGATTTGATAGATATATATAAAATCTCGATTTCCTCTTATATATTTTAATCAATTATTATTTTACTCTTAAATCTGAAACCTGTGCAAAACTTAGTGGAGGCTTTTAAAGATGGATGATATTTTAATTTTTGTTCCGTAAATATAAACATGAAACAGACTCAATCACTGCACGTTGAAGTACCAATAACAAAACGATAATACTTAAAACATATTGTAGAGAATCCTGAAGGGACAAAAATTTGAGACTGTGCCCCCATTCAGAGGGGTGAGCCAAGTTTGTCCAGCAAATGTGGGTCTAACAAATGGGTGGAGTCTTGAGAGGTCAGCCAGTATTACCAGGCAATTCCACATGCCAATGGATCTCCAGAACAGGAAATCTGTATATTACTATCTTTATTATAACGCTGTTTCAAATTTCAGCGATGCCACCGGCAAGTTTCCAGACTACCCTGATGAAGAGGATGGTGGTTCTGCTGCCATATTTGCTGAGAAGACACCTGAGCAGGTTACTATATTATTATTTTAACATATTTCAAAGCTATAAATACTTTCAGTAACGGAGACTCCACTTGCAAAAGTAAGGCAGGCTAGCCTGCGTGCCAATTGTACCAGGATGTTAAAAATAACTAATGCTGTCATTTTAATGGTAATTAATATACAAAGGCAATAAAAGTGAATAAAGTATTAAATAGTTTTTGTTTTAGTGCTGTCTTTTAATCTTTTTGGCCTCATCTGTACTGCTCATTGCTCCTGGTTAGTAAGTAGGGGGGGGGGGGGGAATACAGCAGGAGGGTTGGAGAGAACAATAAATCCCTGGAAACAGCTTTCATCCGGCAGCTGCTGTCTGGAAGCGTCCGTTGGCTGGCAGGCAGGCAGGGAATTCAGGGTTATTAATTAAAAGAATAAAGAGGCTGTTTAAGGTAAGCCTTCAACTCTGTACAACAACCAAAGTCATTTCCCAGAATGTGCATCCTTGTTAAAAGACCCTGACTTTAAATATGTGTTGAAGTGAGTGTGGACACAGTATTGCTCTACAGGGTATCTGCAATTCTGACAAGATCAGACAAGATCAGTGCTGCAAGTGCAAAAGAAAAGCTGAGTCTCAGTGTGTAGTATGTAAGACAAAGAGCAGCTATTCTGGTAGGTGCCCAAACCGGTCAGAGCACGTGTTTCCCAGACTGCAGCTGCAACCTGGAAATGGAAGTCCAGTGTGTCAGATATCTTTAAGGAAAAACGTCACTACTGGTCCTTCTAATATTCTCAACTGAAGAATGGGACAAATCCCCCTGACACGGTATGTTTTCGTTGTGAGTCTCCAACACCTCTTAATGCACAGCTGCACTGAATTTGAAGTCTTCCATCCAAGCACTGGCAATGCCCGACCCTGGGTCTGGCTGAGTAAACATGCATGTTATTTTGTTTGGTTTCTGTAACATTTTGGTTTTATCTTTCAGGTAGCGGCAGAGCTGGCAGCCAAAGAGGAGGAGAAGGAGAAGAAGAAAAGCAAAGGGAAGAAGGACAAGAAGTCTGGAAAGAAAGAGAAAAAGAAAGACAAGAAGGGCAAAGGGAAAGGGAAAAAGGGCAAAGGTGACAAGGAGGTATGCTGCTCCACATTCTCTCCAGTGACTGATATCACATTTAGAGTTCTTTGTGTTTTATTTCATAGCTACTGTAGGAAAGCCCATCGAGACCTGTCAGCAGGTAGGCTTCCAACACAGCAACATTCATTCCAGTTTCACTGGCTTTGTGCAAGACACTTTTTCCATTGCATTTCTCATCGTGCTTAGTTTTAAACAACTCAATTGGGATGTATTATGACAAAAATGCCTCTATATACATTCGGACCAAACAGTGTGCACACAGCTCACATAAACTGACATAAACTGCATTTTTGTGGATCTAGTATTCAACCACAGACTTTTTTTGTTCTTTCTTTTCTTTCTACAGCTGTAGGAATTCAGCATTTGTGTTCATTTGTTGACAACATGTAGACGTTTACTGTACCTATTAACGTGATTAGAACAATCAACTCAAAATTGTTGAGGTGGCTCCATTCAACCACGCAACTCTTCTTTCAGTTAATACCAGCCAGGTGCCATTTGCTTTGGAAGCTTTTTTTAACTCAGCTTGAAAAATACCTCTTAGCCTCATACAGGACTTCCCCAAGGAGGCACAAAACCACACGCTCCATTAAAACGCTGTCACTATTACTGTAAGTTGGTTTTGACCACTCACGTTCTCCTTAATGGTATAAATTACTTAAGTGGAGTAACATTGTATGGGACCCAATTGTGCATAAAATAATGGAACCATTATTCCTATTAACCCCGGTCCTGAGTAGCTAATCGCTTCCTTATTAATAGAGCGGGTAAATTGAGTTACAGGAGACTTGCTGCCAGTGGCCCAGAACTTCCTGTAGCGTTTCCTCAGCCTAATTTGTAAATTTTTCTCATTCATCAGTTCTCTGTGTCATATGTTTGTTTGTTTTTTTTTTTCTTATTATAACAGTTTGGACCATTTTTATTCAGTATATGTAGCAGAAACAGTTTCCATTATTCACCACGACACCCCCCACAGGAGAAAACAATGTTTTGCATTATACTAACAGAACCACGTTTTACTTCATCTTCGTCATTCAATCAATCCGCTCTGTTAAAAAAAAAATTTAATAATAATGTAAACCAGACGAGATTAAAGGGAGGCCTCTATATAGAATAGCATTAATGACATTATTTGAAAATACAGCATATTAATAAGGGCAGATACATTCTCCTTAAACTGGCGATTTAAAATGAGCTTCATGTCATTCTTCCGAGGCCATCCTGCTTCTATCTGCACCCACTGTATGTGGGAATGTGGTCTCTCTATGCTGCTGAATATGTTTACAGGGTTTTACGGTAAGCTCAGCCTTGGGAAACAAAAAACATGAAGGAACATGGGAAGCTAATTTTAAACTGGGCACCACACAGAATTGCAGATGCATGGACTTACTGGACCAGTGGCACATCCTCTGCAAGTGAATTACGTACGCAGCTCGGATCATCGTTGGAAAACCCCTTCTGCCTTGATCGTCATTAGTTCCTTCTTAGGAAATCTAAACAACGCAATGTAAAGAGGATAAAGGATGCTGTGATGAGCATGTGTTGTGAAACTGATGTGATGCGTCAGAGTGGAGCATTGAATCAGGACAGGGTCAAGCTGTTTTTTCTTGTAGGTTTTTTTTTTTTTTTTTTTTTTGGTGAAATCATTACTCCAAAATTTTGTCCGTAAAATTTTAACAGCTGTGGAAAATGGAAGTGTCTTCATTTTGGGAGGGTTAAACACAACCGCAGTCAGGTGTAACACCTCTGAGCAATAAAATAATTTTCCTTGAGTGGGAACAGTAATAGAAATCCAGAATGCCGCACTGCAGCCATTGTCATTTCATGATCAGACTAGATTGTGTACTTCAGCTTGATTCGTTAGTAGCTGATTAGATTTGAACTTAAATACTCTTCAGACTGAGGGTGTTGTGTGTGTGTGTCTGAAAATTAGACAGTGCATCGCAGTAGTTTTGTCCTTCTTAAATATCTTTTTTAAATAATCTTTTAAATCTTAAAAAAAGAGAGAAACTGCCTCTTTTCTAAGCTTAGAAAACAATTCGATAAATAGAGAGTACAACATACTATTTGTTGATGACAGAGGTTTTTGTAACATTTTATTTTCGCTAAGCGGTGTCACATACCTACTTTGCATCTGTTTTTCATTTTTGAAATGTTCTAGCTCATGTCGTTTATACTGGAAGGATTTTCAATCAGTTTACAGGGGTGGGGTGTTTGTGGTTTTACAGAATTCATTAGGATTTCAGTATCTGCCTTCATAAATTAAAAAAATGTGACGCAGCGTCACTCCTACAAAAATAACGGGCAGGTTGTGCCAAAACCTTATAAACCTGTAATGTAGACCTTTTGGTCATCTGGATTTCAATCTGGGAAATTTCAATAGCACACAAGCATTCATCATATAGTTATCAATGGTTACATATTTGCAGAAGATGTGGAGTGTGTTCTTTCAATCTGCAAATTTGAGTTTGAATTATAAAGTGTTTTGGTAACACTTATCTAACAACAACTTACAAAAGCCTCTGTTATCGAGCATTTGTTCAAGTGAAGCCTTTAAATTAGACTGCAAGGAAAGAGAGACAATGTTATCTGGTAATAGACTGGTATCTTTTATTGCTTGCTGTTTTGCTACTGGAAAAACAGATCTTTAAAAAATACAGATACCTTGTCAGCGAAAATTCAAGGGAAAAGGGAAATTCAAACAATCTGGTACACTGGAACTTATGCTGACGTTTTATATATTCACTGCCGCCTTCAGGGCAGAATATAATTGTTTCCTGAATGATGCCAGTATTACTTTATAATCTATGTTTCATCTGTTCTTTTTTTGTAGAGAGAAATGGAATGGCTTTAAAAATGGCTCTGAATTTGAAAGCTTTAACCTATTTTTTTAATACCATATGTTAATCTTGCTCACATTTTTAAAATGTATTCAAAATTCTTACTGATATGCATCATTTGTAATATCTACAGCATGTGTAATCTATCAAGTGAAAGCTATATAAAAACAAATTGTAAATAAAACTTTAACTTCCCTTGTATATGAAAAATCGGCATTTAGGAAAGCAAGCAAAACATAATAGACAAAGAAGTAAAGAAATAACAGTAATCTAGGCTTGCTGCTACGATACATCTCAGCATTAATGTCTGGATTGCTGCATTTCTGACACTTCAGAGAGAGAGTGTGAAAATCAGCTACAGTACATGAGGTTCAGTTCTCTCTTTGCTGAGGATTCTGCCACTGTCAACTTTGATAAAAGCATTGTCGTTTAATCAGACAGCTGTGTCTGAAACAGCACCTCTAAAGAGTTAAATGCCTGAATTAATATGTCTTGAACTTGTTGTCTTGCAGGAGGAAGAGCAAGGATGGAAAATGGCACCCAGCAACTTCCTCCCTACAGTGGTAGAAGGAAGCAAGTCATACAAAGGTCAGCATTAAAAGACAAGTCAGTAGACACTGGAGTTCATTATTTACATCAGCACATGGTTCTGGAGCAACCTCCATATATGTGTTAATTCATACACGTAAAGAGGTGACAGGGAGTGAGAGAGCCAAACATTATTTAGGCCAGAATAAATAAGCAGGGAATGGAACCTGCACCTGCTCATGTGATTTATGATGCTCACATCCTGGGCTCTGCTCTGGGGTGTGCAGGGCAGGCTTCATAGGAATGATTAAGGACCTGCAAGTTTCTGACCTGAGGTGGCGGGACTCACCTGTTTATCAATGTTTGTTAATGTTTCCATGAAATGAGATGATGGTAATTGTTTCAATTTATAATAAGTTATGTGTTTGTGATTTCCTGAAATCTTTAACAGATTCAAAGGATTGTTTCCCCTATTATCTTATCTATGGTATTTTTTTGTATTTTCTTTTGCCCTTTTTTCAAAACCACCCTTCTGAGCCTATATCACAGTACTTTACATTCTTAAAAGGAACTGGCATCGTTAACCCAAACCAGTACTTTAAACACAGTACAGAAACCAGGACCAGAGGACACAGTTGGAAATCAAGTGGAGACAGACATAGGACAGAGGGAAGGAGGTACTTCTTCACACAGAGAGTGGTGAGGGAATGGAATGGGCTACCTAAACATGTTCTTGAGGCAGAATCACTTGGATCCTTTAAAACCCAACTTGACAAAGTTCTGAGATCAGTCGGCTACTAAGAACTGGAGGAGCTTAGATAGGCCGAATGACATCTCTTTATGTTCTAACTGGGTCACTATAAATTGCCCTCAAGCCTCCTCAAACACAATAACGTGTGCTACTTGGTTCCACTCTTTTTGTTCCTTCAGTGTGTAAGACGCCTGCATTCTTCTTCTGTAGCAGTGAGGAGGAGATTAATTGGTGCACAGTACCTGTGAAGCTTACTGGCAGATTATAGAGAGATCTAGCCATGTAGATGATCTGAACTTGGTTAAAGTACATAAACACATGAGGAATAAAAATATCAGAAGAGCTACTGTATCTGGGAGTTGGCTTATCTCAGTACACACATTGCAAGCACTGGTGGTAAGCAGAAAAGGTAATTGGTCAGTGAGGTAGATCAGAGGTTCAGTTCCTGTACCACAAATGCATAGCAATTCTTTTTTGGTTTTCTTTCTATTTGTAAACACACCAGATCTGTGTCCATACTGTACTTTCACAGAGTGAACTGCACCCACACGCTAAAGGGATTAGGTGGGGTTCATGTGACAGGATCCTGACGCAACACTAAGATTGCGTTGACACCATTAGCACCGCTAGCTTTGAATCTCAAACCTTTAACTTTTATTTCATGTTTTATTTTTGATTGTATTTGCCAATCCCAAGGACCATCATCAAACGTAGCAGGACCAGCTCCTATTATGCGGGAATAGGAAACACATGCAACTTAGAACTAGCCTTCCTTTCATTGATTCCATGTAAAAAAGCCTTCCTCCCAGGATGACAAGTGTGAGAGAAGGCAACAGGGACAATGGGGCTTGCTAATCAGCAACTGTTGTGACACTAAATTAAGCAGAATTGAAGGTTTTCATTCAGCAAACATTGTAGTTTACTGTAGGCTGTGCCAGCTGCAACCCTGCCAGCACACACACAGTGGTGTTCTACTGCTCAGGTCTTGTTTAATTGAATTCGATTCATACAGTCAATATTTTTGACTCATTCATTCATGGTCAGTCTATTTTTTCTCTTTACTATTACTCTCTCTTCCATCTTAAACAGGGGTAGTCAAAGTTGACCTTTCTAAATAATTTAATTGAACCATTTAAACATCTGTCCAGACCCTGAAGTAGTTAATAATTACATTTTACCTGTTACATTTGGAAAAAGGAATGGCCTTCCAGGATTGTGTCTGGCACCCCTAGTGGATGTTCCGACTCTATTGACGAGAGTCCTGTCACATGACAGGAATCTAGGGACTCGACTTTAAAGAGGTTGACAGTGGGGAATCCCAACCACCTTTGTTTTGTAACTTAAAAAAACAAAATCATCTTGATTTTGTTTGGCTTGGTGGGACTCCTGGAGTGCAAATAGTTTTCCAGTGTCATATCATCACTAACTGTCATAGCTATAGGTAAAACTTTTGCTTCCTTCGAGTTTTCTGGCAGCAGCCTACGCAACAGGAAACTATAGTAATTAAGAATCATCTTTCCTGCTATTGACACTAAAAACAACCTTTTCCCATAAAGAAGGACACAAGTAAAGGAGGAAACCCACTGGAGCAGTAGATCTCGTAAACAAGAGATAGGCTGACGTGTCATTGAGAAATAAAGCTGCGGCAAAAACGCTTTCTGTACTCTAGCAGCTGTATCGGTCCAACACAGACCTGTAAATCCTGCTTTATCACCTAGTTCTGTGGTTCCTTATTGGAGGACTTCCCTTTTAAGATGAACTCCTGTTCATGTGAAACTTGCTTAAAGTGATGTCTGTTACATTGGGGTTTAGCATCTTTGGGAAGGAAAACAGCATGTATATAAAATCATTATTATGTATCATTATAACATTGATGCTGTGAACATGGTATACGATGCATCGTATACTCCATTTAACCAATGGCTAATTTACATTGAATAGTCACTCAAGCAGCCATTTAAAAAATGACAAAAAATATGAATTTCTAAAACATGAAGAGCTTCTTAGCCAACACAAATTTCCAAAGATTTTTAAGTCTTGTACAATAATAATGTCCAAAAAGCAGTTTAAGAATGGCGCAATAATGTATACTTTTATATTTTTTGGCAAGTGCAATCCTCCCCCCCCCCCCCCCCCCCTCCAAAACACTGGCAGTATATAATCAAGCTTCCTTTAATGGATTGGACTCGGATAGCAGCCTTCCTCACAGGATGACGAGTGTGAGGGGAAAGCCTTTGGGACAAAGGGGCCAGGGTTTATTTACGAGAGGACTTCCTTCTCCTTTTCCCCTTTGTGTATAATCACTCACAGTAACCTTGCAGCTCCATCAGCTTGATGAAAGACTTTTACTGTGTGTGGAACCTCTTCAAAACAGTAACTGATAGCAACCCCCACCTCCATGGTTTTGTGCCATCTTGATTTATGTTTACTAATAAGATAGTAGTTACCATTGTATGATGTGGCTTTTCATCACTGGACATCCATCAAAAACGTCTTTGAAGCTGCATTGAACAGTTAATATGCACAATCTGACTGTTGTCTGGTGAGCTCAATCTTTGCTGCTTCAGTGTTTAATGTTCTCCCTGGATAGTCTTGAAACTTTCACTTCAAAAAACAAACGTTCCACTATCTGTATTTTTTCCTGAAATGGGGAGCTTTGGAAGGTGGCTTTAGTAAATAATAATGTATAATTTACTCATGAGTTATTTTAAGAATGTTTTAAGTGTGTTTTGGTTTCTTATTTCTTTAACAGCAGTCTAGAACTGTTTCATTCATACTGTGCATAACTTTATTTCATCCATTTTATTTAATATTCCCATGCTTCTACCACATTATTTACCAGTACTGTGCTTTAGCATGCTAGCCTAAGCTCTGGTATATTTTGCTATGCTTTTCCCCATGGAATGCTGCAGTAAACTTTAAGGGAGGTAGTCAGGCTCTGTCTGGGGTTTGTACCCGAAAATTAAGCAAAATAACTAACCCCCCTCGTGGTGTGTGGATTTTAGATGTGTGGCAGGGCAGAGATGAGGGACACAACTTCTCCCAGCGCTTTGATGGCGAGCTCATAAAGGAGGAGAAGAGAAAAGAGGTGGAGGAGGAAATCCGAGTCCAGGTGTGTGAGAAAGAGAGAGCTTGCGGATCTCGATGATAGACACTGAGAAAGACTTACAGTGGAAATGTTTGTCAAATAGTTGTTTCTTGTAATGTATGAACAAAACCCATGCATAGGATGGTCTAATCTGTGCCACTGCAAACATATACTGGACTGTAATTTAGAGACTATAACCCATGCTGCCTGGGTTATAACACAGCTTGAATGTGTTGCTTGTATGCATGCCTGTTTTGTTGACAGAGCGATGTTGTCACTTCACAAGCAACACACATTTTTAATTTTTTTTTGGGGGGGAGGGGCTCTGTGTTCTTACAGTTTTAACTACCTGAACACTGAACATAAACAAGTTAAAGGATCTGTTTTGGACCCTGCAGGTGGATGAGCTGATGAGACAAGAGCTGAAGTGGACTTCGACTGACACCCTGGCCTCTTTCCTTTCACCTGAAGGCGACTGTGACTGATGAAGTAACAGGAAAATGAAGACCCTGAAAAGAAACCTTGGAAAGAAGGTAAACTTCAAGTATTGTATATAATAAGATAGGTGCGATATGGTTGTATCCCTACATGGTATAATGCAGCTAGCATTGGGGTCATGTTACGTACCTGTATGCATGTATACCCGTACACTTTAAGTTTTGGTTTAACGTATATTTTGTACATATGTTATTTACACTATATATATATATATATATATATAGATATATATATATATATATATATATAATATATATTATATATGTATGATTTAAATATATGCTTTGTAAGTGCAGTGCATTAAAAAAAAATAAAAACTTGACATGGCATATTTAAAATGCAAGAAAGAAAAACATCCAAGGCTGAGAGAAGAAATAAAGCAAACCACAAAATATATATAAGAAAAAAACAGGAATAACCTAAAAAAGAAAAGATATAAAAGATCGTATTAATTTGGAAAGGGATCCCTTCTGGCATATTAATTTGGAAAGGGAACCCTTCTGTGATTTGCAGTCAGATTAGGGTTGAAAGACAGAGACTTGTTCTGTATCCAGCCGCTCAGAAATTTGAATCCCTCAATGTTAACTCCATCAACCTCCCTCAGTTTCCTCAGAAACCTCCAGAGCTGGACATTCAAAACATTTACAATTAGTACCCGTCTCCTGTGTCAGAACAAGGCCGTCTGGGGACTTGCATTGGTTTAGCAGGGAAATCACTTAAAAAGGGGAACTGGTCAACCAAGTTACAAAGAGGTAACTGTGTCTCCGGCTCAAAAATCAAGATAGGGTTTTGATGGTGTTTCTTAAACGTATGGATGGTTACATTATACACTGCTATGAATAAAAATGCTCCAGTTAAAAATAATGGATTATATGTTGTTGGAATAATCTGCAGCAAAAATAATCAGAAGGCCATAAAATGCCCAATCTAATGATTTACTTGAGTAGATTGTGGTAAACTGAATAGAAATTGTATCCGAGTGTGAGTGGCACATAGTCACGTTTCCAAAAATGTATGGTTTGTGTCATTTAATTTCTTCTAATTTCAGCCTGTAAGAATCTGTAAGAACTCGAGGCAGACAGTTTGGTATAGTGGACAGAACAATTATATTAGAGAATACAAACAGTTGGCTCCTTGGCAGGATTTGACAGGGTTAATAATGTACTTTGTATGCAAGCTTTTTTGGCAAGCTTTGATACATTTTCTTGTGTGGATATTTGGAATAAAAGGTTCACCCAGCATCCCCATATGTTAACCCACCCACTGGCATTTAAAAGGTCTGTAAGCAAAGTGCTTTGAAAAAGCAGTGATTTGCCGTGTTAGGCAAACATCCTTCTAATTTAAATATATTTTTAATCTGTCAGTTTACATGGTACTGCAACCACATAAGAAATAGGTTGGGTTTTTTGTTGTTGTTTTTAAACTGGCCTTGTAAAAGCAACACGTCCAATTATCTAAGACTAATTCCACAAATTCATATTTATTTGCTTACAATTCCTATAAATGCTGGCAGGGTGTATTGTTTATTAGTTAGTGGTAGCATGTAACAGCCCACAGCGACCCAAGATTCACATTTTCCTTTCCTTTTTTTTTTTGTTGCTTTGTAAGAAGGTTGCTTTGGAAAATGGGATTCATACCATTTGTGAAGCAATAATATTATGTCCCCCTGACTGAGATCAGTGGAAAAAGAACTTGTGTGCTGATACTGGCATGCCAACCCACTCCCCAAATGTGCTGAAGCGGTGGGTCACCAGTAGCAATAAATTAGTGATGACATTTTGTCACATGTTTTACAACGACATGGCAGTCCAGTACATGATATGAAGTGCTGGGAGTGCTCATCCTTGCTGTACGCCCCTCCTGCTTTTATTTTACCACTTAAGCAAACCAACAGATTGCCTAAATTCAATTTTGATCAACCTCTGTCTTTAGCATCAGCCCCGATCCAAACCTCAGTATCAAGGGGATATACAGGGTTCTGGCTGCACCACAGCAGCTGTTTAAACTAGAATTCTGAACTGCCAGTGCTGGCCCATCTGCCTTTGTTTCCAAGCTCTGGTGATTTGAATTACACTACAGAGTAGTAGATCTTTGGTTTTTGAAAAGCACAGGTGATTATATTTTAGGATATGGAAATAAGAATTCAGGTTGTTTTTTTTATTTTATTTTACGATGTGCTAAAATGCAAGTACTGTACATGATGTGATGTTCCTCTGTTTTGATGTGAGAAAAAAATAGGATTCTGAATTTGGTAGGGTATTATAGATTTCAGATTTGCAGTTGAGTTCGATTGCAACCCAATGTAATCGTGACAAAATCTTACCCTCCTCTACCCTTGTATCTGTTACAATATGTTTGTTTTTATCAAAAAAACAAACACAAATCAAGTTGTTTTTTATTGTACAATTTAATGGGAGGCATCATGCATAAACTAGTTGGCTACATTGCCTTTCAATAACTAATACCCCATTAAGATAAACACAGCACTAGGGTATGTAGCATTAACAAAATATGAAATAATATCTTGGAAATTCAGTCCACAAACAGACTGAACATTTCCAGAGTTTAAGATTGCAAACAACAGATTCAGCTGCCTGACTGGCATCTTGCCATGGCTCCTAACCAAAGGGTGTAACCAATGTCAAGTTTCAAGCTATCGCATCAGCTAGAATTAACCAGAAGTGGCAACTTATGAACTTTTAAACAAAACCTTGAGTAGTGTTTTATTCAAGGTCTACTAGCCAGAGAACTGCAATATGATCAGAAGATCCTGGGTTCAGATGCCAGCTCACTTTTTGCCTCGCTCTGTAGTTTTTGGGGTAACACCTTTCCCACCTTTGGGGTCTAATTTAATGGTCTTAATGCCATCTCCCTTTACTCTATATTATCCCATTGTTGTCCCGTCTGGTTAGTATGGTGGCCTGCTCATGGGGAAGCACCTTCTATTGCTATGATAGTGGGTGGCTAGACCAGCTGTGTGCATTGCTTTTGTGTTGTGTGCCACACTGTGGTATAGACTTGTTCATCACCCCTACCATCAAATGTTTATTTCTGGGAATCGCTCTCCACGGTTGTTGTTTCAGAAGAAGAAAAAAGGCAAGAAGGGTGGTAAAAAGAAAAAGAAGGAGAAGGACTTGACTGCAGACAGGTATGTAGAAGCATTGCAACTAGTCTGGTAGCAGATGCATCTTTTCAGAATGAAGATTACGTTCTCACTAATGCATTATGTACCCTGTGTTTTCAAAACATTTTCTTTTGAAACTACAGATTTGAGACCTTTATAATAAATATAGAAGTGCTCAAGAAGTACGAGATATGAAAGTGTTTAGTTTAAAATAAATCCCTATAGGAAAACAATATACATTTGTGAGGAATGGAGTACACATCTGGTTAGCAACCACAGGGTCATTGGTTCGATCGCCATCTTCCCCACTAATAATTAATATTGGGGTGACTTCCTTACAAATTCAAAGTCATTGACCTGAAACATTCCTGAAGAAGACTGTAGGAAACTCCCAGAGGCAGGTTCTTCCAGTTGCTCTGGGTTTCAAAACTAATGGGAGAATTTTTCTACTCACATGTGGATACTTCTCCGTGGATCTGAGATTCAACAATGCATGTTTTAAATAGGTTTTTTTGGTTTTTTTTTTTTTTTTTTTTTTTGGCATGTTTTACTAATTTTTCCTGAACATTGACACTGAGGGGGAAAGTTGTATAGTTTGAGAACATCCCTTTCACCTGCCAGCTTTGCATGTGTTATGAGCAAATTCCAGCCACTGTAAAAAATATTCACCATATATCACCTGAAAACTGAAACATTACCGCATCTGGAAAGTGAGGTGGTTTAGAAATGTGCTGTCATCTCTGCCTCTTCTACAACTATGGCATGAAGAATCTCAGAACCATGCAGAACCACAGGCTCAGAAGAAATAGAAATTATAGATTTACACCCCTAGCAGTAATTTTTCCAGTTCTGGGTCTTTTCTGAAGCAGACCCACTAGTTGAAAAATGACATTTAGTAAGCCTGTTATATAATTATCTTAGCAGGCACAACAACAGAGAACAGTAACTCAAATGATAGGATCTTTTACACAGGTCTATGAAATATTATGTGAAATGAAATATTATGAACAAGTGGATGATGCAAAGACCCCTTTAACTAATGCACTGTGCTGTGATCTCGCTCCAGGACCATTGAGTCTCTGTACGAGGAACTGGTCCAGGAAGGTTTGCTCATCAGACCCTCCAAGACAAAGCTGGCGGATTTCATTGGTAATTCTTTCTTTCTTTCTTTCTTTCTTTCTTTCTTTCTTTCTTTCTTTCTTTCTTTCTTTCTTTCTTTCTTTCTTTCTTTCGCCCAGTGAAGTCTGCTAATTTGTGTTAATGTTCCAGAACAGCATCTTTGTTTTGTTTGTTTTTTTAAAAGATAAACTGGCTTACTCCTGCAGTTGTGCAATGTGTTAAACGCAATAGCTATGTAATTTCCCCCTGTTGGGAATCATCCCTCTGGCAACGATATCCAGTGGAGGTGTGGTGGTCTTCTTTTTCATGATACTGATAGCTCTTGTTGTGTATTTACAGCAGTGGCTGAGGACATGCAGTATGTTAGTACCAGATCAGGTACTGGTCATAGCCACAAATGCATTCTGAAATTGGATACAGTCTGACAGGGAGCATTCTCGTTTATTGATGTCACCAGTGCATGCAGTGAGATCCTATATACCACAGTATAACAGGGAATGTTGTAAAGGAAGCTACGGGGCCACTGGGGTGTGAATCAGACCTTCTGTCTCGAGTCGGCTCAAGAGAAGTTTATTCAATCTGACTAGTTCCACGTGGGCAACGGCGAGTTACAGAGCTGGCAGCCTCTGACTTTTCATTAGGCTGGCCTGGTCAGGCTGCATGTGTTCTGAGTTAATTTAATTTACATGGTGCTTAGCCAGCATACATTATGTGCAAAATGTCTTTTTTTATTAGTAGAAAAAGGGTTAGGGTTTATCATACGCTTGGCTGTGTATGCATATGCACTGCTGAAAACCTCACAGATAGCTGCGGTGCACTCTCATGTTCAGTGTTCTGATAGTGTAGTTCTCCTTCTTCCCACAGGCGAGTACAGTTACCTGGGCACCACGCTCCGCCAGGCTGATATAGAACCCATGCCATCCCTATCAGACATCAGGCAGTTGATGGCCCTGTATGGAATCCTACCACTGGGTAAGTGCCCCAGAGAAGAAAACATGAAAGAAATTACATGAAATCTAAGCCTGAGACAGCATGCATCATTATCTTACAGCATCATTTTTTAAAGGAAAGAACTTTCAAAGGCCAACATGCTTGAACTGTGCTTGAACCAAGGGTTTTCAAACAGGGGGCTCGGCTTCTTTTGTCACTTTCATTTAAAAAAAAAAAACAAAACAAAAAAAAGCATCAGGGTCACATGCAGAATGAAAGGCTGTGTGGGGTGCCCTTATCCTAGTGTCATTTTGTGTTTTGAATTTCATCCCCTGTTTAAAGAGATTATCACCGGGATTGAACCAGTATTAAAATTTGATCCCTGGAATGAAAGACATGGCTGCTGAACTCCCTTCATGCCAGGTGGGCCATGACCTGAAAACCATCCACTAGCAAGTTCAAGTGGTATTTTTAGACAGTGCTGATCCGTGGCCAAGTGCAAGGGAGCTACTTTGAAAAAAGCAGAAACTAGTCATGATAATGGACATTGGGCTATTTACTAAGTTTCGACTACAGTGCAAAATATGTTTTTTTTTTTTGTTTTTTTTTCCCCGAAGTGAAAATATTTGCACAACTAAATAGTTACTTTCAAGGTATTAAAACCATGTAATCACATTGTTAATATTGGAACTAGAGTCGGTAACAATGTAATTTATTAGCCTGAGGTTCCACATCAGGGGAAATGCAATCCAACAGCAGGTCAAGTGTCCCTCACTGCACCCGTTGGGAAGGTTGTGTTTTTGTGATTAAAGTGACAGATCCAGGTTCACAACTTCCATGTTGCAGTCCAGCCTATGACCCGTCCAGTCCCTTAACTTCTCATTTCCTTTTCCTGTATTTAAAAGCAGATTCCAGTCCATTCTGAACCACATGTTGTAATATTTCTGCCCTGCTCTTCCGGCCCATGTCACATTGCCTCCTGATTGTGCTGTTGTGTAGTCTATAAGAGACCTCGTTCTATATGTGGGGGGCACTTTGTAGGAAATTATAAACTGACTCCCGAGTTAATTTAGGCATACAGCATATCAAATGTACATACAGGATGTGCTTATTTTACAGATGCAATACAAGATCCATAATAACATTCTGCATATCGTGTTTTTAGTATTACTATGGTTGTTTTCATAGGATTTTAGGAGAACTGAGAATTGGTCAGTGCAGGGTTTAGATTAGCCAGGCTAGAATTTTAGCATGCAATTCCTGGGCAGAACCTCCAGCAGCACAGTGCTACCCAGCACCATTCTGAGAGTCCCCAGAGAGTTCCCTATACTGAGCCACTAACGTATATGTTCCTAAGAGGTCTCCATAAGGCTTCTTAGATATGTCAAGACCTGCATCCAAGCCTGTATGTACTGTATAAAAGCACAATGTCCTGCATAAAAAGACCAGAATAATACTGGGGGGGGGGGGGTGGGGGCAAGGTTAAAAGCAGCTGGGACAACACCTGGTTGCAGTTAATTAATAGGGCCACAAAAGAACTTTAAAAAGAAACAGAAACAAACACATTGCACCTGATGAACCACAGATGATTAGTTGATTGTGTGCTGTGTCACGTTCTTAATAAATCAGGTTTCTTCTGGCTGAAGTCCAGTACTAATAATTTACCAGGCTGAGTATCTGAGAGAAACACAATGCCGAATGCTGAAGTACGAGCCAATTAATCTGTGTGCATTGTACCACCAGTTAATAACATCTGCTTAATGTGTGTGTGGGGGGGGGGGTTGCTAGTAAGCAGTCCATAATACTATTTTTGACTGCCTTTTGAGTCAACCCTCAATCAATGTTTAACATAGCTGCCATGCTGATGTCCCTGTGAAGTCAAGAAGATGTATCTGTAGGTTGTGTTCCAATGCACACTGGTGGCTCTTCCTCGCTTGTATTTCAATTTTTTTTTCTGTAAAGGGTCCCAGGCGGTCCATGAGAAAGCCCCTTTGATGAAGACACTGCTGCTCGCTGGCCCGGCTGGAGTTGGGAAGAAGATGCTGGTCCACGCCCTTTGTACAGAAACTGGAGCCAACCTCTTTAACCTGTCCTCGGCCAACATTGCTGGGAAATACCCTGGCAAGACCGGCCTGCAGATGATGCTTCACATGGTGTTTAAGGTCATTATTCAGGGTCGGTGTTCTTGAAGCAGCTTTCTCTGCTTCTACATCTGTGGAGGGCAAGAAAGGAGCCCGTCTGAGATAGGACCAATATTTATATACATATAAGGAGGCTTGATGGTCCTGTGGTTACAGAAAGGGACTTATTACCAGGAGATCCCTGGTTCTAATCCTTGCTCAGCCTCCGACTCAGAGTGTGTGACCCTGAGCAAGTCACTGAACCTCCTTGTGCTCCGTCCGTAAAACTGAGTTCCTATTGGAAGTGACTCTGCAGCAGCAATTGTGATGCATAGTTCACCTCAGTCTCTATAAATCGCTTTGAATAAAAGCATCTGCTAAATGATTATTTAATAATAATTGTGTACTTGTACTGTATATGTGTGTGTGTGTGTGTGTGTGTGTGTGTGTGTGTGTGTGTGTGTGTGTGTGTATGTATATATATATATATGTGTGTGTGTTCAGTAGACTCTCACTTATTCAAAGCAGTTAGGACTGGACCCTGTTCAGGTGAGTTATTTGTTCACAGTACCACCATAATAATAACGTCTTGTCTAGGTTTCTGATTTCAATGAGTAATAGCCGTTTGAATAGAAAATACAGACACTGCTGTAAATGTTTTACATACATATCATAAAACGGTACTGAAGTTTGGTTTATGCAGTTGCTATCAGCATGAGTTTTATTATAATAGCGTGGGTCTGTAAATAAACATTGGTTGATTTTATTAACACGGCGATGATTGTATTGCTCTCTGCTGCTTCCTAACATTAACAACTGAAAATATTGACACAACACACACATGCCCAAATACATTTTGTATATATCTGTATATACATTTTACTATATACAATTTAAAATGGTCAAGCATTACCTTGACAAATAATCTCTATTATCTCGTTAGGCATTTAAACTATAGAAACACAAAATCCACCAAATTTCCCCAGAACTGGTAATGAGTTGTGCCGAATATTCAAGAAGTTGTGGCAGGGCAACAAACTTACTTTACCAGCACCCTTATGATAAATCACCTGGGCTGCTTGTGATTTTCCAAGTATCAATGAAAATAACAGTCACATTTTTATGGAAAAACAAGAAACCATAGCAGTAGGAGTGAGGGAAGGTTTAAAAACACTGAGGCTAACTTTGACTGTCATCGCGTGATATTAGATCCTGATGTTAGTATCCCTGAGTTCCTAAACGGCTGTGCAATAAGAATTTGCAAGATGTTCTAATGAATTCCCTGCGTGTTGTTTCAGCTATGGAGGGTAAGGGAGATTAGGATTTAGCTGTCCATATAAATCCTCACCAGTGGAAGTCTCGCATTTCATCCATCAGCAGGGCATTCATCACTGCCATGCCTGATCCAAGGGGAGGGAGAGCACAGGAGAGGGGAGAGAGCAGCGCTGTATTGTAGCAGCACCCACCTTTGAAACTGACCTGAAAAATAAACAGCATTTATAATTAATTGTTGCTAGCAAACCCAACCTCCTAGACAACCACCTCTTTCATCAACTCCCAATGTATTAAAATGAGGTCTTATAAAAGAGTGTGCTACATGTTCCTGCCTAAATGGCTGCTCTCCCAAACACAGCAGTAACATTAACCCAAACCCAGATAAGCACTAATGTTGAACTCTCTAAGATAACAAGATTAGTGCTTGTTGGGGAAACCAGCATCTGCAAAAATTTCTTTATTACTGTCATAATTTCAGAGTGATGTTAAATAGGTTTGCCTGTACTGTACATTGTTGCATAGTGGTCTGTTTTCACAGGGTTCAGTAAGTGTGTTGCTGGTAATGGTTGATTTTTATTTTTCTTAATGGGTTTAGCTCTTTATTGCATAAGCTTCTCCACCGTTGTGATTTCAGGTGGCTCGCCAGTTACAGCCCTCGGTAGTGTGGATCGGAGAAGCTGAGAAAACCTTCTACAAGAAAGTACCAAAAGCTGAGAAGGAGGTAGGGGCAGTTATTAATGAATCAACTTAACTGGACATTTCAGAGGTACTGCAAATGCCTCGATTACTCTTAGTGTTCCAGAAATGCCTGTAAGAAAGCCAGCTAATCCAACTGTACTCGTTAGTTTATCAGCCTGCACATCATGCTGGCCCTGCTTATGAGCTCTGATAAACTGCACAAGCCTTCTTACAATCTTCTTTCTTGTTATAAACCAGGGCTTCGTGACAAATGGCATGGCTTCAGTTCTAAAGCTTAACAATTCATTTGTTGTTTATCAGTTTTGCAAATGTTTTTAGTTTAGTTTTCCATTAGCATTTTTTCCATTGGTGAGCAAGATGATATCGTCAGCTAAGTGGGATTGGGGGGGTGTGGGGGTACGTTCTCAGGTAGTGTTGATATTCCAGAAAAGTTGAAAAGATTGCAGGCTCTCGCATGCACACATGTGTTAAGCATATGTGCACTGTCTGGTTCAGCATTTTGCAAGTCAGCCCAACAAACAGAGACTGAACAGAGAAGGGAGGGTTGTTGCCTATTTGAATTCAAGGTAAATAATAAAGCTTTAAAGGGCAGATGGCGTTAGAAACATCTTACGGTCATATATGCCTGTTTCTTTATTATTTATAACAGAATAAACATTCTTGTTTCTCAGGATTCAGGGGGGAGGGGGAGGGGGGGGAGGTTCGCATTGCACTTAATTGATGCATTACCAAGAGACAGTCTTCATTTTTGCTCTTTTGTGATCTGATTTTTGGACCAGTCCCCCTCTCTTACTTCTCCTTCTCTTTGAACCACATTGTCAGCTGACACCCCCTTCACAGCTAAATAGTCTGCTTGTTGAATAAGCAGTCATTCAACACTCATATTTGTGTTTTTACAAAAAAAATGGGTAACGCTTTATATTGCATGGCATAAATTAATAGATATGCAATTGATATTACATTTACATTAAATTATTCCTTGTCACTTTCCATTAACATTTAAATCAGATTAACTGTATTTTCAGTTACATGTTTTCAAGGGTAACAAAACATACTATAAATGGACATGATATGCAATTACATTTTTAATTGACATTTGGTTAACATTTAGCAAGAAACCAGCTGTTCCATGATTAGTAAATATTAATTTACCATTAATTTAATATGCAATTGCATATCCATTTAATATAGTAGTTTATGCCATGCAATATAAAGCATTACCGAAAATGCCATAGGGAAGATTAGGCTGGCAAGTGAGCACGTTACCCATTAGACTTTATTAAGCTAAATAATTGGATGAATGTGATCATTTATATCAAACTGCATCATCAAGTGCATATTGTATTTCACGTCTCGCTCATTTTGAATTGGTTCATTAAAACCGTGTGGTGAGGGGATGGAATGAGCTACCTAGTCATATTCTTCACAAAGTTCTGAGGTCAGTCAGCTACAGGCACTACCTCCCGTTCGTGCATTTTCTTATGTTATTATGTTTTTATGTTCTTATTTGACTCATAACAAGATAATATAATTATGGGTTAAATAACTATAGTATTTCATATATTTCAACAGGTTCCATAAAATGATGTACATTAGACAGATATCAGGTCTATATCAGCAAGTTGTATACCAGTCAGGGAGAATGAACTGAAAGGATAGCATTACTATGGCAATTCTATGCTGCAGATTTGCAAAGCATTGTATTTGATCGCCCTCTAGTGGTAATAAATTGGAACAGCAGGAAATACATACCACAAGTTCATCCTGTTATAGTAGATATGTAATTTCATAAAGGAGAAAGAAAAGAAAAAAACAACCTTAATCTCTTGGGGGTTTTTAAACAGTGATGTTCAATACTGCCCAGGAAGGTTTTGGTTTTCCCATTTTTGTTATTGAATGTTTTTCTATATCACAGGGGCTTGAAATAATGGGAATAATAATAACACAATGTAACACAATTTTTGTTCCCGGGTAGTAAGTGTTATTTCCTAATTGCTTATGCCTCAAAAGTATAGAAAATGGCTATTATACCCACAAACTTTGCTTTTGTGACCAGGACAGTGATTTTTTGAAATGTACCTATTTCCAAGGCGAAAACAGTCTTTTCGTTCACATAAAGTCAGAAAAAAACAACATATGAATCCAAATTAACATGTATTTATACTAAAGTAATACAAAAATGACTACAAAAGATTTAGAAGTGAGTAGTTTTTCAGGATTTACGATTATACTGTAAATCACTTTCACAAATCAGCCCCCAAATGTAGTCTCCCATCATGTTCTCGTTATACTGTCCTTGGTAGCGACGTTCAAAGTCCAGTATATCCTGGTGGAAGCGCTCGCCTTGCTCCTCCAAGTACGCTCCCATGTTCTCCTTGAATTTATCAAGATGAGCATCAAGGATATGGACTTTGAGGGACATCCTACAGCCCATTGTGCCGTAGTTCTCCACCAGAGTTTCAACCAGCTCCACATAGTTTTTGGCCTTGTGATTGCCCAGGAAGCCCCGAACCACTGCGACAAAGCTGTTCCAAGCCGCTTTCTCCTTATTAGTGAGCTTCTTGGGGAATTCATTGAACTCCAGGATCTTCTTTATCCATGGTCTGACGAAGACATCGGCTTTGACCTTTGCCTCAGACAGCTTAGGGAAGAAGTCTTGAAGGTACTTGAAGGCTGCCGATTCCTTATCTAGAGCTCTGACAAATTGTTTCATAAGGTCCAATTTGATGTGCAGTGGTGGCATCAGCACCTTCCGGGGGTCCACCAGTGGCTCCCACTTGACGTTGTTCCTCCCCACAGAGAACTCGGTCCGCTGTGGCCAGTCCCACCTGTGGTAGTGCGCCTTGGTGTCCCTGCTGTCCCAAAGGCAAAGATAGCAGGGAAACTTGGTAAAACCGCCTTGGAGACCCATCAGTAATGCCACCATTGCAGCCTCTTGATGCCATCTCAGAAAAATGCCGATATGTATCCACTTAGGCAGCTGGAACTAAACTGAACTGGTGGGCTTAAGGCCCCTGTATTTATACTACTATTTATATTACTGGAAAGTTCTAGAAGTTACTCCAAGTTTACTCAGCACTGAATCTCTCTGGAATGTTCTGGAAAATAGATCAATTTCAAAATATCACTGTCCTGGTCACAAAAGCAACGTTTGTGGGGAATAATAGCCATTTGCTATACTTTTGAGGCATAAGCAATTAGGAAATAACACTTACTACCCAGGATCAAAAAAAAAAAGAATTTGTTACACGATGTAATTTTAGAAACCAGACAATTCTGTTTCAGAACTTTCGTACTGATGTATTACGGTGCAATCAGTTTTAAGAGTAAATGTGTCTCTCTGTGCCTGTTGCCTTATCATCTTTGTCTCCGTGCATTTAGATGGAACCAAAGCGTTTAAAGAAGGATCTTCCGAAACTCTTGAAGTCCATCAAAGCTGAGGATCGCGTTCTCATTGTGGGCACCACGCGACGGCCGTTTGACGCAGACCTGAAACCTTTCTGCAAAGTTTACAAGAAAATTCTCCTGATCCCCAGACCTGACTACTCCTCCAGGCTGGGTGAGTGGAGACGGGCTCCCACTGCACGCACTCTATCGCACTCTATCGCTGCTTCCAAGATTGGAACACATTGCACACCTTCAGATATTCCCACGGCTTCTGAATGCTATACATTCCTGCTTGACTGGCTTATTCACTCAAGAACAAGAAATGAAAAAAAAAACAACAAAAACAATATTGTCTTCCCCTTTCCCTGGTTCATTTTTAATAACAGCAACTGTATAAACTTAAAATTGAAAATACAAATGTATGTCATAGACATCAATTATTCTTCAGAAGAGAGAGTATTCTCACACAGGACCCCTGCGTGCCTCGCCTCCAAACCCCCCACACATCGAGGTCTGCTGTGAGGCAGCCAGCCAAGCAGGCAGGCAATCAGTGCTTATTTAGCGATGCACATTCACATAGAACTGGTGTAAATGTTGGTGTCACTTTGTTATTATTGAGTAAGGAGGGCATTGGTGGGCCAGATGATTATAGAGGCAAAACGGATCCAGAAATTATCCAGATTTGTTTTCAGAGGTAAAGGTGTCCCTCTGCTGGTTATTTGTGAGATAGTTTAATGTTAGCTTTCATATGGTTACCAGCATCTGTATGGAAATGCTCCACTGGTCCTTGTTTTCCAGGAGTGAGGGTCCTTGCATGTCTGAGATTGGAGGAGACAGTCGACTGTTGGCTTAGCTTGATCTCTAAAATGTATTTATTTAACAATTACTTCTGCAAGCAGGCTCAATGACTAAGCGGTACACCGGCCCACTGCAGCAGGAAATGAAGATTGTACAAATGGATGTTTTAGTTAATTAGTTTTATTTATGCAATTACCAATGATTGAAGTTCAGTTCTATGTTAATAAACAGTCCATGTAATGCAGCCATTAGAGTGCCACTGCAGTTGTGTTCCCATATCCCATATGTATCTGCAGTTTGTTTATTAAGATTTGTATATGGGCAGTTTCCTACTTCAGCTATGTAAGATATTGGTTATGAAGTCTTGGAAAAGTACTCACATTTTGTCAGTTTCATAAGTTACATTTTCCTGTTGCACATATCTAGTTAGTTAATTGAAAATTGCAAAAATAAAAAGTGTTACCTACAAGGGCAGTATAACAAGACACCTAGGCCCCATGCAGTATGTCAGTGTATTGGGAATGGTGAGACCTGTTTGTTTTGTGTGTATGTGCAGCGCTGTGGAGTCATGTGATCCTGCAGAACAGAGGCCTGGTCACCAGCTCCCTAGACCTCAGCTCCCTGGCTAAGATCACGGACGGCTACACTCAAGGACACATGATGCGAGCCGTCCAGGCCGTGCTGACTGATCGGCGCGTCCAGCTGCAGGGCAAGAAGCCGCTGAGCGCTGTGGAGTTCATCAGCCCCCTAGCCAGACAAGACCCCATCTACAAGGAGGAGGAGGAAGCCTTCAAGGTGCGTCCCATCCACCCCCACCCCACCCCACCTTACATAAACACTGTGTCGTGCTAGAGCTCGTGCGTGTGAGGGAGTCCGTTTCAGTTATTTAGCCTCATAGGATTACATTTGCAGAACATGGCTGTTATAACAGCTGCTAGTTTTGCCAAACTAAACATAATGTATAATTTCCTAAGCAGTCTCAAGTTGTTGTTACATTAATGTTATTTTTAATTACAGACTTGGGTTCACACACACAGATTGCACTGGATTAAATAAGGCCAGGTTCAATTCATTATTGAAAAGCGTTTGTCTGTTTATCCAGTGTGTGTGCATGTGTTCATTTTGAACACACAAACTTTTCAAAAAGAAGAATATCGAAACTCTTCTTTACAAAGGGGGTCCTGAAAAGCATTAGAGCCAGGAAGAGCAGACCTGTCACACTGCACTCCCAACAATAACCATTCTTCTCATTGTGTACAGGTTAATAGAGGTCTACCTGGGCCATGTTGTGGTAGTACAAACCAACTGAAAGTTTTAAAGTTGGTTCACAAATATAATTATATTATATAATTATATTATATGTAATAACCGGCCTCTATCTGGTTTCGTGGATCAGTTTTTCTTGTAATTAGTGTTAATCTTCAAGTACACCACTAGATGGTGCACTACAATACCGAATGTTAAACTCAACACCCCAATAGCTGTTCTTGCTTGAGATGACAAACAGTGCGACTCAGAGAAATAGAAAGCTCCCTTGCTCCTCTGAGATCCTGTGGTAATTAATGAAACTGTGAGAATTCGTTTTATTTATTCCGGTTATAAAGGGGGTCAGTAATTTGTTAGGTAGGAGGTGCAGTTCCCTTTCAATTCAAAGATGACCACCAAAATATTACTTATGGGATATGCCTGCCTATTGGTATGTATTACTGAGTACTTTATATCAGAGCTGCCGATAGTCCCCTTCCTGTGGTGACGTCCTTGGGCCCGCCTACCGAGGGATCAAATTAGTCAACCCATGGAAGCCATTTCTGTTTTTCCTCTCAAGACGGTAAGGTAAGACCTCTGTGTTGAACTGAGCATGTTTTGAAAAAGAGTTTTTCTGAGTTGACTGCAGTTTCCCTGCATTCGTGATGAAAGCTGGCTTGCAGCAGGCAACCGGCCCCTCCCGCAAGGTAGGGGGAACGCGGGCGTGGTGCTTCCACGCAGTCACGTTCCAGGAGGCAGTTCCAGGAGGCAGTTCCAGGGCCGTCGTCCTAGGCAGCCATCTCAACCTCAGCAGCCCCAGCAGGGGCCCAGAAGGCTTGCGGCCTCAGACCCATCCGTTCTCCGTACACCAGCTGCAATACTGGCGCACTTGCACCTCGGACGTCTGGGTGCTTGCTACCTTGCACAACGGTTACGCGCTACAGTTCCACTTGGGTCATTTTCCCCAAATGGAGCCTTGATATTGCACTGGAGGCTCTCACAAAGGCCCTGTTTGATCCCATACACTCCATAGAGTTGAAGTCTACGAAGTCTATGAAGACAGATTTCCTCTGGGCTATCACTTCCGCGAAGTGGGCCAGTGAGCTACAGGCGCTGTCGGTGCACAGCTCTTATATACGTATTTGGGACGATGGTAGCAGGGTGTCCATCCACCTCCGTTTTCTTCAGAGGAGGATAGGAAATTGAACTTCCTCTGCCCGGTGCGGGCATTGAGGTGTTACGTGGATAAAACAAGAGGTCTGTGTCATTCTGACCAGGGATGTCTGTCACGGGATACGGACCCTGGGACAGCCCCTCTCAAAGCAGCGACTGTCGGACTGGATTATGGACACAGTCTCGACTGCGTGTGATCATGCAGGCTTGCCCCCACCTGGGAGAGTAGACGTGCATTCTACCAGAGGGTTGGCTACGTCTTCAGAGTGGTCTCACTGTCAGATATCTGTAATGCGGCTAGCTGAGCTACGCTGCATCCTTTTTCCAGGTTGTATTGCCTTAACGTGATGGATCCTTCCTTGCCTTCATTAGGCAGGAGGGTAACTGGGGTTGCACGCTCGCAGCGCTAACCTTGGGCTATGTGGTTCTCATGCGTACCTCATATGCTGCCGTTCCTTTTCCCTCATGATGGTTCTGGTATACTTTCCCATAAGTAATGTTTTGGTGGTCAAGGTCGCATCGGTCGGTCTCATGGGTTCAATGCAAAAAGAGAAACAACAGTCAGGGCAAGGTACGGTTTAACAAGACTCTGGTTCCAGCAAGCGTTAGACACTCAATAGTGCTGGCATTTTGAAATTGATAAAAGAAACTTTAAAGGTAATGACTCCTGTTTATACTAGAAGTCTTTCTTGAGACGTTAAGTTTCTTATATTATCTCAAAAGCTCAGGAAGCAATACATAGAGAAGAGCCTTTGACCTTCTCTCCAGCTTCTTCCTGGTTTTTGAGTCCTGGGCGCTTGTGAATGAGGGTGTGGAACCAGCTGTCTGATCCCTGGCTTGTACAGCTGACTTCATGCAATACACCCAGGCTTCACATAAACCTTGCCGTTGTAATCTTATTCCAGACCTGGTATGCCAAAACCCCGCTGGGTAAGAAGAGAGCAAAGGCAGCGAAAGCCAGCGAGGAGGACAGGGAGTCAGGCAAAGGAGGGAAAAGTAAAGGGAAGGGGAAGAAAGCTGGGAAGAAAGGAAAGAAGAAGAAGAAGAAGAAGAAGAAATAGACAGGAGGGTGGTCCTGTCAAGCCACGGCAGAATTTCACCTTCCTTCTAGGGTGATCTGCCTCCTCTTTACTCGCAGAACACTGTGGGCAGCCTCCTCTCTGCATTTCAGATACTATTTTGTCTTAAAATGGCCACATTGTCCTATTTGGGTTCCTGTTTTAGGTAGGAGATGAAGAATGTTATGGCAAAAAAAAAATAATTTCATCATTTCAGGGAAGCAATTTCCCTCCACCTATCCTAGCAAAAAGTATTTTATTAACTTTCTTTGTGCAAATTCAATAGCTTTTCTGCCCTTTTGTAGCTGCTTTCTTAACTGTGTCCCTCATTATTATTCAAACCCTGCTCTAATGTTGTGGTTTAATTCAGGAAAATGATTCTGCTGTATAATCACCCTTTCTGAAATTACACCTCTTTGTTGTCTTTACTCTTAAATTGTATTGTTCAATTACATGTCCCTTAATCTGGGATACGTCATTGAACTGAAGGAGCATTTTAAACACAATTTAATAAGAGGAGGGGGAGAATCCAGGCCAGTTCCTTTACAATCGTGTGTAAGAAATGCTGTGTTTACTGTAGATTCTGTTAAAATGTGAAACTAAGTACTGTGTTCATGCACAAATGCTCAAGCAATTACTTGAAAACCAGCGGTCACAATGACATTGAGCTTTGCAGCAGTTTATATACTTTGTAAATAAATAAATCAATCCCTTTTAAAGATTTCAAAAATATTGCATACCTGGAATATTTTCTTAATGAGAACATAATAATAATAATAATAATAATAATGTTTTCTTCCCTTAAACAAAAGTGGTATATAGCTGTGATTTAATTTGTTGTTCTGGGGAAATCTGTTCATTACAAATAGATTTTTGAATTTCAGGAGAACTTCCACCATACTCTTTAAATAGCTTAAATGAAATAAACCTGGACAAGTTAACAGTGCACAGTAATTGAAGTATACAATTAGGCTTTTAAATGATTGAATTCTAAGTCATGCAGAAGAATGCCTTTTCAAGAAGCACCCCAAGCTAGGAGATGTCTTCCGGGGCAATCGCATTGTTGGTATCCCGGACCTCTCCTGCTTTCATCCCCTAAAGGATGGCAGAAGTCTGTGCTTGGTAATAATAACGGCAGGAAAGCATTAAATAACAACAAACAATGTTCTCAGAATGTATAAACAGAAGAATACAATCATGGCTTTATTATTAATTATTTTCCTGGCTTGCTTCAGTCTCCCGGCAAAGATTCCTTTAATTTCTGTGCCAGAAAGCTGCTAATTAGCCTGTGTAATTGTCATTGTTGCTTCTAATTATAGCCCCAGGCTACTCTAATCCACCTTGGCTCAGTATCGGAATTGATTTTTCCAGTTTGTGTTTACAGGGCAGGGTTGCTCTGCCAAGCGGCTGACCCACTTCCCACTTTTCCTAGAAGTCTGCAGTAAAGTAAAAATACCTTGCAATCTGCGCCTTCCCAATAGTAAGTGGAAGTGCTGCTGTCATTATCTCTGTTGGAAAGTGCAGTCTTGTTCTGTGAGGATGACAATGTCTCTCTCTATCTCTCTCTCTCTCTGTCTCTATCTCTCTGTCTCGCTCTCTCTCTCTCCCTCTCTCTCTCTCTCTCTCTCTGTCTCTCCCTCTCTCGTCTACTGCTGAAGATTTTCTATTTAGTTTTAAATATACCCTGACATTTATTTGCATGGAAACTAGGTTTAGTGCATGTTCCACAAATGGTCTTAAATGAGAAAGCCTTATTCTAGATGACATTTTAGTACTGGGGGGGGGCTTTAGAATAGCAAAATACTATTAGTGTTGGTATTAAGAATCCAATAGTCATGTAAAGTAGAATTAGCTATATATTCTCCACAATTAGTCGTTTGGTTTTGTTACGTCAGTCCTTGGGTCCCTGTCAGAATAACTGGAATGCTGTAACCAGTAGAAGACTGCAATCAGTTTTTTTTTGTTTTGTTTTATTATTTCTCTCAGGCTCCTATTGTATTCATAGCACCAGTATCATGTAACCTCAGTTCTACACACAAAATGCCACTGTACTGCTCTGCTCCGCTCTACAATAAAAACAAACTCAGCCCTTGGAACATGTAATGAAAATTCAAAAGAATGAAACACAGAAGTGACTGAAATAGAAGGATTCAGATCAGCTTAACATCCCCTAAAATGAATTCAATTTGAAGTTAGTTTTTTCAGCTTCGGGGTTATTATATTAAGATTAGACAGTGTTTTAGACATTATAGCCGTAAACCACAGTTTCTATAGAAAATCCAAATTAACAGTTGAATTATTTAACAAATGTTAATGATTTTTTTTTTATTATTTTGCATCTATGAAACTAAACAGAGATTGATTGTAAAAGCCACCTAAATTAGTTTAAAAAAAAAAAGCCCCTTCCAGAAACACATGACCACGTTGCTGTCATTGTGAGTGAGTGCTCTCAGACAGCCTGCTCTCTGTTGCTGCGTTCTTCACAACAGAGAAAGTGTCTCTCTGTTTATCATGCGTGGATATCATGTCAGCAGTCTCCCTCTCTGCTTATTGTCCTGCCTTGTAAAGGTTTCTCACATTAGCAGAGAGGCTGATATGTGTCTGGAACAGAAGCCTGGGCCAAATCTGAACTTCACGTCTCACAAGTGAGCTGTGCAAACAATAGATTTGAACCTTGCGGTGTGCTGTGTTCCCTCCTCTGAAGATTATGCATTTAACATTGTGTGTACAGCTACATGCAAGCATACTCACACACACACACGAAAAAAAAAACGGCATATCATATTAAATAAATAAATAAATATAAAAACGTATGAGAAGTGTGTTCTTCACATAAAACACATAGATAGAGATGATCTAGGACACCATCAATGGAAGGCCAATATTTTGCTTTGGATTTCATTGAGTTGCATTGATTTAGCAATGTGCCCAACACAATCAGTGTCTACAGCAATGCAAAAAGCTCTGAAGAGATAAGAAAGTGAAGCCTATACATGATTACAATGTGGCAACGAAATGGGAATGTGGTTGCTTTAATTTCAAAATAATTATTGAAAAAAAAAGAACAATTAGCCAGCTGGGTATTATAAAACAAAGCAATTAATGCTATGCTAATAAGCTGGATTTTAAGCAATTCACCATCATTTGCTAATTGAGGTTAATTAGCCTGACTTGCTAATACATCACTTCAAATTACAGCTGTGATTAATCTGACAAATTTCAGTATTTAACAAACTCTTCACAGTCATCGACATCTGAATAGCAACCAAGTGGCTGCCTGTCTCGGAGGCAGCAGTGGTGAAGCGCAGCTCTAATCATGCCGAGAGCTTTTTCCTTGTGGGTGTAATCAGGCTGTATCCCTGTGGTGTTCAGTGGCCTACTTGTTTAACCACTGCGTTTGAAAGAAAGAAAAAAAACAACAGAAAGCTGCTACTATGAGTTTTTAAATGATGTCTAATATGCAGCTTTAACCCCGTAACCTCCAGCCATGCTTGACAGAGTCTGTCCAGAACCAAGAAACAGTATCACCATCGGCCCGCAAATCACCCTTCATCTACACAGCTGTTTCAAAGAAACAGGGTATCACACACTTCCAGCCTAGCGATATTTGCAGATCGCTTTCAGATGTATCTATAAACACTATCTCGTAGTGTGTGCTCATTGCTTGATTATGAGGAAGTTTTGTATGTGCATGCAACTGGTTAATTTTAAGTTGCACAACCTAAAAATAAACAAAAAGATGGCATACTGTAGAATACAAGATCTATGTACTGCTCAAGCTATTCTCAACAGAGCCAAGCATGCTGTACCATGGGGGACTTGGTTCAAATCCTGGAGTTCCTTCCTTTATTTTCAAAGACTGCTAATTTACCTTGTAGACAATGAAAGGCAGGCTCTTCTATTGAAGTGAGATGGCACAGTGGGCTAATTCACTAGCATGCTGTGCTGTTCTCCTTGGAGTACTGCTTTTGAATCCAGCTGATCCTTTCCTTTATTTTCAAAGAATGGATTCATTTACCTTAGAATCAGTGTGAAACACAGCTTTCCTGCAGGAGCTGGTGGTGCAGTGGGCTAATCCTACGGCCACCTCTCCCTGAAGATGGTGGTTTGAATCCTGTTCTTGGAGGTGAGTTCTTGAAGTAAGTAATAATGTTGGTTGTAACAAATGATGTTAGTTGTGTTTCCACAGATGGATGAGGAGCAGAAGACCTTCCCTGCAGATGGTGGAAGATGATGATGAGGAGGAGGTAGGAGAGGGTAGAAAGGGGGTGTTTGCATTATTGAATGCACATAATAATAAGAAAAAAAACTTTTAAGAAAAGTTTTGTGCATATACATTTTTTAAAAAGTGTTTGCCTTGTTCAGCAACAACCCCACCTTCCAATATTTAAAGAGATATAAATGTTATTTTGCCATTGCCTGCTTTAAAATATTATCAGTAGTAAAGTAATAGTACACCTGTACTACATTTTTTATCAAATCATAAAATATGTTTTTAAACAGATGCGCACGCTGGACAGCCATAGGGTCTATGCAAATGAGGTATTGCATTTGTCAGTGTTTTGTGGGGCTTGGGTGATATTTGTGGGAGCACCAGAGCTAGTGCACACTGAGTTCTGAAATGTAATTTGAAGTTGTTGCAGCAGATTCTTTTCATTGACATTACGGCACAGATCTGAAGGGGTATTCACAAATCCAGCTTGGCCGATTCAATCCACGCCAACCCCCCTTTCTTTTATTTTTGCATTGTTTTTTTTTTACATGTTCTCTTTAGTCTAGATATGTCAGTGTAGTCTTGAATGTAAATTTGCACACCCTCCTATCTTTTCAGTACAAAATGCTTTAATTCACGTTGATTTTATACCTGTATACCTTTTCAGATCTGCTTTTGCAAACGTATCATGTGCTTTACTGTAGAAACAGTGGAGCAGTTGCAGTATAGCTGTCATTAATAAAGTGCCCTGTTGTATAAAGCTATGAATATGTATACACTTCATCAGGGAGTATTATATTGGCTGCTACCTCGAATATCATTCAAACCTGGAGTTGGCCTGGATTCCCCTCGCAGAGCTCTTGTGGGCCCCTGCAGCTTGTGCTGCCTTCTCCTTTCTGTGTGGAACAGTGGGACCGAGCGGCAAACTCTGGTCTCTGTGCCAATTTATTTCTAACATGGCTGTGAATATCTAGCCTCCAGATACACAGCCTGCCTCAAGAGGACTCATTATACTCTTGGGTCCAGGCAGAATTGAGCACTGTACAGAGTGGCAATCGGCAATTTTCATACTGCCTCCGCATAATTTATTTCCATTAATGCTGGTCTAAATTGGGCATCAAAACCAGCTGAGCTGCACCTCTTTACAATTTTTGAATACAAGGGCTATTACAAAAAAAAAGAGGAGATGGAGATTTAGAAAAGAGCAGAGAATTGGGACTTTTCACTTTGTCAGTACATGATTTTTGCAGTACAGCAGGGTTCAAATCCAGCTCAAGTCACAAAATAGCTTTCCTCTCTTTGCCCGTAATTGGTTTTGTCCACAGTTTATTTGTTTAACCTTTCGAATTGGAGGCTGTGTTTACCACCTACAGTCTGCCAGTCTGTGGAACTCAGGACAGGCAGGAAGATGAATGAAAACAGGTGTGGAGTACACCCCCTGGAATCAAACAAATTGGGGGGAGAGGTTGGGGGGGGACTGTAATTTCAACAATGGCAGCATCTGCTTGGTCTCAATCATTTATATTCGGTCTGTTTCAAATACTTTGAGAGCACAAAAACAGAAAGAAAGAGGGATTCCCCTCTCCCAGTCCCAGTAGAAGGGTGTTCAGATGAACCAGGTGAGGGTCTTGTTATAGAGCAGGTGTGCTCCTTCACAATTACACCTAATTGATGGCTGACTAGTGAAGGTCAAATGCTCCAGCAGTGAAAGATAAATCAAAGGCTATTTCAAACCACTCCAGCAGGGCAGAACTAGCATTAACTTGACAGTGTGTGTTTTTATTGTTCTCCACACCAGAAGCTGCAGCCATTCCCCGCATAGCTTCCTCTGAGCATTCCCTTTTTTCATACAGCAGAGCAGGCAGCAGATAGCATGAGCTGTATCTGGAGGCAGTGTTGTAAAATATAATTTAGCCACACCAGCATTAGCTATTAATTACCAAATAAACGATAATGCTCTCTTTACAATCAAGACTACAGTGTAGGAATTGCTTTATTACTTTCAGCACTTTTATTATTTGTTTTACTACAGTATTAGGAGTTTGAAAATGGTGCTTGTATGTTTGTGACAAAATCATTTTTGGTTCTTGTGTGGGCCTTAATAGACGCTGCAGATGAGTTTGTTTGGGAAGTGCTCTGCCTCTTGTGTACGTCATCAATAGGTCTGCCACTAACACCCAGACACATGCAGGATGTAAACACATATTTCTCATGGATTACACTCCTATCTGAAGATGGGATCTACCAGTCAGGACCGGAAGCTCCTCCAGCTGTTTTGAGTACTAATGATATACACAAACATAACACTACAGATTGGACTTCCACATATACAAATTCTGTGTGGTTCTGAGTATGCCAGCTAAGCTTTAAAACACAAAACATGTCTTGACCTTGTTTGATGGATGTATTTGTAGAGCTGTCATAGCCAGGCCAGCTGTGCCAAAGCCCTATGGTTCTCACCTGTCCAGAGACAGGTCTGCAGAACGAAGGTGAGGGTTGAGGTTTAGGAGTTAAAGAAGCAGTGGAATGCACAATCCAGGTAGGTTTAGATAAGACAGTCGGTATTGGGTGGGTATTGTTAACAGTTATAAACATCTGTATTATTAGACATTTGTAAGCAGCATTCTCAAATAGTTTACCAGTCTGGTAATCAATGAAAATCTAACCTTAACTAGAGGACTCATGGTTTCTCCAATTGTTTTTATTGAATGCATGGTGTAGTTGAATGTGCTTATTATAATTTGATGAATATGCTTGATTATGTATACTGCTACTGTGTTTTGTAACGTCAGATTAATTTGGATTTCTATGTAATGACATTTTGCTTTTGTTAGTCTATCCTCATAAGGGGCCCAGGTCTAAATTGTGCTGTTCATGATTGACATGTATTAGTGGAAAAGCCTTTCATTGTTTCAATCCACAATCCCTATCAAGGGCACTAAAATGACTCACTAGAATTCAAATTAAAGATTGTATTCACTTTGACTCGTGACTTTTTTAAATCCTCTAGTGCAATTTGGTAATCATAAAACCTTTAACCAGCCACAGTAACAGATGAGGTAATGTGCACTGGTATTAGCAAAGAAATATACAGTGGCTCAGTGTGCTTTGCTTTATGGTTTAATTGTTTACTTGTTTTTGCTGTAATTGCACTACCATGTACATTAGAATTATTCCTATGTTACTTTTAAGTGGTAAGTCATGCATCGCTATACTTTACATATATATACACATACTTACATACATACACATATCTTTTGTTCAATATGACCTTGATATTGAACGACCATTTCATGTGGTTACCAGTAACAAGAAGAATGTTGAGGATAGTATTTATGGCATGTAACCAGGGAGCACAATCAACCCTCCATCCAATAACCTCACTAGAAACAACCGTGTTATGGCCACTGTTATTTTTGTGTCTGGCCACCTCTTGTTGGGTCCTGATCCAAGATCACATTGTGGGTGATATCATGTCAAATACATCCAGACACTAAGCCAAATGTCTGGCCTGTTTACAAATATTAGTAACCTGCAGGGCTGTTCCGTGCCACTTCTATTAAGAGATAAGAGAGCGGGTCAGAGGGATTGTGAGAGACTTGTGATGCAAAATCCAGATCCAGTGAAATTCCCATCAAATTATAAATAGCAAAACCAGACTATAGAGTATAAATAAGCCCTGGTCATCCCACCTGAGCAAGGTTTGAGGTGGAAGGTCTCTGTGTGCTTCTCTTACTTCCAAGCAATGCTTTCCACAAGGGCGAGTGTGGGTTCCTCAGGTTCTCCTGCTGTGTGGAGGTCCTCGAGTGACTCTCAGAATAATCTGAAGAGTAAGAGTGCATGCCTCCTGACACAGGTTAAAAAAAAAGACAGCCCTACTGTGAGAAAGCCCCTCATGACGTTTTCCTGCCCAGATGTTTTGAAGACTCTCCTCTCCCAGCACTGGAAGGACCTGCAGGAGGGATTTTCAGATTCTGAAGAGCTCAACAAAGAGATCGAATTCAAGAGTGATGAACTGCGATGGACAGCCACGAAAAGGGGTACGTAGTCATTTATTTTACTTTTAGTACTGTGCATTTCAGGGACTTTTTCATTTACTAATTTCTTTTTTAAATATCATATATTTGTATGTTTGCTTCAGTTTTTTTTTAATCTACTAAAATATTGCTGTGCATCTGCTAAGTGTTAATCTTCGAACTCTCAACATTCCTTAACCAGGTTGAGGCCTGTCATGAGGTTCAATTCCCACATCCTCTGACATTCCTAGGAACCAAAGTGCAAGCAGATCTTTTATTGTCTTTAAAGTTTTATGCAGTTAATTTTATTTATATCCTCCACTTACTTAAAAAAAGAATATTGAAATTTTACACGATAAAAGATTGGGTGCTTCAAAGAACTACCAGGTACTGTTATTTTCAGAATCTGTGGTTGGTTGTCTAAGAGTTTGTTCTTTGAAAAGCTGTCTGAACACTTTTTGAATGTTACATGTGTCTAGCTGTCAGCTCCCCGGTTCCAAGAAGTACTGTGCAAGTCAGCTGCAGACCATTATCATCCTATTCTGATCTTCTAAGGTCATTTACTCATGTCTGCTAGCTCAAAGCACTTCTAGACACCCCCTGTACTGTCTCTGACAGAGGCTGATCATATCAACAAGAGGGTTTTACACACTTTGAAAGTTCATTTGTGTTTAGCATCAAAGCAAGTGGCCAAAATGTAACACACAAAAAGCTGCACTACATGATCAACTTGAATATTCGTTTAAACAATTAAAGGCTACAAACCTAAAAAGGACCCATGATTGTCTACTGGTTGTGTGTACAAGTATTTCTCTGGCAGTTCCTATGAATGAGAGCCAGATGGAGGTGTGGAATTCGCCATGAATAAAGAATACCTTGTCAGGCCGATTAGGCTTTGAGTAGAGTGTCCATTAGCATGCAATAGTTTGGGGCTTTAAAATACTGAAGCTCTCTGCATCGACTTAACAAACAGTCCTCAAAAACATATGTTAAAGAACAACTTCATACACAACAACATAATAGCATCAATACCCCCATCCTGAGCCAGAGTACAGTACAGGTACTGTTTGAACAACATCTTCTGTTTACATGGGAACCTTGTGCTGACACATCATACTTGGCAACCTTATAAACATCAGAGCCTTTCAGTGTGCTATGCATGCTCCCCATTTTGTTTTTAATTGGACTTTAACACTATATATACAATTTAAGGGGACCTAGGTTATGTGGATTAGGCTGGGTATGCTTTGATCACATGGAATAGTTACATTGAGATGTGATATCAGAAGTGAATTAAACACAGCTGGCCCTCCTCCCCAGAGCACCGTAACCTTGATCCCCCTGCCGAGATATTCAAGTGGTCACGTAGCGCCACACACAACACTGGAGAGCATAAAAAAGAAAGATTTGCAGCCCACTTAAATCAATTACACAAACAACAGGCATGTCAAGAATCCCCTGTCATCTGACAAACCATCAGGGTCTTAAATTATAACAACAACAGACTTGGAGCTACATTTGGACAACAATAAGATAGCTGGATAATGGCAAGCAGTCCTGGGATATATTCCATTCTGCTGAGTTTGACTTTGCAGATGGAACAAGCACACAGCTGCTAAATGCCTAGGACTTTGCCATGGGGAAGCTGCCTGGATCGGCGGTGGTGGAGGAGAAGGAGGAGGAGGAGGACGACGACGACGACGAGAGGCAGGTATTGCAGGAGGCCTGGTTGAAGAAGGAGCCTCTGGAGGAAGCAAGAGGGAGCTTGGACAGGTTCTCCAAAGCCCTATTCAGGGCAGACTTGAATAGGCTTGAGATCCCGGTGGAGAGGTACCACATGGACGTAAAAGTGTCTTTCGAGGTCTATAGGGATGAGTTAGTTTATAATAAATGTGCTGCAATTTCTACATTTTGGATATATATCCACCACTTACACCATACAGGGTTATTTTGGACAGCTGTTTATATCGGGCAAATAGCGTTTGCCGTTTGCCATTCCCATTAATTTCAATAACAAAGGCATCAGTTATACCGTGTTAAGCATACCGTATATATTTCAGACATCTGGTAGTTCTCGTTATGTGCCAGTCACAGAGATTTAAATAACAAACACAATGCTTATATGATTGTTCTTGCTAATTCACCAATCAGCCATTTTCACCACTTTACCTTCATCATTCACATAGATTTCAATACCAAAAGGCAGCACTTTACTGTAGTAGAAGCTTGACAGGGCAATCTATCTGCTTTTATACCTCGTTACTGAACAATTACCCCTGTGCTGTATCTTGGCTATTTAGTCTGGTTTACAGTTTGAAAAAACAGCACTGATTGCAACAGCAAGCATGGCTGGAAAGAGAAAAGCGATGCACATCAGCACGAAAATTCAATGTAAAAAAAATAACTGTTAGATGCTGTGCGATTGTTAAAGCATGCTTTGAACTGTCAGTTGCCAAACAGTGCAACGTTGCTTCAGAAAAGCTGGGGTTTCTGTAGTTGAGGAGGAGAGTGCAGACGAAAATACAACCAAAACTGAAACTCAGACAACACCAGAGGGGATGTCAGAGGAAGAATTCTTGTGTCACCTTAGCGACCAGGATGCTCTGCCTGAAACAGACACACAATGACGTAAGCGTGCTTGCTGCGCTTGTAACACTGCTGGTATCTGGATATAGAGCCAAACTGGGATTGCTTAAAAAACTCTGACAAGGTTTGCCGTCCATACTTGCAAAAGGTGATCATCCAGATGTGCATCATAGAGTTCTTCACTGGAAACAATTTGCAGTAATGTAGCCTGCCTGTACTGTACATTTCTGCATTACTTTTTTGTACTTACTTTTTTTTAATAAATTCATAGGTTATATTATATCTTTTTATTAGTGTAATGAGTGTCTTAATAAATATTTTTAACTGCATTTTGAATGTCAGGTTATTGTGTGGGAGTTTATACCGTTCATCACTTACTGCAGGTAAATCACGTTAACAGAAACATTAAGCGGTGATGACTGTATATAGTAAATATGGACTGAAGAGGAGGGTTATATTGGAAAATTACGCCCCGAGGGAGCACGTGGAGGTAACAATAGTGTTCCCAGGGGGCATTTAATTTTCCACTATGAGCTTAGTCTGACATACATATTTAATATATGAATCAGTCAAGAAAATAAGTGAGGCAAGGTTGGATAGTAAATATGACCCTATCTATTTTGTTTAAATATAGTTTATACAGTAAATCATTTTTTTGAAGTTCATACTGCATAGTTATCAGCGTTTCTTTGATGTGCAGCCAGCCATCTAGATGAACTGTGTACCTGCCACAGTTTTTACGCATAAAAAAATCCAAAATATGCACTGAATTTAAATTGAATGCGTTAAAATATGCATAGCAATTTTGCAGCACAGCTTGTCTGCCTCCCCATTACCATTAAGGATTGCACAGTACTTATCGAGATTACTCAGGACTTCAAGGTAATGTTGCATTTTACCCCCTGAAAATACATTTTACTCTCTCTGTGTTCAAATTAGAGGGTATGCTACTCCTGGACCAAAACCTTATCTGGAGTGTTGCATACAGCTCTCTGTCTGGCTGCTGCATAATCCAGTTTAGATCCTGGCCGTCATATTTATTTACATCATCGAGTTGAATTCGTTTGAGTTTCAGAAAGACAGAAAACAGTGACAGTGATGTTTTAATCACCATTTTAGTGTTTGGAGCATCTTTCTTTTGTAGTAATGTTTTGTAATTAATTTTCTGATAAGTCACACAATCACTATTAAGCAGTTTTTTTCACATTCAGCCATTTTCTCTTGTTGTGAGGAGTGTAGAGGAGGAGGGCATTCCTTTGAAAGGGGGCAGGACTGACAGTGATGGGAACCAATCACATGACAGAGGGAGACTATTGCCCAGTGGTATAAGGATGTTAGGGCAATAGTTCCATTGCTCTTGTGATGAGGTTTCAACCAATCGCAGGCCAGAAATTTAAGGCACTGATTCATATATGTATTTTAAGAGTAGCTTTGTAATTCATTTTATCATAAAAATAATTTCACAATTATTATTGACCACCAGGTGTCAGCGTACACCAGGTATGAATCGTACAAATAATAATGACTAACAATCAGCTGTTGTTAATTTCATGAACATCATGTGTGAATTTAATGAATTACACTGAGCTGTATATACTCATTGTTGGTGTATAGCTCTGAGCTTTTGCTTGGCTGTTTACTTGAGTGGCTCAAGCAGAAGTTGGACAGTTAGGAGATTCTGGGATTGAATCCAGGCTCTGGGTGGAGAAGGCTGGTGCCCTCTCTGTGTGCAATAAAAATATCAGCAAGACACCATTTGAAATATGCAGAACAGCTACAGATTTTACTGCATGTAAAAAATATTATAACAGAAATAGGATAAAAAGCACATAAGACCTGAGCATACCTCAGATGCAGCACACAAACTGTGTTATCACTGTTATTACAATCGTGCTGCATGATTCATGAATATCATGCCTTGTGTCCTGGTCTGTAGGGCTGTGGTCACTGGAGTACAAGAGGGAGCTCACCAACCCACTGTGCATCACGGCAGCGCAGGGCTACACAGACTGCCTGCGCTACCTGCTGGAGCATGGTGCCCGGCCCAACCTCGCTCCCGGGGGCAAGACTGCACTGCACGAGGCCTGTGAGAACAGCAACCCCGAGTGCGCCATGCTGCTCCTGCAACATGGGGCCAACCCCAACCTGCTGAACGAGGACGGGCTTGCACCCTTGCACCTCTGCAAGACATCGCAGTCATTCAGGTCAGGGGAGCGCAGAACATTACAGTGTCCTACAATTAAACAAATACATATATACACATATATATATCATAAACTATAAGCACTCTCTCGAAACGGCTTTCTTGTGAGTTAGTTTCTGATTGAGTGTTATAAAGTTACAGATGTTATGAATGCAGAATCAGGCCATGGCCATCAAATCTGGCCCCTGGGAGCAAGACTGCACTGCACGAGTCCTGCAAGAAGACCACTGCAGACTGCGGTGTGGAGATGCAATATAACATTCACATTGCTAGCAACAGCTCCTAAGAACATTTTCAATACATGCCTAGGATATTAAAAGTTGGTATTAAAAGCACAAAATAGCCTTGATCATTTTTATTTTATTTTTTTTACATTTACTTCATACAGTGCAACAATAGTGCATTTAATGTGTGGCACTATGCACTAAGATATTTATTTTTTAATTTGAATCAGCCAAATGAATTAATCCACCTTTTATATTTGTACTCCTCCCTGGGAGCTATACACGTGTAAAGCTTATGCTAATTAAATCATTTGCAGGCCAATTTAGGCTCCTTCCTATATTATTTATGTTGAATCTTTCCTTTCGGTCATTTTTTTCTTGTCTGAAGGCCACCATGCTTCATTCGGAGGCCGGATTCACACTAATTATGTTCTGAAGGATGGCGGGGATGTCAACTCATTAGCGTGCTGGTGTGTTGAACATGTTGGCTCCATCAAATCTAATGATGTTTGATTCAGTGTGGTAGATGGGCCAGAAAGCTGCATCAAAAAGCCATCCTTTTTATTAGTGGTTGGCAACACTGTTGATTTTTTTTATTTTGACTTTACGCACTGTGCAGCTTTGGAACCAAAGCCAGGGAAGACGCTAAGACTCTGCTACAGTATCGCCCTGTCACTGTTTCCATCTCACTTCTCACTAAAAGGAATTGCCTTCTCAGAGGCACCAAGTGATGAGCTGAATGAATATAACGTGATGAACACACAGCTGCAGGGTGACATCATCTATCAGTGAACAACTTTTTTTTGTTTTCAATCTTTCTGCGTGATTTAAAAAAAAAAAAAATGTTGGTGTTCATTCAAACTCTGCTGCACAGAATTACAGGGAATTGAACTTTTACAAATGATATTGCATTGCCAAGAATATTCAGAGCTTGACCTAAGCAAAGTAATTCTCAGAATCCAGCTTATTAATGTAGAATTCCTGTTCCATACATCGTACTTGATATTTGACTCATTTCTGGAATAACTGTAGTACACAATGACCGGCCAATGTACATGCACTGTTTATTTAATCCTTTACCTAATCCTAGATGTAGAGAAAGAGCAAAAATAAATGTTTTTATTATTTGACTTGGGTCAACTGCTTAGGGCTAAATATTATAATTGCAATGTAAGTTAGTTGCTAATCGTTACAGATCCCTTTGAAGTGAATCATTTAAATTATAGCTTGGTGTACAGCTCATGGGTCCTGTCTTCTGTGCATCCCTTTTGGGATGAGATCCAGCATGCTGGAGAGCACTGGGAAAGACAGACACATCCGCAGACCCCCTCGTTCTCATTTTTACACAATGACAACCCTGTGTTTCCATGTCCTGGAACAATGGGCACGTTTGGTAGATAACTGGCTTGAATTAAATTAGCATCAACAGCTAATGACTTTCTTATGGCAGCAATGCACTGTATAAACCCTCAGGCTCCAAGACGTTTTTTATTTTGTCAGTGCTGGGATGCTGACCACTCCTCTAACCCACTGCAGAGTGTCTCCCTGCGTTAGCGAGCTCCCCAGACACAGTTGCTTCCTAGTACCGAGTCGCTTCCTTAGCTGTGTAAAGTACATGCTACTAACTCATTTCTAAATGCACTGTTTGTGAAGTGAGGCGAGGTGTCTGGCCACAGGGTGTCACTGAAGCTTCATACCGGTGTTGGCTGAAGAAAAATGCCTCTACACCAGGCAAAAATGTCAACTTTCACAGGGAAAATGCAACTTTTTCATTTAAAGAGCTCACTTAAAATAATGGCGGCATTCCAATGCATTTGCTGCTATTCCTGTGGGGTTACACTTAAATTCGTTATGAATTTGCACCCATTTTTTTTGGAAATTATCTTTAGGACAAGAAAAATCGTTACAAAATAACAACAATGCATTGGTTATATTTAGATGTTACTCCCGTGCAATCCTATGAAACACTACTGAAATTCATATGAATTTGCAGCCATGGTTTTAAAGTGCAACCAAAAATACATTACACACTACTGGTAATACAGTATTTCAGACCCAGTCATTTTCCAGTGTAAAATTGCACTGAAACTGTCCATATTACTGCATTATTTCCTTGTATTAAAACAATGTGTTTCTTGTTATGCCTTAAGATGTGTTAAAGTCTTACTGAGGCACGGTGCTGTGGTCGGCCAGCCCAGTGAGGAGGAAAGCCAGACTCCCCTGCATGTGGCAGCCAAGCATGGCCTGAGCAACCACCTGCACCTGTACCTGCGCAACGGGGCGGCGGTGGACTGCGCTGACAGCTCTGGAGAGACCCCGCTGGGGGCCGCCTGCTCTGGGGCCCAGAGCCCCGAGGAGCAGGAGAACTACCTGCAGGTGTGCCGCTTGCTGTTCCTCTATGGGGCCAACGCCAATGCGGTGGACAAGGAGAACAGGAGCCCGCTGCACAAGGCGTGTAAGAATGCTCAACACAGCCTGGTCATGCTGCTCCTGGAGAACAAGGCCGACATCAATGCTATCGACTACAACGGGAGCTCGCCCCTCTCCAACGTGCTGCAGAACAGCAACCTCAAGCTGGACCTACAGCCGCACCTCACCGTGCAGAGCTTGCTCAACCATGGGGCTCACAAAGTCTGGCCACTGGCTTTTCTCAAGGTAACACCAGAATTGTTTTTGTGCTGTACAGTTAGTATACTCCCAAGGGTGTCAAATCACTGTCCTGGAGGGCCAATCTGCTCCAGGTTTAACAGTTAAAATTATATCATTGACTACTTCAGGGTCTCGGTGGAGGTTTAATTGGTTCAATTAAACAATTTAGAACAAGGTTGGTACAAATACCAGAAGTGGAATGGCCCATTTGGATAATATTGGAGCTAAGAGGAACTATACATTCAAAATTGAAACTACTTGCTGTTCTACCATCTTGAAATTTATAGATTGCTGTATAATAAAAATGATTGTATATTTAATATTGATCCATACTAATTGAGAAAGATATTGGGTATACACGTAATATTGCATAAACTCTTCTCAACCTTTACTATTTGATTAAAACAGATCAGAGGTACATAAAGAACCATGTGATAGGTAACAGCTGCTATGTTTATATTACGTTTCAATGGTTTCACGCAAAATCAATAATATAGTCTTGTTTGTTTGGCTTTTTTCTTGGGGACACCAGGTGTTGAAGTTCTGCGCTTCTGCACCTGAAACAATTGAAGTTTTGTTTAATTCCTATCACCAAATCCAGGTGACATGCAAGTGGATGGAGGCTGTCCCAGAGGAAATCTACCAGGTGAGCAGATGAGAGAGAGTAGACAAGGAGCCCCCAAAGATAATTACCCTGGCATGGCTTCATCACTACATCCCATGATCCAACACACCACCAGTGATACCATACCAGACACACAGACACTTCAATTTCACAGTTTACCTAAAGTGTATTACCCTATTACAGCTAAGACTGAGCCAACTGAGTTACATAGGAAGGAAGGAAGGAAGGAAGGAAGGAAGGAAGGAAGGAAGGAAGGAAGGAAGGAAGGAAGGAAGGAAGGAAGGAAGGAAGGAAGGAAGGAAGGAAGGAAGGAAGGAAGGAAGGAAGGAAGGAAGGAAGGAAGGAAGGAAGGAAGGAGTGCATGTGTCTGCTTTTGGATCCCACAGCCTCTGTTTTTGTGGAGGCTGAATTTAATAGACTAACTGTAAGATTAAGATTTAGAAAGGAGGGTTAGATGGGCACATGGTATAAAATTATGCAATCTCATTTACTCATTTAAAAAGTTTAAGGAGTTAACATGTAGGGCCTGGAGAAAAACAATGAGGCAATGCTTTCAGCTTGACCTGTTTTTAACCTTTTTCAGATTCACCAGAGTTTCTACGAGTCTCTGTTTTCGCTGGAGGGTAGGCCTCGTTGTCTCCAGCACATGTGTCGTTCCACCATACGGAAACAATGCGGCCACAAGTGTCATGTCATCATTACACAGCTGCCACTGCCAAAGTTCCTACAACGATACCTTTTACTAGAAACCCAGGGTGTGGTCTACTAGCCCCCCACACACCATCAGAAGAGGTTGTGCAATCGATGGGGCAATGGTATTGCTTCAGGGTGGGTTTACAAGGGACAAAGGCGTGGAAATCACAGCATGTCTTGCATGTTTTTTTAAACAGCGCCCTTTCCTTAATTGTACAGTGAATCAGGAGTTGTAGACGACTCTAGATAACAGATAAGTAAAGACACAGTTAAAAAACAAACTAGACAAACGTGCGCGCCATACAAATTGGACTGCCCTTCAATCAGATTACTGTGTCTTGGAATAATATACTGTGCTAATATTGCGTAACTGTGTACTGTCAAGCAAAATCAATCATGTCACCTCTTACTGCTTTTCTTAGTACACACTTATGAGTTACGTTCATCACATCCTGCAGGGGGCACTGTGAGCTCAATTGACCACCTGCTAACAGCAACAATACTTAGATGGCAAGTACAGTATTCATAATGAAACTTTTTCATCACATCACAGGGTCTGGACAGTTACAGTTCCAAACCCTTTTTTTAAATACATTTTTGTTAAGGAAATACCTACGGTTGTGTGTGTATGTGGTTTTTTTAAAAATATTTTACCATAGTTTTAAAGAATCTTTGTACTTAATTTGGAGAAGGAATTTCCAAACAACTTAAAACAAAGCTTAACTGGGAGGCCAAGATCTCCTTTATTGATTGTTTTCCATTGAACTTTCTCTCTAAAAACTTAAAGTGAACTTTATAATATCTGTGTCCAATTGATGATCTCAGCAACTACAGGCTGACTAGCAAGAATTACAAACTGGAGTCCCACATGTACTGGTGCCCCAACTGGTGGTCAATAAGATTAATTTGTCAAAGAGTGCAGACAGCAAGCATTGGCTTACAATGTCATGTTTTATACAATAATATGTAACTGACGATGCTACTTTATTCTGGAGACCCTATCATCTGTACTATTAAATAATGACTATGACGGGGGGGGGGGGGGTGGGGGGGGGGGGGGGTAATTGTAAGAGCATATTAGGAAAACAATATTTCAATTTGATTAGCAAGCTTTAAAAGTTCACTGGGACTGGAGCTGCAGGCTCACCCAGCTTCTAACACATGCAGCAAGCTGTTCTGCTGTTATACTGTATTTCATTACTGGTTGCACATTGCTATTGGTTTTGGGTTGTTGATTTTATTCACTCTACAGGTTAATATTAAAAGTCATGTTAGTTCAATGTTCTGTAGAAGCACTTATGTATTTTATGTATTTCTATTTTGATTGAAAAAATCAATAAAGTTTTGAAGTCACTGTCGGTAGATTCACGTACAATAAGAATATTAGAAACGTGATTGACATTAACTAGAACTATGTGCTGTTCACTGCAGGAGAAGGGTTCTATATAGAACCTAAACACAACAGAGGTTCTAGAGTTGTAGGGCAAGCTCAGCGGAACATGGTGGATCGGCTACCACAACCAGGCACCCTCTTTCTTCAGAGCATAGTTCACTGTGTTGACCCAGGACTTAGGGATTCAAATATCAAAACAGTCGGAATTGTGTTAACAACAATTTGCAGGAACACATCAAACAGCACTGTAAAATGTTTTACGTGTAGGCTTGTTGTCATCTAAGGTCTAATTGCTCCATTGGATATTATCTTCACTACACCTTGTCCACAGTAAGAACATGTGTTGTAATCGGTGTGGGAGTGAAATGAAGCAGTGATATTAGTGAGTTGAGGCTTCCCATTAATTCAGATAAGGAATACGCAGGGAGGTCTGAGATTATTTCAGATGCAATCCAATGTTCTTAACAAATAAGATGCAGTGGCCTGTGCCATATAATGTTTAGTATTCTTATGATAATGTTTCTGCAGTGTTGCGTGACCCTGTGAAAATGCTGCATTCTGCTGTTTTAAATGTTGCCTCCACACTGCTACTGCCCATGTCAGGCAGTTAATGCAATACTATTAACACTGTGACCATGTAGGTGTCTCCTCTGAGGGTCCCGTGGGTCATCATACTGCTGAGAAGAGCTGCTAGAAAGGGCTCTTTTGCTTCATTAATTGCTGTATAAGTTCTGTTTTTCATTGCCTTAGCCCAAAATCAGTTTTAAAGAGATGCCAAAAAAATAAGGTTAATTGTTATTATCTAATAAAGAAAATAATAATAACAATATTCCAGCTAGTATCAATAACACCTTCAAGGGGAGGACAATATTTGGCCAATTAAGCAAATGTATGTGTAAAGCAATATTCAGAACCTCAACAAGGACTATGATGCCAATATTAATCTACAACCCCCGACACACACACACCCAAAACCCTACGTCAGACTCCTCCATGTGTATTGATTTTCATTAACATATATAATGTGCGATAACAGATATGACAATAAAAAGGATGAAAATCAATAAACATTTCATTGAACCTGCATTGTATTGGCTCATGACTCTGAGGCTTGGTGAAGGAACAGGCAGTTTCATAATTCAACTTTGTTCCAACAGAAGGCCCCACTTTCACCATTTTATTTAACATGACAAATGTAATAACTCATCAGTGTATATACAAATTTAGACTGTATACCTTTACAAAGTTACCCCAAATATAGGATTTATTGCAAGGGTCTGTTTGAAGCAAGACTGGTTGCTTTTAAAATGATGGATGGGCTACAGCACTCAAAGTGTCTAATATTGTCTATCTGCATATACACACAGAAAAAACAAAACATCCATTCTGGTACATTCTGTCGTATATATATATATATATATATATATATATATATATATATATATATATATATATATATATATATATATATGACACGGTGCAAAGGGTATGGATCTGCATGGTGAAGATTCTGCAGTACCCTCTGCTTTTTAGCATTTCCAAAACAATTACTGAACCACGTCCCATAAGAATGACGGCTCATATTAGCTCGCAGGAAAGATTTAGTTTAATCATATTCCATGTTGTTAATTAAACTGGATAATTTATAAGAACAAAAGGGGGTATTTATTAGCTGGAGTGGAAATACTGCAGTGCATTAGTGGAGAGACAACCTGCCCCCTCCCTTCCTTCCTAGTATTGATGCCCCTGAATGATTGATAATGAGACAGTGCCTGCTATACTATTTGTCTAATGGCTGTGCAATTAAATTCTCTTGTAAATGACCCATGCCTCATTTCATCCTAATCTATGGAATTTTGATTGAATTCGTCAGCTCTAATTGAAAAATACTGCTATTTAATGTCTGCATTGCAATTTTGGATGAGGATGAGTTAATGAGACAGTGTCCTCATGACCCTGGAGATGGGGGGTTGTTAATGCCCTTGCTTTTGTAAAGGGGGGGGGGGGGTATCTACAGTATTTCACGATTCTGTAAGAAATGTTACATTGTCATGAAAGTGATTCAGAAGAAATACTGTCATTCTCAAAAAGAAAGAACGAGAGATGTATTCAAGGCTAAATTGAGATTATATATATAGCCGAAACTAATCTGTTTCCTTTATAAAAAAAAAAGCATCAAGTATTATTTTAAAATGTAAATCTCCTAAAGGATATCGATCACATCTTTAAAAAACTATGTAATATTTTGATGTTTGATCCCACCAGTAGAACGATGTATCTGATAAGCCTAGTAATAATATGACATTACAAACATGTTTCTTATTTATTGTTTATTACAATTACTGTAGTATTTATAGCTTTACGCTATTATTTATACAACAAAACCAAATCCTGTATGAAAGAATTGTACCAGTGTATATAGGTCACATATTACATTTTTAAAGGGGCGCTGTACACATTATACTGTTCGGTTGACCTATACACTGGAGAGGCATAATTTATTTAATGTCTGTAAATGTCAGTACGTTTTGGGATCAGTCATATTCATCAAAAATAGCCCCATATGTCTACCTGAATAAACATTAAATGAATGCTCTTTGACAGGATAACCAAATCTATGCATGGGTCTGCTGTGACAAAGGGTTTAAGGCTCTTGCTCGGTGCAAATATACATTTGTGTTTATTTGCAAAAAATTATAATTCTCAATCAATCAATCTTTATTTTATATAGTGTCTTTCACAGTGGACCACCATCACAAAGCACTTTATAAGATGCAGTAAAAAACAATGCATAACACATCAAGTACAGTAAAAAAAAAAAAGGTTAGAAATAGCAAAGAAACAATGGCTAATAACAGATATCAGGCTTAAAGAGCGTGGAAAGCAAGAGAGAACAAGTGGGTCTTGACAGCTTATTTCAAGCAATCGACGGTGGGAGCATCACGAACCAAGGCTGGGAGAGTTCCAGAGAGTTGGAAGCTAAACATGCGTTCTCCAAGTATGGTGCACTTTTGCTTGGGGGATAAACAAACAGGCCAGAGTAGGAGATCCTCAGCTTGCAGGCAGGGGCATAGTGAGTCAGCAGGTTGAAGAGGTACTCAGGACCTATGTGATGAAGGGCATTGTAGGTGAGCAGGAGAGTTTTGAAAGTAATTCTGAACTTTACAGGTAGCCAGTGCAGCTGGGTAAGTCGGGGGTGATGTGTTCACATTTCTTACATCTGGTAAGGATCCTGGTGCTGGCATTCTGAACTAGTTGCAGTCGATTGATGGCGCGTGCCGGACGATCGCCGTAGAGAGAATTGCAGTAGTCGAGTCAAGAAGAAACAAACGCATGATAGAGTATCGCCGTATCCATGAGGGAAAGGTAAGGATGAACCTTTGAGAAGTTTCGAAGATGGTAGAAGGAAGATTTGACCACGGAGGAGATGTGAGGGTTAAAGGAGAGGTTGCTGTCCAGAAGTACACTAAGGCTATGTACAGTTGGGGAAGACAGCAGCAGACAGTTTCTGAGGTTCAGGGCAGTTACAGTGAGATTCTTAACTTGAGTTTTAGATCTTACTAGAAGGAGTTCTGATTTGCTGAAGAAAATTGGCAGACATCCAGGCATCGATGTCTTGAATGCAAGCCGAGAGCCGGACCGTGGCAGAGGGGCTTCCAGGGTCGAGTTTTAAGTAGAGCTGGGTGTCATCAGCATAAGAGTGAAACATGAGGCTATGTTGGCGGATGAGGTTATTACAGGGCAAAAAAAAAATGGGTTTGACTTATTACAACTTGCAGAATATTACTGTGCAGAATAGCAGTGGTGTGTTCTGGATACTACATGCTGTTTGAACTCCAGTAGCCTACATGTGTATGGCAGCATTCTGAATAGGGTCCCTTAAAGAAGCGAGGCACTAGGATCAGACTCCAAACACTAGCTCCTTTGACCCCAACGGTGCCCTGATGCTCATGTTTACAGGTTGTTATGGATTAGCATATCTCTAAAACAATACACCACAGAAGGCAGATTTTAAAAAAGCCATGCAGTGTTTAAGGCGGCAGATAAGCAGCGTTTGAAGTGTGTGAATTTCAGGATAATCCAGATAACAGCTGATAAACAAATGCAAACAGGTTTGCTGTAGGAATCTTGTGATGTTGATAGCCCCGCTCACCTTGTAACCCCGCTACAGGGGGGTATACAAAAGGGTCCCTGAATCCCAGTCTATACCACAGGTAGGCAGAAGCTAGGTTTTTAATAATTGTTATTTATTTGTTAATTCAGATATGTAAAACGACCCTTCTGTTTAAAATGAGCAATTCCCTGTGAATGTAAACAGTAGGGGAGTAACACAGGTCAATTGTAACGCCTCAAATGTTTCTAATCTGAAACAAGCTAGTGATGAAACTCTCTGTACATGTTCTGTTAGGTTCCCTGCCTGCCTCTGGAAAAGAAACTACCTGTCTTTATCTTTATTTAATAAAGATATTTTTTTTGTTGTTAAATAAAACGTGTTATTTGTTTGTTATTCTTTACAAACACCGACCACTGATACAACTGACCCCGGTCATGGGGTCAATTGTAATACAGGACTCCTTGCATATGAACAATATTGCGGTCTTTAGATTAGCTCTACAAACATAAAAACGGTGGGAATTTGTAACAGACAAATGTAAGTTGTTTGTATCAAAAAATGGCAAAACCAGCTCAAATGGTTTCTGAGTAATGACGCTGAATGTAAAAGCTGTTACAACTGTCCCCGGTCTCCATATTTAAAACATCCTTTAAAGAGTTCAACTCACTTGCAATTTGGAGACATTAACAACACTAATATATATACATATATACACACACACACAAACACAAAACGAGATTTTTTTTTTTTTAAACAATTAAATTGTTTGCACACCTTTGTTATTAAAGTGTTACAAATACATCCGATTTTGTATCGATATTATTATCATTCATTGCTTTACAAAAATTTTGATTCAGCCACAGCTTGCAAACGTAAACAAAATAAAGTTTAGGAAAAATACTAATGCACAACTTCTAAATTATTGAAGTGTGTTTAGATTACGCCACAAATGGTTTTTTTGTATGTATATATGTATAATAAATAATACATATATATATATATATATATATATATATATATATATATATATATATATATATATATATACACACACACACATATTATATATATATATATATATATATATATATATATATATATATATATATATATATATATATATATATATTTAACAAATCGATTAGAAAGGAAGTTTTACATATTTTAGAACCCATAGAACTAGCTTTGATTTCAGTAAGTGATTTTCATACAGCCGCAAGGGAGTATGCTGATTACGTCTAATGGGGTGCTTTCCTTACAGTAAAGAAGTGTGCCGGGTAGATGACATGTGTCCAAACACATTGTAAAACAAAGTATTACAAATTAAAAATAATGAGTACTCCCCCTTTAGAAACTATAATAAGCCGACTCCCAATAAAATACAAAATAAAAATAATATGAGCTCGCATTCAGCGGTAGGCTATGATAATAAATCTTCTAGCCTCATTATAGCCGATTATTACTATAGGGGTCGAGCAATCAGCTCTGTTTCGTAGTATAACACTTACATCCACAATTCCTGGATCTACGAGTAACGCGGCAGCTCGATAGGGCAGATAACGCGTTCTTCACGTCTTTACCCAGTCCTTTCGCCATTCTGAATAGTCACTCCCTGATTTGAATTGTTAAAAATTCCACCTCTGTGATTAGGAAAATGCCTTGCTTTACATCTCCAAAGGGCACCCCCCTCTTCCTACACATATAGTTACATGCGTGGTGATAAGGATACACTTTGAAAGAGGGTGTTTATTAAAAATGCCATTGATGTTGTGTATAGTGGGCACATCGCTGGTTTGGTCTTACAGAAATCTATTGTTAAAGTCCACAGAACGTTTCAACTAGGCCTCCCGAACCGAAGGGGCAAAATGCGCGCTTCAAAACAACTGCATTCCAATGTACATTAGAAATTAATATCTGGATTGGGGTTGAAAATAAAAATAAAACAATTTATGACATAGTCATATAGTCATATTAAAGTCGTGTTTACTTATTGTCTAGATTTAAATTACTAACATGTTTTAACTTAAGTTAGGGTGTTGCAAACTAATAATAATAGTAATAATAATATAATAATAATAATAATAATAATAATAATATAATAATAATAATAATAATGATAATGTTTCAAGTTTGGAATAGGCCAGTAATAACAATAATAAATCTAAATATAATTTCTCGCATCTTTCAGTTATGAGAGAAATAACATTTTAAATTGTAGATATCTTGCAAATCTGTACACACTGGCCACGGGTTGATGAGTTTTAGAACGCACTCAATCAAGTCTTGTTCTTTTCAAATGTGGGGAAAGCATGCGTTGAATGGGCTTGGCTTGTTTCCGTTTCACATGCAGTCCCCCATATCGTTATTTACGGACTTTTACATTGCTCAAAGTTCCCTTGACGCTCTATTTACACGTTTAGCGGGGCCTGTTTTGTTTCGCCTTTTGTCCCGAGATAAAGCACGGGCTGCAAATGCTTTGAAAGTCCAAGAATACACGAAGAGGCAAGCAAGTAGTGAAAGATAGCGGGGTGAAATCCCCCCAGCTCCGCCAGGATCGTCAATGGCCTCTTTTACATAATTGCGAGAGGGCTGTTTTCACTTAGCCACATGGAGCCTATTTCGGTCTTTCAGACAGAAAATAAAGCGAGGGCCATGAATGATGTAGCCTGCGTTTAGAAGGAGAAGCGTGAATGCAAGTCATCTTGCAAATTGGTGTGTCCGATGGGGCTTTTTAATATATTTTTTTAAACACAAGGATCTCTTTGTGGTAATAGCATCTCCTAGTCAAAAACAGGGAAATATTCTGGATTTGCAGGGGTGAATGGCAAAGTGGCAAGTCTCCTCCTTCCCTAAATAGCACCATCCCCTTTCATTTCCCAAACTCATTGTGCATACTGGGGATATGGTAATGGCACGACCCAATGAGCCGCGCTTTGCACGGCTATATAACTAATACGAATAAAAAGCGCTTACTTGAGTGACTGCCTGCAGTGAAATTATTTCTGTTACACCAAGGTCACGGGCGGATAATGGTGAACGAGTGAACGCCGTTGTCAGCGTCTGGCGTTTTTCATGCTTTAGTTCAAGCGCAGCATTCCCATTGATGTACACGATAGTATACCTTCTCCCCCTCTCAGAACTGGTTTCCAAAACGAAAAAGCGAACATGGGATCTGTAACACAACGGGAAGTAATAGCCATGCATCTTAACGCTTTTTGCTTGCTTGCTTGCTTGCTTTCCATTAAAAAAAATAGCAGACATTAAATGTCTGTGTGTGTGTGTGTGTGTATATATATATATATATAATATGGCACTTCGTTTATAGTATAGACCGTATAATATAAATATGTCACGTTTCAAAGTGGCAATTACCTTTGTAACATTGAAACACTAAGACTTTGTGTAACGACTTTTGAACTAAGACATAACAAGAGAATGAATCAAGCCATGTCAATGAGAAGTTAACATTATTACAAGACTACAAACCTTTAGATGAAGTATAGTATTAGAGTATATATATATAATACTATATATATATATATATATATATATATATATATATATATATATACACATAATATATCAATATATACACACACACACACATATACATACACAAGCATAACTTGGCTTCCTTTCCCCGAATAGAAGTTTAAAAAACAAAAAAATAAGATCTAAATACATCATACAAATTGACAAGCAACCCCCGTACTGAGGAACAGCGAGTAGGTCGAGAGATCCATCTATAATGTTTGAAAGACAACAAGTAACCAGGCTGATCAGGTATGAATTGGGAGTTTATGAAGCGCCGCACCAGGATCGATTCCTTCATACAAGGTGTCCGTTGCTATAAAGTGTCGGAAATAGTACATCATCTAGCCCGGGGTCAGAGGGTAATGGGCTGAGATAAACTCGTGTCCAAAAATCATCATTAAAGGGTACTAGAGAAAGATTTACCTCCGAAAGCAGAACTGTACAATCGATAGACGGATTAAAATCGATTACCGCTTTTATTTTGCGATTAAGTCTGCATTTGGCCGGAAGGCCAAGTTGTTCTGACGGCGCAGGCTCACCTATTCAAGAGAAGCAGAGGCGCTCGTACTGTGAGTGTGCTCAGAATATGTCAAGCCTTCAAGCAACATCTGATTTGGAACAAGCATCGTTTTCAACTCCTGCGCATTGCCTTTGTTGCATTTTCAAACAATATTAATAATATAAAGTTTGTGTCATATATGTTTGTTTGTGTATTTTTTTCCTGGCATTTTGTAGCCCCTACTTTATTTATAATATATAGGCTATGCACACCTGCCAGTGTCAAAATTGCTAGTGACCAAATAAATTTAGAAAACGAATTCGTATACACTGACTGTGTCACACTTTTAAACATTTGGGGGAGAAGCAGGAGACCTTGTGTTTATTTTATCCATGTATTTCTTTGGTTATGCAGACTCGTAGATTTTCTGTGATGCGGGTTGCTCTCTTGGGAGTACACGAAGCTTAGCCACGGTGCTCCTTGTGATGTTAACGGTGATTTAGATCGCTACGTCCATTCAATACACTAATCAACTGGCGCTCGACTTCCATTGCTTCACAGCTGGTATGTACCGATTTAATATATCACACATTTATTCAGTGCACTCAATTAATAAATAAATGCCTCTCAAGATCAAATAAACACACATTGATGCATTTTATAAGGGGGGGGGGGGGGGGGGGGGGGGGGGGATATTGGAATGGTTTGAAAATATACTTTATAGGCAAAAACGTTACCAAAATAAGCATTCACTTATTTAAATAAATTGTGCTTACAATCTGTTGTATGAGTTTATGTTTAATTCCCGAACACAGTTTAAGGAGTGTCAGATCTGATGGCTATCCTATTACAAACACACACGCACGCACTGTTATTTCTACGAATGCCGTTCTTAAAGCTATAGAGAAACCATGGACAACATTTTTTTAAATGTGCAAAATATTTGTGTAGCTACTCAGTTAGTAAGGCTAATGTGAACTATGTTAGTGTAATACAGCTTTGAAATACATAACAGTATACACATCAAGCAATGCATTCAATTTATTTTTCTTACATACACCTTTCTAAAGACACACATTATATTAATATTAAATAAGACCCATGGGGGGGGGGGGGGGGGGGGGGGCATGGAATTCTATCCTACAATTATAGAATGACCTTTTACTTCGACCAATTAGGAACCTGGACGCGAGAGGGAGGCGGTTCTGAGGCAGATGAGAAGTGATTAAGTCGAAGGAGCGCAATTTAAACCTGCTATACTGGCTACATTGAGAGAGAGAGACAGTGCGATAGAGAAAGGCGAGAGACCGAGAGAGAGAGAGAGAGAGAAAGAGAAAGAGAGAGAGAGAGGGTGGGGGGCATAGATATAGAGCGAGACCAACATTGTCATCCTCTCAGAACGAGACTGCACTTTCAAACAGGGAAGAGATAATGAGAGCAACACTTCCACTTACTATACGACCGGAGCTCCGAGAAGCGATGAAAACAGGAATGTTCTGACTTTAAAAACTTGCAACCTATACTGGAAAGTATTTTAAAGTGATTGTTTCTCAATCGAGACCTGCACCCGCAACTGCATTATCTGAGGTCAACAGTACTCTGCAAGTGAGCATCGTTTTAAACAGACTGCACTTAAATGTGCTGCAAAAATACATAAATAAATACATAAACAAAACAAAAAGAAAAGCACGTTTCTGTTTCCTAAAATAATGCGCCACTAAAGGACTGAACAGAAGACTCCTGGAATGCGTTTGGGATTTTAGTTGAGTTTATGTGTTTCTTTTAGAATCCGTTACTTCTTTACTGGTATTTCTTTCTATGTACTTCCTTTTCACTGCCGCTTATATATGAGTGCAGCTTTCAGCCCGTCTCTAATGATGATGCAGCGCCCTCTGGGAAGCACCACAGCCTTCAGCATTGACTCCCTCATAGGCGGTCCGCCCCAGCCCAGTCCGGGTCACTTCGTGTATACCGGTTACCCCATGTTCATGCCTTACCGCCCGGTGGTACTGCCTCCGCCGCCACCTCCGCCCCCGGTCCTGTCTCAGTCGTCTCTGCAGCCGGGTCTACCCCCTGTGCACCCCCATCACCAGATCCCGAGCTTGCCTAGTAGTTTCTGCTCCAGCTTGGCACAGGGCATGGCTCTCACCTCCACCTTGATGGCCACGCTGCCCGGCGGCTTCTCGGCTTCTCCACAACACCAGATGGCTGCAAGGAAGTTCGGGTCTCAGACTCTCCAGGCTGTGTTCGAAAAATCTGAAGAGATTCGGCAAGATAGTGAAGACGGCAAGACGTTTCTCAACAAGGACGCCTCGGCATTATCATCGTTCCAAGCGTCCGAGCCCGTGCAGTCATCGATCGGTGAGTCCGCGTGTAACCCACTGACGACTGTAGGACTGGCAAGATGGAACGAAGAAGTGGAACATTTTTTTAGCATCAATAAGACGTGCAATGCATTAAAATGTGTGTTTATATAGTGTAACACCTGAGCATGCTTTTTAAAGTCATCTGCGCTCAGCTAAAATAAATACATACATAATAACACGTTAACAAAAGAAAATATTGTATTTTTAGTTTGGACAGGATTCTATAAATGCTAAAGTTGTTAACCGATTTAAACCTGTTTTTTTTGTTTTTTGGGTTTTTTTATTGTAATTTTTGTAAACACTTTGCATAAATGCCCCTAAACATCACTGCATATGAAACAAACCCAACTTTTATTATTATTATTATTATTATTATTATTATTATTATTATTATTATTATATTAAAATAATAATATCAAATAATACATGTAAGAAACCCTAAACATGTCCAGATGTGACCTTCGATTTTGTGCGGGTTGCTAACACCCCACGATTCATTCAGCCAAAATTGTGATTTCATTGCTTGTCAGTTACAAAATGCGCCTGTCTTGTAACATTACTGTGGACAAATGTCAAGTTGATGGCTGGGGATATTTGGAAAAGAATACTTTACTAAATAGTTTTTCACAAGGTTTTTTTTTTTTTTTTTTTTTTTTTTTTTTTTTTAAGATTTAGGTTGTGTCAGTATTCTATCATTTAAAAAAGGACGATTTAGGATTCAATATTTTAATAGCCTATATTTTATGAAATTAAGTAACCCAATGTATTATAAAAGCATAAATAATAATAATAATAATAATAATAATAATAATAATAATATAAATAATAATAATAATAATAAAAGACATGGGTGTTACTTTATTTGTAATAAAATAATTGAAATATTATAAAGGCTACTTCTTTATATAAAGTTGGCAATTTAACTTAAGACTCCAAACAAAGTATGTTACAATTCTACAATTATTTAGGGTTAAGGAGGATATAAAAGACTTGTAAAGGTTTCATAAAACGTGTGGTATTTAAACAAAAGGCGATTTAACAAATGCATTACTATGAAATGGTACCAAACTCGTACAGGGGAGCGGAAGTTCACTGCACTTGAAGCTTCAGAGCAATTTCTGAGCTGATAGAACAAAAACGAAACAAATTCAGACACAATTACTTCAATGGAAAATATTGCTATCAAGAGCAGACGTCACAAACAGATTTATTGCAGAAATGCATCAAGCAGAAACATTCAAATTAGCAAATTGAGATATGCAGACAACAAAACTCAGCAAGCGAATCATATTTTTTAGGAAAATTTTGTAATTATGCTGACTTGATCAACCTAAATGAAGTGGACGATCATTTAACATTGAATAACGTCATCCCAGAACTCTTGACTCGCGGTATAGGCCCTTTTATTTGACACTGTCGTTTACATATCAACTTACCACTTATATAATATATATATATATATATATATATATATATTAATATATCATATATAGTATATAATATTAACAATCTGTTTACTAATGTCATTTTCCACAATAGACCCTATAAGATCAAAGACTATGTTCATGTTATCGAATTTTGATAAAACTAACTAGAGATGTTACCCCTTTGTTCGATTTTAGTTTATAAATGTTTGATATTGAATACGCATGATCATCGTCGTAGTGAATGTAATAATCAGAAATAATAATACATATACAGAAATAACAATAATAACAATAATAATAATAATAATATAATAATAATAATAATAATAATAATAACAACATGAAAAAATTACTAGAATTATAACCCACACCAAATTGAACAGAATGCTTCATGAATTTTCCTAAAACATGATCAGTTTTAACGACCAGTTATAATTATTAAGACGCTGTTAGTTTAAATTTAAAAGCAAAATGCAGTGATAAACTACAAATGGCGTATGTCCGCGTTGAATATGCATGTATTAATTACGTTTTGTTTTCTTTCCCTTTATAGCCAGAGCACAGGGCAAAGATGAATCCAAGGACGACGAGTGCGACAGAAAGGATGAGAGTTTCTCCATGGACAGTGATTTAGACTACAGCTCTGATGATAACCTGGCAAACCAGCCGCACAGTCAGAAGGACGAGGGGGACCCAAACAGCGGCCTGGAGGAGAACCTCCACGGCTCCACCGGCACAAGCAGCACCACATCAACGGGCAAAAACAGGAGGCGCAGGACAGCTTTTACTAGCGAACAGCTGCTCGAATTGGAGAAAGAATTTCACTGCAAAAAGTACCTGTCCCTCACGGAGCGCTCGCAGATTGCACACGCCCTCAAGCTCAGCGAGGTCCAGGTAAAGATCTGGTTCCAAAACAGAAGGGCCAAGTGGAAGCGCGTCAAAGCCGGCAATGTCAACTCCAAAACCGGCGAACCCTCCAGGAATCCAAAAATCGTGGTCCCCATCCCAGTGCACGTCAGCCGGTTTGCGATTAGAAGCCAGCACCAACAGATGGAGCAAGCCCGACCCTGATTCTTTATATGCCTATAAACACTTTGGTGTAAGGACAGGGTGGGGTTGTTTATTAAAAATAATACAATAATAATAATAATAATAATAATAATAATAATAATAATAATAATAATAATAATAATAAAATACATAAGAAAAACTGAAGAAATAAAAAAAAAAAAACATTATAAAGCAAATGTGAGAGTTTATTAAATTAAAAATACTTCTGTTATGGGTTTTAGTGAGATACGAGGATCTGAATTGAAGAACTTAAAATATTTATTTAAAAAACAAGTGTTAAATTACTGAAGATCATCTACAGTATTTTGACTGGTGTGTGACCAAAAATAAATAAATAAAATAAAATATTGTACATTCCTGAAGATACATAAGAAACACTACGGACAGCTGAATATCCATATAATTTAACGTATTTTAATTTTCCCTATAATTTCAGCAAGTTTTCAAAAATGATGACGGCTAAAAACAGATTTGAATGTGTCTGTGAAATCCAGGTGGCTGGTTATACACTCTGCCTCCCACCGCCTTGTAAAATAATGACTTTGAAGCTTATAAAAAGCGACACAACTTAAGCACGCGGTGTTAAAATGATTTTCCTTTTGTGAAAATGTAGCTTATTTCTTACATAAGTTATAAAGCGTTTTATTAAAAAAAAAAAAAAAAAAAAAAAAAAAAAAAAAAAAAAAAAAAAAAAAGTCTTGTGTGAATAAAACTGATCAGCAATTATGTAAATAACAACTTGTCAGCTTGATTTGTTTTCTGTCATGTAACCTGTGGTTAGAATACAGACAGCTTGTACACACACTGCTTGATTTGCAGACTTACTCGTGTCGTGTGTGGCCTGCTATGTCATTACTACTGAATGACCATTAACACCTTTCCTTGTAATTGCTGGTTGTACATATACCGTTTTCTCAGTTTAACTTTGCAACAAGGGCGTGTGTCGGTTTAACAGGCGACAGCGAGAGAAATCTGTAATGTAGTGTGGTTTTTATTATTTCCTCTTTTTTTTTTTAGCATACAGGAGTTCAGCATACATACTTCTGCAAGACACTCTATTCTTGTATATTCAGGAGGTGTACTCTTAGATTTAAATAAGGCAACTTTTGATTTATAAAAATGATCGACTATAAGGCATTTCATTTTTAATATAGTTTGCTTTTTTAAAATAGTATATAGACTGCAGTGAAATATTAAAACAGATCTATATACCAAATGCGTTTTAGTATCTATTCATGCGGTTTATGAACTGGTGGCTTGTATTAATGCTGTCCGATAATGTGTGCACCTGTATATAAAAACTGCCATTTGATAGAGGCAAAAACAGATCTCAGTCATTCTGTATTTCACTACACGGCCAAGTGATGTTGTTTCTTTAGCTGTATAGAGCTGTGTGCGGCTGTGCTGTTACTGCTCTGGTTTAGTTTACCAGTGGAATCAAAACGAAAAAATGCACACGGTTAATTTAAAACGCGATTGCTCAATGATTTGCAGCTTATTTTACACCTCACGCTTTACTTAACACCAACTAGAGAAAATACCAACAAATAAAAAGCGTCGTGTTTGATTAAAAATAAATAAATACATACATAAATAAATAAATAAAGATCCTTGTGCCGCTTGCTGAATCCGGCAAAGCCAGTTGCTGGGATCGCAATGGCGTGTTGTGACTTGGGGCGGGTTGCTTCAGTCTAGTTAAATGAACCCCAAGGTCATGGAGCGCGTGATTACAACTCATTTTGAACTACTTAACGGTCATAATTAACAAAGTTGACAGAGGTCATTCTTTTTATCAAACCCGGATTATGTGTTTCACCTTGCACTCGCCCTCGTCTGTTTCATGGAAACATGACAATAATGACACCCACCCCCTCACAGATGCGACTCACGAGTCACGCCAAGTCCAGCTTGATTGCTGTCAAAAGCCTACGTTTTAGGAGCAGGAGGTGAAGCGTGAAAAGCCACTGTAAACTAAACTGAGCAGGGACGATGAAATAATGCAATACGCCACGAATATTACTGTTATATTACCGTACTTAATTCCAAACAAACATTGTTCCAGATTGGATCATTTCATTGCATAAACGCTTGAATTATTTAACGTTTTCCTATAGTATGTTATGTATTCCCAAAATGCAAAAACTACAGCTGCAGGTCGCAAGTCAATATTAATCTAATCAATATAAAAATGCAATTAGCCCCGAACTGTAATATGGAATGACCGGATATTCTTTTATGTATTTGAAATATACAAGTTAATATTTTTCTTTTCCTTTTTAGTCTCTACAATGGTAGGTCTATTGTAAGTCAGTGGATTGTTTTCGAATTGGAATGCGAGTTAAGGGAACAGTTTAGAATAGTAACGTTACCTGTAACATGCATATCTTTAGCTATGAAACTGATGATACGTGATTGAATCCTGCGTGGTGAAATACTTGCCAGTGATGCTACAGTCACCTCTCACAACTTTGTCTGGTCCTATTGCTAAAACATGTCCCATCACGGAGGTTTAACGAAAATGTGTGATCAAACATTACCTTGGTCTTAACAATGCTGCCAGCCGCTCTCTGATCGCCACTTGTTAGTGCAATAGAAAGCGAAGATGAGAATTAACTAGTTAGTGCCTGGCAGCTTTAACATGAGCGTTCCTGACAGCACAGTCCTCGAAGGCATTTCCGTATGCCTGTGCTGTACACAGGAACCTTACCAACAAAATAAACAGCAACACCCATGACACGCCATAAGCAAGGCGATTTGAAGATCTGCTGCAGTTCTAGTGCAGTATAGCTGTCTTTCCACACTAGGAGAGAAGTGATGCATACTGCCTTCTGATATCATGCAAAGTTAAGGAAACTGTATTACTGATATACTTGTTTAAAATGTAAAAACAGGAAATATCAATATAAAAACAGATACTTGTTTAATAAACTATATATATAGGTTAGTTTTTTAGTTTTTTTTTAACATGTTTTCATACGTTTTTTTCTTTTAAAGATCACAAGTTAAAACTTATGTTTAAGGCAGAGTACAGCAGAATCTAAATATGAGATTATATATGTTATGTTATTCTCAGGAGCATAAATAAAATATCTCTGACTTACATAGTTGATAAAACATAGACTGTTGGAATTCCTTAAAGGAACTGTGATGTTCACATTAAGGATCTACTTTTAACTAAAAACCAGCGAACAAGAAGGGACATGGTACATAAACAAGATGTTATAGATGTTCAGCTAATACAACGAGTCCAAGGCCTGATTGCCTCACTCAAGGATTTCATTGCAATATCCAATCTCAAACCATATTTCTTAAATGTTCCAGTGATTCTGATCTAGGACGGTCTTGCAAGCTGTATGTCTGCTTTTTTAAGTGATCCAAACCAGAATACTTTAGTGGGACAGTCGGACCAGGTGAACTGGAGCGGCACCGAAAGAAACCTCTTGTTTAGATAAGGCAGCAGGGCTTTTGATATCTCAGCACCATCATGGCTTTTATCTGACAGCCTAATGAGTTGAGAGAGAGAGAGAGAGAGAGAGAGAGAGAGAGAGAGAGAGAGAGAGAGAGAGAGAGAGAGAGAGAAATATCTGACAATCGTTCTGGCTCTAATGAATTTTTTTGCAAATTGTAATCAAGCCAGGCCGTCTCGGATGGCTGATAAATGAGACCCAAGGGGTTTGTCCAGGACCTCAGCTTTTCATTCTGCCATGTCGCTCCTGCACCAAATTAACAGCAACTTGTCTGAGCTTCAAATTAACTCCCAATGATTAATTCTGATGGAAGGCAAGCCTGGAGAATAGCTTGTCCTAATAGATGCTGGCTTGCTAATGCTGCCTGAAATGAATACACTCCCCCCTCCCCCCCCCACCACCCCACCCCTTTAACCACAGCTTTTTATTTTGATTTCACAACAAAACAAGTGACAGATTCTGTAAAGAACCCCAATGGATCCTGCTCTTAGAATCAGTCATCCTCTAACTGTATAAGAGTAGAGAGACATTAACAGATTTGTCGCTCAATGTGTGCAGTGCAGTACCTTTTGATTTTCACAATCAATGGAAACAAATCTGTTGGTTCTGGGTTAATGCTTTGTAAAAAAAAAAAAAAAAAAAAAAAAATAATTTAAAAAAATCAGTCAAAAGTTACGTGGATTGTTTTGACCTAAATATTGTTAAGCTCGACACACATTGTCCAAATAAAAACTGGCAAATCACACAATGCAACAGTAGCAGCTTCGACAGGTTAGAATTGCTATCATATATGATACACAGTTTAAACATGAGTTCAAATGATGCCCTAATGGCAATGTCACTTTTATTGTGTGCATTGTTAACACAGATCTTATAGCACTTGTCAAATACCCAGGCGTAATTGTCAATGGCACACACAGGATTTTCTCATCCTGTAATTATGGGAAAAATGTCTCTTTTTGTGCTTACCCATGCACAACATGGCTAGTCTGTTTAACAGAGCAGGGGGAAGGTAAATAATTAAAAAGGTTTAGAGGGCTTGAGCACCAAAGAAAAAACACCTCCCATAGCAAATTACTTTACCAACACACCATAAATCTGAACTCAGAAAGATGTGTCTACATGAATTCTCTCTTCATCAATAAACAACTGCTAACAACCTTATTTTACTGAAATGGACAAGTACTTATACATTCCAAAAAGAAGGAGGTCACTCACCCAACACACACACACACAATAGGGTTTCGGGGATACCAACATTTTTGTAATCATAAGTTGGGTAACACAGTGGAAAGTATGGTGCATGTCTCCAAGCAATATCCTCAGAGTATGGTACAAATCTCCAAGCAATATCCGAGTCTCTGTATGGGTTTGCATCTTCCAAGGTCCCTGGCGTAAAGGATAGACAAGACCACACACACACCCATTGCTAAGACATCTTAATGAGGACCTTGCATTGACTCTAATGAAGTGTAGATTTACAATTCGAAACTCCAGAGGTGCACGGAACACCATGGTCACTGGGGATAAAGCAAATACTTCTTTTAAAACAATGCTTAGGTCTCCCACACACAATGAGGGCTGGGCCCTGGTCACTTTGCACATTTCTTACAGATTTTCATCATTGTGCAGCCACAACTGGTTTATATAGTGTGACACACACAAAGACAATATTAATGTAGAATTGCTGTCAACTAAAATCGGACTTCATTTCATGGAAATCACTACAAATGTAAGACTATACAATATAAAGTTCTTCTGACCACAAGAATGTGTAATCAAGCCCAGAAGATGCTGCACCTCTAGGCTTTGTGAAAACACCCAGACAGATAGACAGACAGACAGAGTGCAAGAATGCAAACTCTTCAAAAGTTAATCTACATTTCAAAAGATTACAAAAGCCTGTTTTAGATAAAACGTATACGATTCTTATCATCCTGTACCCTTTGCTTTATTACATAATTACAGCAATTTACAGTCAATTTAAACACTATTTTGTGTTTCTTGAAAGGTAATGGGACAGGGGCTTACATATGAAGTTTAAAGGATACATTTTCCAAAGGGTATTGACTTAAATGTGTTGAGCTGCTTTCTGCAGCACCCTTAACTTCAAGTGGAAAACTAAGGGGAGAATTTAACTTCAGATGTTTTATGCAGATTGCGACTGTATTTTAAATAATCACCCCTGAAATGAATCCAGTTACATCCAGCCTGGTACTTTTTTGTGTGAATAAACATTCAAAAACACTGCTAAACGAAAATGCATGCTGTATGCTAGTCAGTGCATGCTTTGTGAAATCTACAGTACAGTACACAATAAAATAACATATTTCTGTCTTGCTATGCAATGATAAGTCAGTAAATACAACGAAAAGCTGTTTTTATTAGCAGTGTCAATAAAAAAAAAAAAATAGACATCAGAATTATTAGTGATGTAGCCGCTTCAGTTAAAAATGCATCAGGGTTCCCAGTATCTCTCTGTGTATAGGACAGGGCCCGCTGAATGGCCTTTGCACTGTTGCTATAGACTAACACTATTCTCCATAATACCAGTACACCTACATTAGATAAAACTAGTTTGTGCTGAATCACTTCTGAGGGTTAAAACAGTACCCCGGGGACTCCTACTGCAATGGCTTTTTTCTTTTAACTTCTGAATTATTATCAAGCCTGGTCTAGCAGTTCACGCTGCATTTGGAGGTTCCTTTTGCATAAATAATCACTTTTGTTTCACTTATCATAACACTTCAGTAGGGCCTCCCTGACACAGCTAACATTGACTCATGCCTCCAGCACCAATTCTGAACATTGAGAAGATAGCGGTTTGCCCAGCCCAGCCCAGCCACCACACGGAGAGAGAAGAGAGACAGAGCACAAGTAAATTGTCTTGCATTCGTCTCACTAATGAAACTGTTTCAACTGCTGGAAAATCTTGACAGCAGGTCTGATCTGTGAGCATTTTGCTAAATTGTGTTAAAACTTCAGTGAACAGCGCTGTGATTTTCAGAGCAGTCTTGACAGACATGTCAGGTGCGTTTCACCTCCAAAACCCTGTGGGTCCAAATCAGGAGCCTCAGAGGGGATTGCAGTGGGCAGTGGAATCCTCCTCCCTCCTCAAGGGGATTGCAGTATTTAGATCAATATAGGCACTTGAATACCAGTACAGCACCAGCAAGAAAGTAATGGTTTATGGTTTATTCATCTTCTGCACATATTTTACCAGGTTTACATTTCTGTGCAAAAAAGCACTTGACATTCGCAAGCCTGTCACACCTACACACCTCCCATCCTCAAACAGAGGAAGCGCAATTGCTTTGGACTGTTATGTGTGTTACCTTAATTGGCCTCATTATTCCAGAGCTTGATTGTCGGAGGCTCTCTAAAGTCCTGATTTGAACAGCTTCCTCCTCCAGCCTTCGCGGGAGGCACACCTTGATCCCCCCCAGAGCCGGGGACAGGCTGACAGCATCCCACAGCGTGAGAGACAGGGGCTCCTGTTTAAAGAATCAGAATGAAAGCACAGCAGCTTGCATCAGCTGCTACTGGGGGATTGCAAACACTGCAACTTCAGTGAAGAATTAGATCAAATCGTAGTTTAACACCCCCCCACCACAAAGAGAAATCAAGTTTATATTTTATTGGCACGTGGCACTTTTACAAAAGGTCTACCACGTGCTGCTTTGAGACAGCGTTAATGCTTTACTTTAAACTTGCTCATTTTCTTTTGGTACTTTTTTTTTTTTTTTAAATAAATAAAATGTACCCAGCGTAGTGTATAGGCCTAGTAAGTGGCCTGGTTACAAGGAATAAACTGAAATACAATGAGACTGTAACCATTAGGGTTTGTTTTACATTTAAGCTATCTTATTAAAATGTAACCAATTACATTAATACAGAGGAAAGCATAAACAATTAGGCTATACAAAATTGTTATTTTTTGGCAGTAATCTGTCAGGGGTTTATTTGTGTGCAATACCCTGATCTGACCCAAACTTGGAGAACACTGAATACAATGCAGTCCCGTTCACAAAGGTTTTGGCATTCTGGTTTCTTCAGCACACTAATTATATTACACTGTGCTGTTCACATTTGACTTAGACCTAGACAGCTGTGCATTCTACACAAAATACACAGCGCTGTTCACATGTTTCACTTAGACAGCTGTGCATTCTACACAAAATACACCGTGCTGTTCACATTTTTCACCTAGATTAGGAAACTTGCACAGTAATGCAGTTCACAGTACTCTTAGACCAGTTAAAAAATATGTGGAAAAAACAAAAAAACAAACAAACATAAGAAAACAAAAATCCTCTGGGAATCATGCAGCCAAAGGGCTGGCTCCTCCTTGGTTAATTAGGGGTACCAGTGCAATACCCAGATCAAGATGTAAAACAAACAACCCCAACCCTTGTCACAGACACTGCCAAAAAAAAAAAGCTCCAACACAAACAGAAGTATTTTAATAAGTATTATTTTCTTTATTGAAGAAAGACATATTACATTATGAGTCTCTTTGTACTAGGCTATTTTCAATAGAGTACTGTACAGCTGACACAAACTCATAATAATAATAATAATAATCATAATAATAATAGACATACTAAATATAACTTAGTGATACAAAATTTGAGCCAAAGAAAATTCTTATTTGGTTACAATACGAACATAAATAATGCATCATCTTGCTTTGAAACATGAAACCTGCCAAAATGAGGTAATAATTAAAAAACAAAAACAAAAAAAAAAAATCTACTTTTTTTTTTCCCCCATTACATCTTCTTTAAAACTATTTCCATGCAACGGAATTGGAGTCAGGCGCCTTGAAATGCTTCCCAGTCTGCAGGAATCACCCAGTTTGCCATCTGTGAACCCGGGATGACAATGCTGGGAGGTCAGCGTAACCACACTCTCTTATGTCCTCACTATCCTGCAGTCTGATGCTGTCCTGCAGTTGTGCTGGCTTTGCTTGTAAGCAAAGGGCTAGAGCTACGTTGCCTCGAAGACTCCTCACTGAGACGCTGCTGCAGCTTGGACTGGACATAGAGATCCGAGTAACTAACCCAAAGAGATTCAGCACTGGAGCTGCTTACACGGGTTTGGTTGTTTCCGAACAATCACAAGCAACAGCAATCTACCCTGACAGGATTCAAGCTTACTGATAAATCAGAGGGCACTTCCCTTAATTCCCCGGGCTACCCTAAGCAAATCTAGCACTAATCTCCAGAAAAAACAACAACCCTGTAGTCCCACCACTGTCACTCTAATTGTGGAATAAGCTAGATCCCCACACTGGATCCTGAGTGAAGCGTTTCATATTACCTGTTATTATGAACACCTCTGCACCCGTGTACAAGTCCTGCACAGAGACGGCTCAAATGCATGGCTTCTTGGAAATCTTATTAGTGGACCACTCGAAGAAAGCTGAAAAGGATCCCAGATTAGCTCTATCAGTACACATCAGAGGTATTTCTTCTGTATTTAGTTGTGCCAGTTTCAGTGGGTTGAAGTTTGGACCTTTGATTAATGTGCGGGACGGGTTGGTCCTAAAGCTTGCCCAGTAGCACTTTACCTGCTGTCATTTTAGAAAGACTTTAAATGTTTTATTGTTGTTATTTAACAGACTATGTATCAGATAAAACAGCAATTCAAAAATAAATGCCTATAAGGACCAAGTCGAGTAACACTCAAGCACAAGAAGCTGCCCTTTTCATCTTTTCATAGGATTGTCTATATATTTTGCAAGCTTTCTTAGAGCGGAATATTCAAAGCAACTCTCCCTGTTTTTGATGCCATACTTTCCAAAACACAAGACAACAACAATATAAAAGCAAAGTCCGAGACTGTGCAGCAGACTCTACTGGCATGTAGAAATGCAGTGTGTTAGATTTCAACTGTAAGGTTGACAGGTACTTAAACTGCAGCTAAAGGAGCTTTAAACAAACCAAAACACATTCTCACATTGTTTTTCTACATGTGAAAACAAAGTGAAGTATAAATACAAGTCAACAGTGTGCTTTACTTTATTGAACATGTATATGATAGTACAACCAACTGTTTACCCAAAAGGTTTCAATGGTGTCTCAGTTAAACGGCCTTTAAAAATAATGCTTTGTGTTCACAAGGGTTTTCAATGTTTTTTTTTTTTTTTTATATAAACTCAAATGTAAAACACTGATAAACAAGACATGGGGTGTTTCTAATCTGACATTCACTATGACCAAACATCAGCCAGTTCTGACTAGAAATGCGTCCCGTTGTTTAGGATTTCATTATTACTAGACCCAGCTTGTGCTGTATGCCCTTCAGTGTATGGGATGACAGACCATGACTAGAGGCTGTCCAGACTGCAGAAATGAAGCAGCTACCTGAGGAACATCTTATGCATTTAGTATTTGTATTAATAATGGCTTACAATTATGCAAATCAAGTTAACATAATCATATCAAATAATTTATGGGTTAAGTACTTCCAATTTAATAAAGCAAACATTTATGCAAGTAAAATCATTAGAAACTGTCAAACAAAATCCTCACATCACATGAGGCTTCTTACTGGGACACATTTTCAAGACTTCTAGTCTTTAATTAACTCCTACGTTTTGAAGGAGATAAAACATCTGTTGATTTAAAACTACTCAGTTATATGTTTCAGGTCACTTTAGCAGTGTTTATGATAATTATAGTAACGATGTAGCTGTAGAATATGGCGAATTTGTGGAAAAACGCAAATTCTGTGGAAGAACGTGAATTCCACGGGAGCCTGCAAATTCCGTGATCCTGGAGGAATTCTGTTATCTGCAGATGTGGACTGCCTCTACCCATGAGTGACGGGAATATATTTGTCATTTCAAATACTAATGTCAAGGTCCTGTCTTCAGATTGTGTCAGAGTAAGACTATGTTGCACCACTTGAGTATTCTGCTACAAAAAATGCATGCAGCTCTCTTACAGATCTGATAGGGGGCACCACTGAGACCCAACGGTTCTTCATAAACAGCGCAAAGAAAGGGCAGCAGCTCTGGTCCCCTCCAAAGGGCAAGTCTGTCTATGAACGATGGGAAAGCCATGCACTTCATGAGAAATGGGCAAGAACTGATTTCTTTTTTCAATGCTTGGGCAAGAATTTATTTCTTTTTTCAATGCTTAAATAAAAAACAAAATATCAAAACGGCAAAAAAGGTTTTTTTCTAATCTCTTTCTGAGATATATTGCTGACTGTGCTAATTCCAGGAGAAGTCCTGACTGTGAAAATGTCTCTACATCATGCATGTGTGTACTGAAGAAAGATATGAAGAGAGAAACAGAAAGTAAATCAAAAACAAAACAAAAACAAAAACCAAAAAAAAAACACAATCACATCTGCAACGCCATTCTTTCATCAACTTATATTACTCACCCTTCTGGTTCTGAAGTGTTATCAGTTACTACAACAAGTTATATCATTTAAAAAAACAACTAAACAAACTAAAACAATACATAAAAAGGGACAAATTATTTACATTTTGTTTATAAATTACGACACCACCAAAAAAAGATTTACATAAAAGAAATATATTTACAAATGAGGATTCTACAACCAAAAAAGCCCTTTTTAGTTGATCGTTGGTCAAAAGTGTTGTGAGATTTAGGGTTTTAAAAAGTTCAGGGAAACAAAACCACAGCACACAAAACAGAGCGAATAGGAGCAGGAAAAAGAGACATGGGTACCCAGCCAATGAGTGCCACTCTGGAAACAGCGTGAGTGTGGTGAGAACCTAAACTAACAGAAATGTTTCCGGAATTAGTCATAGCATTCTCATTCCAAACATTGAAATAACAATCAAAACAATATGAACTGAGACAGAACCTCTGTTAATAAAGTAAGCCTCTGAGTCTCTGGATTTCTGAAGTGAAGTGGTGGGAGGGGGCACTCTCTCTACTGGATTTCATCATTGGTTTTCTACTATAAAATGTTCCGACAGGCAAAGGAGTGGTGAGTGTGAGTGACATTCTTGTGGGATAAAAAAAAAAAAAAGATCTGTTATTCATTATAACAAATAATAAAGAGAATAGTTATTCCACTTTCAAAATATAATGTAATACTGATACATTAAATTGTGAATACATGAATTGCCCAGACTCAAAACACACAGGTAACAGAAGCTCACAGGGCAACACACAGAGAATATCAAATGGCTAGATAATGAATGAATAGTCCCTGGAACCTAAACCCTGGAATAATAAAGTTCACTGACACGGTGTCATTTTTAATGTCATGGTATTTACTGGCTCTTGTAGAGTTCCCAAGTATATACTGGTCCAACACTGTGTGACAAAATGTACCGCATTCTGTCGCAGTGCACTAACTCCAACTTTTCACTGACTTAAAAACACAAAACAAAACAAAACAATAAAGACATGCTTCCACACTTATACATAGGAATACATCGATATTTGGGTTTGCTATATATATATATATACACCAAGATATCTTCACATTTGCATCATTTAAAAATCAGAGAATACCAAAGAAAAAAATCCATAATTTAGTCAAAGAATCACAGCAGTGGAAACAAAATAGTGTCAAGTTTCTTAGCGAAAAATATACAAAACAAAAAAATGAAACAAAACCACAATGTTTTTGAATTCTTGAAGAGAACCACCAATGTTCTGAACTGACCAGTAACAATTATCTACAAAAAACAAGTCACCTACTGCTTTCCAAAAGTACGTTGTTTAAAATGCTACCGCAGAGCCATACACTTAAACATTTTTCATTTATTTATTTTTTTTAATGTTAGTTTTTCTTCAGATTATTTTTTCTTCACATATGTACATATTTCCAACTAAAATCCCTTCTCTTGTCTCTTCTGTTCTGAACGCTATGAAGAGAATTCTGGTCATGACGGAGTGCAGAATGGTGTATTCAAGGTCCCAGGCTGGAGTAACGACACAAAAACACACTCCTCATTCTTCTGAGTGATGAAGCGTGCGGCGTAGCTGGCGCCCGGCTAATATTCAAATTCCCCATAATTCAGTATTTACAGAGAGCTACGAAAGAGCAACATCACTGGAGAGAGAGAGAGAGAGAGACAGAGACAGAGACAGAGAGAGAGAGAGAGAGAGAGAGAGAGAGAGACAGAGAGAGACAGAGACAGAGACAGAGACTCGGCTGTACCAGTGCAATGAAGCCGATGGTCCCAGCGGGCAGATTAGCTTTGACTGGTTTGACACAAACCATCATAAGAGCTTCACAACCTAACAAAATCCTGCCCAGACCTCTAACTCTGCCTTTCAGGCTTTCCTATGGGGACGAGCCAAGACCCAGTTCCCAGCTCCACTGGTGCGGGAATGCAAACGATGTGAAAATGCTTCTCTTCCAAAGTTCTAGAGCAAAGGACAATGGCCTCCGGGTTTCCACTAAATGATACCTACATGTCACAGGAGAGGTGTGTGTGAGACTGCTTTTATCAGTACAGAAAGGTTGAAAATCTAATAATAATCCACAGTTTATGAAGAAAACAAGTTACTCTCTAATTTTCTTGGGAAGTGGTTTTTTCCTCAACCTCCAGGCCAACTCTTAGAAATGATTCTCCAACAAGTCCAGGTAGATTTATTTATATGTATTTTCAGGCTGGAATCCAAAAAAAAAAAATGGAGAGGACTGTGTTCAAAATCAAAACAGAAGCAGCAGTGCCAGGGGTTGTCACCAGGGTGCAGTACATCAAATGATGGTCGGCATCCTTCCCGCCCCGACGATGCTGCCGCTGCTGCTGTTGTTGCGGTTGTTGTTCTTGCGGGACAGATTGGGTGTGGCCATGAGAGCGAAGCGCTCGTCGGGGCAGCCGTACTGCAGCAGTGTGTCGATGCACTCCTGGCTCATGGCCTGCCGCGCGTACGCAAGCGCTGTGTTCCCGTGGGCGTCCCGGGTCATCACGTCCACCCCGTACTGCAAGGCAAAGCACAGGAAGGGTAAGGACAGAAAAATGCAAGTCTGCAACATCAACTACCTGTAGAAATGCATTTCGACTGGCTGTGGCAGCACCCTTCCCTGCTAGCAAGTTATTTATGTGAGGATGTACCATGTACAGAAGACCCTTTTGTTTTTAACTGTCTACACCCAACATAAATGTTCAGCTATACTTCCACAAAATCTTAACAGTGTGGTTATAGGATAAAATCAAAACTACAATATTTAATTTCAATACTTTAACCTGTTTATCTATTCAGTTTGTTTTTTCAACAAATCATGGCCTAGTCCATTCCTTGAGGGATGCTGTCTCTGCAGTCGATAACAGAAGCGCTGTAGAAGAGTCGAGCAAGAAGAAGAAAAGAACAAGAGCGCCGTACCCATATCAACAGCTGTGTGATGACGACGTTGCCCTTGCGGCAGGCGAGGTGCAGAGCTGTGCGCCCGTCTCCCTCCCCGCAGGTCTCGTTGACCTCGTCTCGCCCCCCGTGTGCCAGCAGCAGCACCACCATGCGCAGGTCCTCCTCTGCAGTGGACCTCAACAGGTGCTGCCCCAGGGGAAGGTCAGTGAGAGGAGGGGCCGCCAGGAATAGCTTCTGCTCGTACTTGGCCCGGATCCACCGCTCCCTCTCCTCCCTGAAAGAAACAGGATATTTAGGACTCAACACTGCTTTCCACTCATGCATATCTATTTTTAAAGATCTCTGATGCAGTTTGGCACTCTGTATGTGAAGTTAGGGATGCAGCAGCCAGGGTTTTCCCCAGCTGTCATCTTTTACTCAGCAAGATATAGGGGATACAACTTCACACAGCTTTGAGATTGTAGCACGAATATTAAAACACACAAACAAACAAAAAACATGGTTCAGACAGTGCATGAATTGGAAGTTTTAAACAACTGTGCTTTGGCTTCTCAGGGTGGATACTGTGCCTAAGTGCTGTGTGCTGAGCGTAGGGCAGTGCAGCTTTCCTGGGAAAGCCTAGTGTGGGGACCGGGCTTCAGCACTCTGTATAATCTTGTGTCACAGCAACACTAATCTGGTTCTAATCTGGTCAGTGTAAACAACCTGCTTTCATTGCGCATCAGGATTAGTTTTGCCTCACTTCCTGCTACAAGTGGAATGACCCCAGAGTGGCAACAAGGTCTGCTTTTTATTGTTATAAAATTGGAGATATTAAGTTGTTGGCTGATAATGAACATTTAAGGAGAGTTGTTTTTTTTGGTTCTACCCATTTTAGGGCAGACTAACAACCAGCTAACTGCTCTTGGCCTTAAATCCAGTATTTTGTTCCATGCTTCTTTGCACAATACAGTCTCATGATTTGCATGTATAAATTAACACAGTGTACATGTTTACATACACTTCTTTTATTTGAACGGAGTATAGAATACAGAGAGGTGCTCAACCTTTGTTTGCACCATTAGAGAACCTGTATAATAAATAAAGCCTCACGTTGGAAGTAAAACTAAGGCATTGAAATGGTCTACTCCAACACTGTGGCTGTAATAATTATAAATTATCTGTGTACAGTATTTCGTACCAGCATCTACTGTTTATCACACAGGCCAACACAAAACAATAGGTGATCGATGGGCCAGGGATCAATAACATGGTGACATCCTTCTTAATCACACCCAGCCCTGAGCTGACAGTCTCAAGCACAGAGTAGCTTCACAAGAGATTTTCTGTCCCTTTAAATAGGCAGGACCAGCTGGACTACCCACTATCGAACCTGAGAAGAACGCAATCAGATTGGGCCGATTATTCAAGGAGGACCCTGAAACTGTGCTTGTGGCTCAAGCTGAAATGCAGTCAGCAATCAGTAAGAGATATGCTTCAAACTGGGAGTGAATGTGCGCGCATATGAATGAACTGGCAATGAGGAGCACTAAAACAGAAGAGCTTTAAGGAGCAACATGTCCTTTGCGATCCCTCAAGAAGAGCTTTCCATACACAAGCTCGTCTTAAAAATAAAAACTGCCAAACGATGTACATTTAGACTGGGAGCCCTGGGGAAGAAGTGCTGCCATTTGGAGGCGTGCTAGTGGCCCCCACCCACACTGAATGCATCTCAACCATCACCAGATCACGAGCTGAGGCTTTCTTATAGCACACTGTTAAACACCTCCTAAAACTGCATTGCTTTCTGCCTGTCTGTTTTATATTCATTCCAAGTTGCCTTGGGGCTACTGAAACTCTGCTGTTCTTTTAATGGATACCAGCATTAACGTGCTGATTTCAGGAGTCCCTTGTTTTTCCCCGCAGGCGAAAACACATTCCGACAGAGCGGGGGAGGCAGACTGGGATTCCAAAGCACAATCTCAGGTCGTGATGAGTCCACACCATGGGGAACTAGCTGCCTAATTACTTCATTGAATCTCACAGTTTCATAGTTCCAACAGTGGTCATCACTTCTGTTCATCTAAACTGATGTCTTTATTGGTAACGAACAGTCAAATGCCTTAGGTCTGTTTCATAAGCTCACACAGCCAAGCGGATACTTCTTTCTTTTTTCCCCTCAATCAATAGACCACTTTTCCTGTGTTTGTGTAACTATACTGGCACAATCATTTTGGTCAATTTCCATCTCGGGCGTCTCAAAGTCTGGAGTAACTGAAGGCATTTGTTGTGAAACACAGCAGATTTTCTCTAGTTCAGTTCTTCATTACTGAATTAGAAGATATTTTCCAGAAATTAGTTTACAAAAAACAAAACAAAAACAAACCACACACAGATATGGATAACGGAGACTATTTTGAGTTGAAGTAAACGTAGCCTTGTTTTCCTGTATTAACCACAATGAGAGGAGGACGAGGTGGAAGAGGAGGGCTTGGGGGAAATAGCCATTCTGGGAATAAGAAAACCTGCTGACCCCAAGATGTAGTCTCAATCTTATCAATTCTCACTAGAAACAGTGCAGAGAGAGAGAGAGAGAGAGAGAGAGGGAGAGGGGACTACAGTGTGGCAATACTGGGCTAGCAGCAAGGAATTTCTACAGGACCTTCCTGCCTCCTCGTGAAAGTGGTGAGGCTGGACCAGGCAGGCATGGAAGAGGGGCCAGGAACAATGCAGCGTGGGGGTGCGTGCTCGGCAGGGGCTGCCCTCTCTCTGCTGCAGAGGAAATGCTCAGCAGTTGACTGCCCTTTGGCATGCATGCCTTCTCTACCAGCCCTCGTTGCTAGGGGGAAACGCAGGCAAGGTCTGCAAACAAGAAAAAGGTGCACACATATTTCTGGCTTAATTACGGCTGCTCGCTGAAATCTCTAAATCTGGCCGATGAGGTGAGCTTGGTCTTGCAGTGATGCAGATTTATCAGCTAGCCACCGGGAAGAGCCCATAAATAACCACAGCAGCCTCTGATCAATAGTGCGACTGTGTTTTATGATCTTGAGGAAACAGAAAAAACGAGAAGGGGAAGAAATTAATAAAATCATCCCACTGATTATCCTTTAAAAGTATTTAGAGTCCCACCTGTCATATCCAATTCTTAGTGCTATTAGTATAATTTAATAGTAATAACTATTTAATAAATAGACAAATTGTTTGCATTTATTAATATATAATAATTATAAATATTATATATAAATATATAAATACAGCATTTTCAACATAAAGTAAGTGTTACAAGTTTCGCCTGTTTTGTAACTGCAGCAGTTTCCTACGTTTGGTTACTAAATGTCACACAGGCTATTCTAGAGTAAGGGTCACTGGGTTTAGTGTCTACAATAAGAACGCGCTACTATACTGCAGCTTTTTTGAAAGGGCTGAATACAGATGCAATTGTCAATTTCAAATATGAAAGAGAGCAACTCCAACGTTACTAAACATAGAGTAAATGGGTCATCTATTACACAACGCTGGTGACTAAGCCACCCACCAAAAATTTGGCATCTCTCAATGTAGCTACATGATGGTATTTGGGCTAAAACAGCAAACAGCTATTCCAGGCCTCCGCAGTGACCTGCAGCACTGCCTTTAATTCCATGAAAGCGGACATCCTCACAGCAAGAGACGCTCCGCTACTGAGAATGCTGTTGACTCTGCGGCCTGTTGGAAAAGGAGATGATGAAGTGTGGTGAGAGAGACAGAAATGGCTCCCACAGCAAGGGATTAGACTGCACTTCACTAAACGTTACTTCTGTCTCTGTCTACGGAATAGAACTAAAGGACATCAAATGGCAACACAGCAAGGGTACAGCAGTGAGCACAGTGATTAGAATAGAGACACAGCAATGAAGTCTAATGAAACAAGTACTAGTCTGCATGTAAAAGTGTGACAAATGCAAGAACGTAAGGGTACCTCAGTTTTAGCCACTGTACTGTAAGTAAAAACAGCACGTCTGTGCAACTAGCATTAAACAAGGGTACCCCCGAATCAGTGATGGAAACAGAAAATGGCACTAAAGAAAGAACAAAAAAGTGAAAGTGGATAAAAACAAACAGGTATGACAAAATGACATTTAAAATAGACTGAACAAAAAAAAGTATAAGCTTCAAACACTCACTATGGAAAGAAAGACAATGAAAGGGGGATCAAGATGCTGTCATTCAAATCAAGTTCCAAAATGAATAGGAATATTTCACTTTGGGTTTGAATATAAACCCTTCGTATCAAAACACCGAACCCCACTTTTTCTTCAATCATTAACGACGACACAAACTACAAAATAATACTGAAAAAAACAAAACAAGCAAAGAAACAAACAAACAAAACTTTCTCCTTCAGCTCAGGCATGTTTCACATTTGTGCTTGATTTTGAACTCTGTAATCTGTTAGCAATAAGCAGTAACATGCAACCATTATTTTCTAATTCAAGTCTGAGATTGCATGTTTTCTGAAAGTACAGAACAATAATTGCCCAGACTCTGCCACGCTGTGATCAGCGCCAGCGAGTGTGAGTGTGTAAGGATGCCAGGGGGGCTAGGGTACTAGCCAACTGCTCCAATCATCAGCTCGCCTGGGCACTGTCTCACTCATCACACTGGATCAGACATGCATTCTGTTCATTAGGATTCTAACTGTAATAAGAAATTGCGTCTATCTTCTCACGTTATAGATCAACAGCCTCAAGCAAAATAAATACATACACAAATAAATAAATAATAACTAAGCCAACGTCAGATTTTTGGCCAAAGAAAATTGTAGAATCAAACATTTTGTCAGTTTTTACTTCATCAATCTAAGCATGTATGTGATGTGATATACTTTATACAATACAGTTTGCTGTGCAGACAATGCAATAATATATACACACACACACACACAATCGGTCAAAAGTTTTAGAACACCTCCATTTTTCCAGTTTTTATTGAAATTTACACAGTTTAATGTCTCAATGTACTCTGAAATTCAAGCATAGAACAAATAAACAATTGGAGATAAAAAAAAAAAATCATGGAATCGTTTTGCTTAACAAAATTTAATCTAAATTTTTGACTCAAAGTAGCCACCTTTTGCAGATATAACAGCCGAACACACTTGTGGCATTTTTTCTACAATGGAAATCAAATATTGTTTGGAAAGTTCTTCCCAGCACTGTTGCAGAAGTTCCCACAAATGTGTTGCACTTGTAGGTTGCTTTGCTTTCACCCTTCTGTCCAGTTCATCCCAAACCAGCTCGATGGGGTTTAAGTCTGGAGACTGTGCTGGCCATTCCATGATTTGAAGCCTACCGTCTTGTTCTTTTCTTCTAAGGTAGTTCTGACATAGTCTGTAGGCATGTTTTGGGTCATTATCTTGCTTTAGGATGAACCCCTGACCAACTAGGCGTATACCAGAGGCTATTGCATGGCGCTGCAAAATGCTGTGGTAGCAGTTTTGGTTCAGGGTGCCACTCACTCTGTGCAAGTTACCGACTCTGGATCCAGCAAAAGAGCCCCAGACCATCACGCTTCCTCCTCCATGTTTGACAGTTGGTGTAACACACCGAGGAACCATCCACTCACCTACTCGACAGCGTACAAAAACCCTACATGATGAACCGAAGATTTCAAATTTTGATTCATCGGTCCATAAGACCTTCTTCCAGTCTTCAGTAGCCCACTGGCAGTGCTTCATGGCCCAGCCAATACTCTTCTTCTTATTTTGCCATCTTAGCAATGGCTTTCTTACTGCCACTCGACCTGTCAAACCTGCAGCTCGCAGTCTTCTCTTCACAGTTGAAACTGAGACTTGCTTACTTCGACCAGTGTTAAGCTGTGCTTGAAGCTGTTGTCCTGTGAGCCGCCTATCACGCAAGCTGTTGACTCTCAGAAACTTGTCTTCTGATTCTGTTGTGGCTTTGGGTCTGCCAGACCTCTTCCTGTCAGAGTTTCCTCCAGTTTCCAAGTGCCTTTTGATGGTGTAGGAAACTGTACTCACTGACACCTTGGCTTTCTTTGCAATTTCTTTTAAGGGTTATAATGGTCTGTCTGTCTTCCTTTGTTAATTGCCTTTTTTTCTTGCCATTATGATAGCAATATACTACTTCCTGCAGTACAATACTGTCCAAATAATGCTTAAGAGGGTGTAGTAACACAGTCTGTTCCAACACTGCTTTTATATAGACAGAGGGTTTGTAAGTAATCAACAAAAGTTGGGACACCTGTAGGAATTGTTAGCATCAACTTTCAAGGCTTAATTTACTTCCATTGCTGCAGAACAGCTGTAAGTTGTTAACCCATTACTTGTTCCCTGAAAAAGGCCTTTTTGTATAACTCTGAAATGTACATTATTTTTCAGTTTTTGGTAACCTAAACTTTTTTTTTTAACCTCTGGCAGTTTACCGCTTACCTTTGTACCATTTCAGGTTATTCACTGGACTTGAACTGCTTAAATTTCAATAAAAACTGGAAAAATGGGGGTGTTTTAAAACTTTTGACCGGTAGTGTGTGTGTATATATATATATATAATATATATATATATATATATATATATATATATATATATATATATATATATATATATATATATATATATACATACATATATATATATACACACACACAAACACACACAATGCACATGAACGTTCACACTACGTACTGAATATGATTGTAAGTGAGCATGTTTACCAAAATTAGCCTGTGTGAAAGTGACTCTGCAGAAAAAAGAGTTGAGATTGTTATTGCTGTGTTATTCTCATTATTATTACAGAATGTAAAAAACAACCTTGTGAAAGATGTTGTCACATGACATTTCCACCTGTAATTGATTTCAATGTATTGTTACTGGAATGCAATTCCTTTGGCTGGGCGCAGTAATAAGAAGGGAGTGTCAATCACAGCTCCATCGGCGCGGGCTGCTCTTCACTTCCTCAAATAATTGATTGGATTCAGTGGTTTCCCCTGTTGTTGCAGGGCTGTGTTTGTGTGTCTCCCCCTGTTATCCCTGGCTAAGCTCTTTGTACGCTGTGTTTACTCACACAGTCCGCTTCCTGGCTTCACCCACCTCTCCTGTCCAGAAGCTTGCTGTCTGTTTACCAAACTTTTTCACCGGCCTGTTCTGCTCAAAGGGGCGCGACACAGACCCCACCAGCTGTTTCAATCCCACAGAAAGCAACAAAAGGGCTTGCTAGCCATGGCTGCAGCATCACTGACTTTACTTTGTGAGACTGCATAACTGTGCTCAAGGAGCGCAACACTTTCCAGGTGTAAAACAAAGAGAGACAACAGCACTTTGTTAGTCATTATCTCTGGGACTGATGTACAAGTGACGCGTGTCTGTGCGCAATTACATAAGAGTTATTAATGTTTGTTTTTTTTCTGTAAAAAGAAATAGTTGAAAACTGTAAAAAGTAAAAAACTGAGCAGTGTGTTTAACATACTGTGAATCTTAGGATTCCAACTTTATCGTTAAACACAATGTAAACAGTCCATAAAAAGACCTGATTTTCTTTATTTTATTAGTCTAGCAGTATACAGCCACACACTTCCCATGCAGTGCTTTCTGTTATACCATTTCTACTTTCAGCTTCACTCCACTTTCCTTAAATTTTTTTTTTTTTTTTTAATAATTATATAGCTAATTTGAACCATTAAAAATACTTATGACTTGCAGGTAATGAGGTCTGACATGCTGAATCTGTCATGCAGATAGCTGAACGTCACAAATCTGCTACGAGTACGGAATTAAGTATCAGTTACAACACTTCATGGAAAATCTGGTGTTGCAATGAATGCACAGCACTCGGTAACTACAATATCTGAACCAACAGTGTTACAAGGCACTTGCAATACATACTTCAAACAGAACAACAAAACAATTTAAGAGAGACTTAACCGGTTTCCTAAATAATCTGACATGGCTGTAAACTAAAACTGGATTGCCATTACACTGGTGCTGAAAGCTTCTGGTTGTGTGGTAGTACCTAAACGTGAACTGAGCCTATGAAAGTATAATGTTTTCTCACACTGAAGATTCAGTAGAACTGGACTGTAAACCAACTGCATCATCTCTGATGCTTGTGCAATAAACTGCCAAAATAGGCTGCTGTCACAGAAAGTTTTTAATAGACTAACACCAAGTTAACGTTGATCTAAACCCATAAATAGCACACAATAACTGCGCAATGAACTGGTATTGACAATGCCGTGAACACACTGGTTTTAAAACAGGTCCAGGGGAGGTTTCGGATCTCATTAATCCTCCAGAGGCACACTTGTCAAGCTCTCTGTCTTGACGGGTGTAGTGTACTGTAAGTTCCAATCAGCTCTGTCTTTTAAGCTGTCTTTTAATAACATGCTCAAGAACCACTTTCCTTGGCCCAGCTTTTAAACAAAGTCTGAAATCAATTACACTTTCCAAGTTTGTCGTTAGCTGCACTTGGACAGACACAGATAATTAAGCCTGCCGTTTTATTATCTGTAGATTCATTCCTACTGAAGCTCAGGCCTGAATCTCGCTGAAACTGCCCTCCTGAAATAATGGGCGAAACTGATTTGAAGTTTCCTCAGCTGGATCGCAATGCTCCAGTGCTGCCACGCAAGCAGGGGGTAAAGGCCAACCAAAAAAAAAGAAAAGTGATACCCAGGTCACGTTGAGTCTGTACTGGCAAGCAGAGGGTATAGAATACATATCATATCAAATGCAGGCTTTTTATTACCACAAACCACCTACAACGGTTGAAGCCCAAACCAGGCTTCAACTCTACATGGCCTCTTTGCACAATCACAAAACTGGGACTAGACTAAATACAATAGGCTGACGCAGGTACCCAGGGTCCAAATCCATTAATACTGGGAAATATGCCCATAACCACATTCCTATGGCTGGTTTCACAGGCCCTGACTAGCACTAATCATGGACTACCTAATGTCCAAGTCCAGTGTCAATAAGGGTCTGTTAAACTAGCCATTCATCTTTTTCTTTCCAGATTTCCTGTCTAGGCTAAACCAACCTTGTTTCTTCTATTCGATTGCATGCACCCATCCTTCCATGTGCATTTCAGTTACTCCACCCCATGCCTGAATTATTTTTAGGAGTACAGATCTCATAACAGAATGCACCAAACATAAATAAAACATGCTGTGACAGGATAGCTATCTGCCATGCGGGTGCATGCATTCGCTGCCGAGTGACAGGCAGGAGATCAAGGCGGAGGTTGAGACTGAAATGCCCCGCAGGCGAACAGGTTTTATTTACATACACAGACAGCTCATGTGACACTATCAGCAATGGTAGACATGGAGTGCATACATGAGAATGTATGTGAAACAAAAATACAACACATAACAAAAAACTGTAAAATCGAAAGTGCAGTGAAAACAGTGTGTGCTACTGCCTAATACATGGAGGTCCCACTTACTCACCTCGCTCTCTATACTTTGGTGGATCTACAATCCCCGAACTGTTCAATAATAAACAAACCCGACTCCAGCTTGTCGCTGGCGGTTTCGACTTGCTAACTCCACGTTATCCAACCCTGATTCACACACAGCCGTCAGCGAATTTCATCTTCTTTACGTTCTGATCCCGGGTCACTCTCACGGCCATCAGAGGTTTACAGCAAGGTGTTTACGTGTCTTTGTCCAGGGTGCATGTACGATGTTCAGCCCGTTGGCTGTGGCTTTGCAGCAGAGGTGAATAAACAGGACCTTTTTATACCTGATGCCCCACTGCATTCCAGTATAAAAATAAATAGAACTAAGCAGCATAAAACTTTCCAGTAAGTAGAGCGATCATATATAACTCTGTGATATTACAAAACAAAGGTTTTAGATTTTGGAAAAAGACAATTTACTCATGGTCAATTCTTTTTTTGTTTGCGTTGCTGACAATTATTTTTTTCCCCCTAAATGTCGTACACAAAACCAAGCTGGAGGACGAACGTAGACGCGGTTATAATAATCTGGTAAACGACGGATGACGTCAGCTGGAAAATAGACAGTATTTTACTGCAAAGCCTGTAGTTTTCCCTTTTTAGCACAAATTAGCATACCTTTTCAGAAAGAGCAAAAACTGCGCTGAAACTGCTCTGAGATGGCCTTTCTCTGCAAGTTTAATGTTAATAGTAAATTGGAAGGCTCGTTAGTCTAGTTGGGACATGATTACAGGCAATATTACACAGTCATGTAAAAAAAGAATAACTATTAGGCTAATTTAATCAAGGAATCCCTTTACAGATGAATCAGAATGTAGAATCCAATTATTTTAAACATTCCCTGCCCTGCCTGTCAGCATGCTGTGTTTCAGCTATTTAAAATGCGCTGGATGGGTTCCTTCATATCAATGGCTGGAAAGATAATAGTGCTTGAATGACAAGTACAATCAGCTAGTTACATTGATCAAACGGACCTCACCCGGGCCCTCATAATCTATAGCTCCTCTCAGTGACAGATCACTCCTGCAGATTGGCTTGGACAGAGTGGTTAGCTGACTCTTGCCACATATGACAACTGGAGGCTGCTGAAGGCCTACCTTTTCTAAGCACTGTGCTTCAATAGAAGCATCGATTAAAAGCTGTAGCTGCACAGCGTGGGTCTGGATAAGGACACAGCAGGGTCCTGACTTTCTTTTTCACGTTGTTTGACAGCAGTTTGCCAAACTAAGAAAACCACAAAGAAAAAGACTGAACATGATACTGCTCAAAGATGAATTGGCAACTGCAGTACTAGTGGTGGGGTTTAAGTTAAGATAGTTTGCTGTCCTCTAAGATGTAATTGGATGTTACTGATATAATGTCCAGTTTCTGGACAGATGTCAAAAACGACAGGAGGGTAAGGGGTTAAAGCTTTGACGAGGAATGCAGTGTTTCCAGTGTTCCCAGGTCCAAGACTGGGGATTACAACTAAATCCTTCGGGAAGCCTTAATCAGCTGCAGCCCAGTGCCTTACAGGACCGAACAGACACAGACACACTGCACCTCTGCCCTGCTGAGATAAAGTGCCTGGTCCACCAGAGATCAGAAGCCAGTGGCCTTCTGTCACAATCTGAGCTATACAAAACACACACAGAGACACACAGTCAGACAATCAGTCAGTCAGTCAGTCAGGTACACACACACACACACACACACCCACTACAGCAACATGTGCCTAATTAATGACCCAGCGGTCGCAGCTGTGAGAGCCAACCCGGGAGTGATTAATGAAATTAGCCAGCAGAGGAAATTAGAGAGGAAAAAGCCAAAGTTTGATTGCTCCATAATTAACTGTGATGCAAATAATATCTGCACTTCCAACTTCCAGAGCAGTGGATCAGGGTGTAATTAGAAGGCAGGGCTGGTCAGAGCAGTACACAGGAAATCGCAGGGCTGCACTCGCTACTGCTTCCTCGCTCTCTCCAGGCTGTACGTACTGGCCCAAGCACCTTACAAATATGCACACATATTTTTTAAAGGCAAGTGTACATCCTTCTTTAAGATATACTGCATTTAATCCAATTTGGTTCAATTTAAAGTGAAGGAAAATATCTTAAAATTGAATGGCCAACTGATCAAGTTACCTTTGGATCCCTTATGCAAAATGAGTTTTCATGAAATGCTGTTGCTTTATTTAGTGAATGCACATGCTTGAGAAACTTTCTTTTGAATTGCAAAATTTAGACAAAGACAGAAAGGCACAGCTCTTAAATCCATTCCTTGTATTTATTTATTTTTAGTTTGTGGTGGTGGTTGAATAAATGGGCTTCATCCAATTTAAAATGAAAAGAAGTAAGCTTTCTGCATATAAATAACAAGGGACATGGAAAAAAGCTGTTATTTTAATGAGGGAGGAACACGTTTAAGGTCTTCGGAATTATTATTGTTTTGTTGCAAGTGACAGTGCTGGTTTTTATTTTAGCTGCCCAGTGTCTTAATGCTTAAAACAGCACCTGCAAACCACAGCCAGATATTAAAAGCTTTTGTCCGACCCTCATCTTTAATCTTCTACCGCTATTCCTTGCATAAAAAAAGAAAAATCTCTTTCCACAGTGATAGTCTTTTTGTATTCAGAATCCATTCTTAAATTATTACTGCCAGAACATCGCTCATTACCCGAACATCAAGCTAAATATGCGCACTGGCTTGAGAACTGTCCCGCTGGGGGAATCAATATTTCAGATAGATAATTAGGGTGAGGTTTGTATTAAGACAGGTTGTGGATTTCTAAAGTCCCTTTTATTCTATACTTTTCTGGGGCTGACCAAAGCACTAGAGCAAAAACACTGTATAACATATTAAAAGCAATCTCTTAATGGTAAGCTTCCACACTGATGCCAAAAGTGTTCAAAGATCCTAGAACACCAAAACAGGATTGAAAGAACGAGAGCCCTGAAGGGGAAATTAGAAGTAATCACATAAATGAACACTTAAAAAAACAAAACAAAAGGGAGACAACTCCTTTGGTCAGTTTAACTTGGCAGAGAATATAATTCTTACAGCAACAATATATGAGATTCCAGCCTTCTGTATAAATCTCTGCAGGGCTATCACATACAATCACATTGGGAGACAAGATGTGAAATCTGAAATGGAAAACACCAACAGATTCCAGCGCCACGGAGGGCTGGGGCATGCCTGCCATAGTCACAATAACTCACCATGAGTCGCAATTAGTGCCACTGTCACTTCTGTCCGCTCATGCCAATTAATTTAGGCTGTCAAGGGGGGGGGGGGGGGGGGGGGGGGTTGTTGGTGTCGATAGCACACAAGATAATTAATACAATGACAAAGGAGAGGCGGCCTGGGTGCCAATGCAACTTTGCCTGCCACCGATTGCCAGCTCCTACTGTAGCAGGAAGCAAATGCAACAGCACGCTCAAACCATTCTCCCCATTTTTTCTAAACTGTTTTGACTGCGCCTCACCTTAAAAAAAAACAATGCAGTGGTGTTCTCATGGGAGTATTTCAAATGAGGACCAGCATATACATTGGTATCTATCTCTCTATCTCTCTGTCTATATCTATCTATCTATCTATCAATCCATCTGCTAATGTGTGTTTTCTCTCACTTTAACCGCAGCAATTATCATGCTTAAAGAAACTGTTACTTGATTTCATGTTAAGGTTTTAACTTGATGTTAAAATCTATCTATTAAGCACAGACCAGTAGATAGATAATTATTTTTGAACACCTCAAAAATCTGGAATCAAAATTAACCCCATTATGCCTGTTAATGTAACTGCTGTATTTCTGACACAGCGCGTGTTTTTTTATCCGTAACCATTGAGTGACTAAATACGGTTCAGCATTACCATTAAAACAGGTTACTGCTGCTGAATAAATAAAGGAATAAATAAAAAGAAAACATTGATGATGTGTGTGTGTGTGTGTGTGTGTGTCAATCCCCACCCCCCTCTACCCCAAACTGAATTTAATTGAAAGGACAGTGTAGCCCAGACCTTGACAAGTGGGAGGTCAGTGTAATTGCTGCTGGCCATATTTAACATTAAGATAATCAGGCCATTAATTACCCTTCGGATCATTAAATCAGCCACTGCAAAATGAAATTTCTGCCTCTATTACTCACTTCAGAGACCACAAGGGAGGCTTATAATTGATCAGCCAGGAGCCCTGCACACAATAGAAGGCTTTTCCTTGCTCATATACTTTTTTAGTTTTGGATGGGGGATCTTGTGTTGGGTGTCTACTCACAACACCAGAAGACACAGGCTCTTACTCTGAGTGTTTGAAAGAAATAAGGTTTAAAAAAATTACAAATGCCAGTGCTCAACACAATCAATGCACACAAAGACAGTAATCCAATTGTAGCAATAAAAAAAAAAAACGCCAATACACAACTGCTAAGGATGAGGCATGGCTGAGGCAGTGCTGGTGGGAATGGAGCCCAAAGGGTGCCGTCTGGCCTTGGGTTCACGAGGCTAAACAGTACACTGAGGCACTTAGTGACAACAGCAGTGGTGTTGTGAAGACAGATGCCGGACACCAATTATCAACCTAATAAGTAAATGATCCTTGATGATTAGAGGTCGCTGCGAGCAGCGCTTCATTAATTCAATCGCTTGTTAATGAGAGAAGTGCCATGTGGGGCACAGATGCCACCCAAACACAGCTGGGGGCAAGTCAGACCCTTCCCCTTCCCCTTCCCCCTCTCTACGAAACACAAAGCCCAACAACCAAGTTCCTTTCCTCAGTCTGTATGCAGCTATCAACAGGAACTAGGGGGTGCATGGGTCAGAGAAACAAAAACAAATCCTATTGATAGCTGCCTTGACAATTTGAAAGCTAAATCTTATTTATGTATTTAACTGCTTATTTAGGAGAATAGGCAGATCTTGATAGATACTGATAGACAGACAGACATTTTTGTTAATGCCTGAAGCGGTATTGATGGTTTCTTGCATTACACATTTTACCAAGCAACTTGTATTAACACAAGAACTTTACTAAGCGACAACTTTGAAACTTTTACGACAGCTGCTTCACACGTTATGTAATATTATTCTAATTGTTTTTTCTTGTATGACATGCATTAGTCAAAACTTCTTTATGATCTCAAAAAGCTTAAATGTTACTAAAATCAGGAATGCGTTAACCTCCTATGCAGTAAGAGTCCTATTTCCACCCCTGTCAATGGAGAGGGCTTCAGTTCTCCCTGACAGGAGGGTGAGAGCGCGGAGCAGTTGAAGTAACCTCTGTGTAAGTGGTATTGATACTAATTAGTGAAATCTGGGGAAAGTTCTGGCAGGAGGCTCAGGTTAATTGAGATAATATTGACCCCCACTCTAATCTGTCCTCCGACACTAAATGAGCTGCATGGCTCCAATAACACCACATGTAACAGTGAATAGATGAGAGTCAAAAATAAACAGAAGGGAGCCGAACAGGATCCACAGTGAAAGATTTTGTTTTCGTGGGAGTAATTAAAAGGTGCTTTTCATGACTAATGATCCCAGTATAAAATGGTAAGTCGATATTCATGTGAGCAGCAGTCAGTCCTAATTTGTTATGACCACTGGTGTAGACCACACTGCTGATCCTGGGCTGCTAATTACAGCCAGCTCCTTAGAGTTCTTTAGGTGATGAGCAAGAGAAAGAGGGAGGAGATGGAGAGAAGCTTAACCCAGAACAACGTTCTACACTTAAACTAGGTAAATAGCTTTTTAACATAAGCAATGTTACACACTTCTCTCGTGGGTTTATTTAGAGGGCTTCCATTGGATTTCATCAGTTAAATTCAGGTTAGCACATTTTGTCTGTAATGAAAGTGCCTGTGCCTGTATTGAGATTGAGAGTTACCCTAAAATAAGATTCCTGTATGTGTTGGAATCCTACATACTTCCACAGTTCAGCCTTCTCTGCACTCCACACTACCAGAAATCAGATCTTGCTGACCAGCTGTTGTAAACCGAGTAATGTATGTATACAGTAAGTATAGTGTAGGTGTAACATCTATCAAGGTGTCTAATTACTGCAGATATGACTGATAAAAGAAAGAAAGCTGCAATATAAAAAAGCCACCACCAGGGGGATCTGTAGTCTGCCATCATGGTGTGGTTCTTTTAGCTTCACTCCTCTGAAGCACACAGTGCAACACTGAGGCTGCATCGTACCTGGTGGAGTCTGGTGTGGGTTTCATGCGCCCCTGCGCGCTCCCCTCCCACACGCTATTGGCCAGCTCGTTGCCGATGGACGACATGACCTTGATGAGCTCCAGCGGCCACTCGTCCAAGTCCAGGGATCGAACCCGGGACAGGTGCGTGCCGAGGTTCCGGTGGATTCCTGAGCATTCGATACAGATCAGGGCTCCCAGGTTCAGACTGGCCCAGTCCGGGTCTGCAAGGGGAGGAAACGGGGGTCACTGAAGAAAGCATCCGGGCTGACTTACTCCACTGCAGTCAGATTCAATATTACGAAACCTCATTAACAAAGTTATTACTTTACTGAAGTCCTACAAATCAAACAAAATGGAATGAATCATATTGTGACCATACGGTAACTGTTTGTTCATATAATTCAATGGGCTTAGCTTTATATGCTTCAGGATTATTTGATATACTTCTTAGTTAACGTAATTTTTTGGCCCACGTATGCATATCTAAAGTTTTATTCAACCCACTGGTAGAGATCTGATTTTCATAACATCTCCACTCTCTTATTCAGGCTGGGAGTTGAGAAGCACAGGGATGGTCTGGACTAACAGCTGTAGGTACGAATAAGCAGGCAGAGGACTCACTCTGTGCTTCGCAGTCCACGCAGTGAGAGTTTCCACGCAGGTTCCTGATCGACTGCAGGGCGATGGCCTCTGTCTGGCTCGTCAGGCGAGACTGCACACAGACAAAGCGATACAAAAAAGAGATTTAGAAAGGAAATGCAATTAACAGGAAGGGGCTAGAATACCTCTGTGAATACTCGTTAGATTCAAGATGAACTCTGCACATTTACCGTGTAAAGGTTCTGTACAATGACCACTGATGCTACCCATATACCTATAAAAATGCTTTGTCCTGCTGTTTATAAATATTATAAAAATACTTATAACACCATGGTGGTAGTCTGCCTGGTTTATTTGCGCTTGCATTTTTTTTCACAGAAACGGTACAAAGTGGCCAAGTGACTTCATAGCAATCCTATATATTATACACATACTATGGTACAGAATATAAAGCTGTCTCAGTATTACACATTAGTTCTCTACAGCAGTTGCTTCACAACTTAGTTCTACTAGCTCTGACTGGCAAAATGCTGGGCACTCAAGACACTGTGATCTGTAAATAAAGCAACTCATTACATTTACTGTAACAAAAATAAAATCCAACAAATAGCACTCATGTTTAAAACACATCTGCTCCAGCCCCCAAGCCAAAACAGAATTACTGAATTACAGAATCCCCATTCCGGGTTAAGCAGGTAAATGAATGGCACTCAGGGTATTTTAATTGCTGTTTATAACTACAATGGGAATAGCCTTGCTGTGGAGGCTGTGTGCATGCCTGTATATTGTCATACCATTACACTCCTACTAATGAAATGGTCTAATGCACATGCAGCAGGGTCGGCTCCCTGCATTCTACCAGAGGGAGTGTGTACTGGGGGCAAGGACATCACAGCGAGGAGCAGCAACGACAACACAAGTGTAGCCTGTTGGAATAACATGTGCTGCTCTACTACAGTTTGGACTGTGAAGCAGGAACCAATCATTGTTAAACTTCTATAAAGGTAAATGACCTGCTATATATGTCTAAAGTAAAAAGTGTACTGTATGTGCAGTAAGAAATGAAGGCTATGACTCCAAAGTAAACATTGGCCTTAATGGTCTATTACAGTATTTCCAGTGTCCACTGGCAAATGTTAAATAGTCTCAAGGTATGGACAGTATGAGAGCTAATAACTTAATATAGGAATTCTTATTCTATTCAATTACAAGATCAGATGTAACAAAATTGCAATAAAAAAAAGAATACCACGGCTTTTGTGTGCTAATTCTACAGGATTCGGAGCACCGTGGGTTATTGAAACAAACAGATTACTTAACATATAAAACACGGGCCAATGCACAGGTGTGCTCTAGAATTTCTTCATCGTTTTTTTTTTTTTTTTTCAAATGAAATCAAAGTAATTCCTTCACCCCCTGAGCACTGAGATTGAGGACCAGTCAGACAGCCCCTCCCTGGTTTCTCTGCAGTGCCAGGTACAGTACCTTTACCCCCTGAGCACTGAGCTTCAGGACCAGTAAGGCAGACCCTCCCTGGTCTCTCTGCAGTGCCAGGTATAGTACCTTCACCCCCTGAGCATTGAGATTGAGGACCAGTCAGGCAGCCCCTCCCTGGTCTCTCTGCAGTGCCAGGTACAGTACCTTTACCCCCTGAGCACTGAGCTTCAGGACTGGTAAGGCAGCCCCTCCCTGGTCTCTCTGCAGTGCCAGGTACAGTACCTTGTTCTTGCTGCTCTCGCAGGACTGCAGGCTGGCCAGGATCTGGCTCTCGATGGCCTGCACCCAGGCATCCCGCTCCTCATAGGTGGTGGCCTCGAAGTGCCAAGTCTGCCCCGTTAGTGACACGATGATGAACTCAAAGTTCTCCTCTTGTTCTGAAAGTAAAAGAACATGGTTTGGGATTTAATGGGTGCTATTCATCTCCGCTTGTCAGTACTCTCTCTGTGTGTGTGTGTGTGTGTGTGTTTGGATGTGTGTGCTCTTGGTGGCAAGGCACGATGCTGTTGGTCTTAATACAGCTTGAAAGACCTGTGGTCCTCAGTTACCTCACTGTCCCATCTATTATCAACTAAGATCGATGAACAATGGCTTCACTTCCTACACACCTCAGCTTTGGAATCCCTTCCTGAGGCAATTCTTGAGCGAGAATTCAAAGTGGAATTCACATACGGTACAGATTGAAGCCATGCACTTGTGTGCCTGGTCTCTGCCTCCTAGCATACTGTCTGCTGTAGCTTGTTGTCAATGTAGAACCAGGTCTTTGTTTTAGTGCTAAATGTATTTTTGAAGCCACGTGAAATTGCTTTTCCCTACCGTGGGGATAAAGCCTCTTTAGAAAGAAGCATGAATCCTCAGAGTCTCGTGAAGATCTTCAGTACATACACAACTGTAATTAAGGCAGGATGCAACGGTGACACTACGTTAAGACATGATTAGTGCAGGGGAAGGGTGTCCCAGCTGCACGAAATCCCTCGCTCCCACAGGAGCGGACAGTTTGAAATACACATTAGCCACAAGGCAAATGAGAACTGTGTCGCCCACTTCTTAAGAGAATCAAAGAAACACTCTTTATATACTGTATATATACATATAAAAAAAACAATTGCAGCACAATAATACTAAACAAGCCAAGTCTGCATCACAGGTATTAAAACTTGAATTAATGATTAATGATTAATGATTCTATTATTTTGACAAATGAAGATCTGCAATGTTTTGTTTCACAGTGTACTCCCTTTGGGTCACGGATGTCATACTGCCTGGGAACAGAACCTCTTCTTGACTGCCGGGGACCAGGATAACACATTCACTTCTTGTGAACGGGTTTCCAGCCTGAACCCTACAGCTTGGGTGTGAACCAGCATGTTCATTACCTTGCCACTACATTTTCTTCCATCTATAAAAGTTTGGATTTTATGACAGAAAGTTCTCTGTTAATTCCGAGCTTAGTCCTGGAGGGAACACATTTATTGGGGTTTGATTAGAAAAATCAACTGCCGTATCTACCAAATTTGCGATGGCTTCAGGAAAACAGTAGCACGGTGCACATTCCACAAGAATCTACAAAGTGCATTCTAGATTCTACCTTGCAGTATTCCGATTTTGTAACCATTTTTTAAGCTGGCCTTGGAAATGGTGTCTAGAAATGGGACAAGAGCCACCAGAACCTATGTGAGCCACTGAACAGCCAGTTTCAGTACCCACAAACCCAGGTGATTATATATAGTGTCCAGGTGATGGAACGCTACAACTTTCTACGGTAGATCAACGATGCTTCAACCCTCGGATCTGCTCAGCAGGCTTTCCCACCCTAGACACCTGTCCTGAGCAGGAAGTAAAGCAGGTTTTTTTTTTTTTTTTTTAAACCACCAGTGCCCTTACTGGTCAGGCTTTGCTAATTGTCCAGGATGTCCCTCTAATTACGGCCATGTGCTGCCCAGAGTACTCCGACACTGCAGGACTGTCATCTCAGGCAGAGTGCAATGGAAAGGTCAATCACATTATAATAAAAGAGTCTTTTGAGGCAACATATGGATCTACTACCCAAACTTTCAAATAGGTTAATAGGCCAATTAGGGGCCAATTAGGACCACATTTCATCGGCATCTACACAGTTACATGGTTAAAGGGCTCAGGGCACAGGGGAGCGTCCACATTTGGAAACCGTTAACAATAGAAGAGAATTTAGACCCAAAATGCCGCCAGGGACAAACACATGGATATAACTAATGAACCACTGATGAAGCATCATTTCATAAGTGATACATGCTCAAAGGGGGCCCTGTAATATAATCCACTGGGGTAGCTAGAGATCAGAGCCTGGTCTGGTTCAGTTTATAATGGAAAGAAATGGGGAGGGAAGGCTGAATAATTTTGTAATGAAGAAGGAATCACTGCAGCCTATCTATTAGAAACAAAATTGACTCCCTTAGCAAGGATTGAGTGGGGTACGACCCAACCGGAGAACTAAACCGCTTTCGACTTTTCAACAGCCGTGACACGGCTGGTGGAGGAATTGCTTTTTAGTAACATCGTCAGCAATGACAGCAAAGAACGGCGCAGAACAATTCATTTTAAAAGCAGCACAGTGCACCATCACAAAGGGGGTTACAAATGACCAACGTATGTAAGCAGATGAGGCAATGCTGAACATGTGACCTATACTTGATGAGGTTTCTTCAGACGTTTACTCCCATGGAAATGATTTACTGTACAATTTCCCCTCTATATTCACGAGTTATTCATTTGAGATCACTGTGCTGCCTTTCACTGCACGTGTCAATGGCTGCTAAGTGTGCAATGTACTGTACACTCCACAGTATAACAACATGGCATTTTTATTATCGTGATTCACATTTTATTTAAAACACCTTTCCTAATGACTGTTTCAGTAGTATCTCATGATGTTCAAACTGTCTAAAACATGTAAAGCAACATCTATCTGTCTATGTATCTATATCATACACACACACTTTCAAAAACACATGCATCACTATGCCTGTAACACCTAAAAAAAACAGGTTTGTCCCATCTACATATTGTTTTTTTTTTATCAGACCCCATCTTCTCCAGTAAAGTCATAGTAGCCAGAGGCAACGTCACTGTAGTTTAACTCACTGGATTTTACCTACCAGCTGGGTTAAATCCAGGCTTAAGACAAAAAAAAATGCTTTTGTGTCATGTGCTTGTTGGAAAGATACCGAGGACTGAACAACTTCGTAGACGCCAAACTCCCCTTTCTAGAGAGGCTTGCATTTAGATCACCTCCGCTGTTGGAGAATACCTTTGTTACGCTGCTTTCTCTCTTACCTCACACAAGAGTACCTCAACCTCAAAATCATTTCCATTCAAGGATAGGATCTGAAAACTCTACAAGTGGTCTATCTGTCAGCTAGAATGCCAGAATTACCACAGAGCATGTTACAAATTGTACTGGATGACTTGTATCATCAATTATTCTAATGAATAATTCAACAGTAGAATATTATAGCTAAAATTAATTCTCATTTATCGTGTTATTGCTTTCCTGCAATGCCACTGAATGATTTAAAAAATGTATATTATATATATATATATATATATAAATATATATACACCAATTAGACACTTGTAAGTTCTTTAACATTCAAGAGAAATTCCAAATCATATTATTATTATTATTATTATTATTATTATTATTATTATTATTATTATCGTCCAGTTAAATGTATTTATTTATATAAACTAGTTTACGCCAAGCTATAATACAAACATGTCAAGAAAAATCAACAAATCCGCAGTATGTGATGTACATATTTCACTGAGCAATGCATGCTGCTCACAAGTGACTATTGAGCGTACAGGAGGACTCCAGACTGGGCAGACCACTCTTACATGAGAACCCCTTCAGGGTCAGGAACAATGTTCTAATCGAAATTACATTTGTGCTCTTTTTTGGGTGAGGGGAGGTTGTTTGACAATTACCGAAACCAACAATCCAGAAAGCTGAAACACGAAGGCATGAATTACAGCCTACGCCCCTTTCCCTGCGCGTTCGAGTCAATTAATGAATAAAAAGGGCATTAGGCTGCGAGTCCGTGACCCCCGCGCTTATTACAACAAGCCCACTGAAACGCGACTGTCTGCGCATTCCAAATACCCCTCGTGTGACATTCCATTACCCCAGCTGGTACATTTCCAAAAGTGCCTGTGGCAGTTATAATAAAAACTGTAATAATCATGCACAGCCCCCCCCTCCAAACTACTGAAACACGCACACACATTATATAGTAAAAATAAAAAAAGCTAAATTATCTATGAAAAAGCCCATTTATAAAAATAAAGGGTTTACTTTTTTTTTTTTTTAAATAAGCAACAGCAATAAAAAATAAACAAAGCTCAGAGCTGTATCGGCGTGCTTCCAAGAAAGCTGAGGCAAGTCAATTAGTGAACTTTGACACTGGCAACCTTTAACAGCACAACAATATACACAATTTACAAGCAGGGTGGCACATGCAAATGACCCGGCACTGCCACACAGCGGAATCGCAACCCCGGACAACATTATGAAGAAGGGGAAAATGAAAAGAACACAAAATTAAAGGACTGCACTTAAATGTCACAGCACCCTATTGCATTGTGACACAGATCATTACTCTCGGTATCGTTTGCACCCTTTTAAAACAGTAATAACCTGGAAAATATTACAAGGATTGCTCATATATATATATATATATATATATATATATATATATATATATATATATATATATATATATATATATATATATATATTAAAAGGAGAAAATGTTTTTTTTTTTTTTTTTTTTTACTTGCGAGTAATTTAAACATTACCGTTCTACAGAGACAAATAAAGGTCAAAATTATATAGAGACGTACACAATACTGGCACACACACACACACACAGAGTCAGGGTTTGACTTCAAAAACACGGGGATAAATCTAAAGCATGCTCCAGGCAAACCAATAGCAACTGTGTCCCCAGTGAGCAGAGGTGAATGGAGAAAGTGAAGGAGGCACCCAGGGGGAAGAGGTTTTAGTTTTGTATGTTTCTTTATTTACCTTCAGTGTTGGCGCTGCTGCTGTTGTAAATGTTGCGCAGGCTACCAACACGGTTTAGTTTCCAAGCTTTACGTTTGGCTGCATCCGGACAGCGGAGGGAGAGATAAAAAAAAAAAAAAGGAAGAGAAAGACAAAAAAAAGAAACAAAAAAAGAAGGGAGAAATAAGATGTCAAGAAACAGCAACAACTACAGCCAGCATAAGGACACTCAGCAAAGGGCTTGAGGGGCAGAGGCGAGGGACAGGGGGTAAAGTAGCAGAAAGCTACGCTTCTGGGGGTGACACACGGGTTTCTCTCGAATAAAAAAATAAATAAGAAATCCAGGAAGACACTCATCTGTAACTGAGCAGCGGACCAGTCTGTCGCTTCGTATTACAAGAAAGAAAGTTAAAGATGCATTTAGTCTTCTAGTCATCTGGCTGGTCTAACAGAAAACAAAACCTCAAAGAATCTGCATGTATGTATCACAGAACACCAGAACTCTGTACACAAAAGGTGCAGCTGACATTTAACCCTCAAATCTACATTCGCTTTTAAACTCCATGTCTCTTATATACTGTATACTTTAATAGAGGATAGTCTGACAAACAACCTTCATACTGAATAGGGCTTGTGGTGTGCTGTACGATAAACATGCACAAATTGGATAGTACACTCATGAAGGGGGTTAGAGGACTAAATGTCTTCCTGGAGAACATGGGGTGGGGGACAGGAGGACAGTGTGAAGTCTTCTCTTTCAGCACTACAGTATAGTAAGTGTAGCTGGAAACTGGTAGATACAGTACTTGCTATGCTGATGCTTTTGAGATGTAGAATTAAAAACGTACCAGATCTGTTCTTCCAAACAGTGCATTACCACTTCTAATCAAAAGCAATTCAGGACCCAGGAGGCTTGACAAGACTATTCTGAGAACACCTTTAACTGAGAATAACCCCAATTAAAACGCGCTTGCTTTTCAACTAGCTCAGTTGCAAGATTAACAACTATTGATTTTTTATCAATATTTATAATCAACTTCAGCATAAAAAAAGAAGACATTTAAACAGGCTGGGCCAGTGCGTTCTGCTGCGATAAATGAAGTCATCCGGAAACCTTTAAAAAGTTCAATCACTTGGATTAGAATGCAATACGTTGATCAGGGAAGTTAGCGATGCTCATTTACTCCGAATTAAGGATGTCACGTGTTTGGCAGACGACACAGCGTAATCCAGCTCCAGTTCTACATTTCAATTCAATGTACCTTCAGGAAGCACTAATTGCGGGCCATTACATACTGAAAAGGCAATACAGTCACTTTATACAGCACCTGCCTCATTGATCTTTACCGGTAAAGAGCTTTGTTGTGGATATTCATTTACTGGAAAAAAACAAAACTACCAGTGTTTTACATCAGCACACAAGTGAAGGGCTTTCAGAAGAATAAGACGTCCCATGAACTCACAAAAAGGCCGAAGAACTTGAAAAACGACACGAAAATGAACAGAAAATCAGGAGGGGTGCAAACTCTGCCTAAGGAATGCTGGGAGGTGAAAGGTCAAATCCACATTTATTCTATAAGGTTTATGATCCACTATATGACAAGTACAAACCAATAGGTCCAAATCATGTTATCAATGATAACACCAACCAGTACAGTTCTGATCAAATATAGATGTGTGTGTATATATATATATTATATTATACACATACATACATACTCACTGCTGTGCAAAAGTCTTAGACATGTTGCATTTTTCTACTCTGATGCATTATGAGCATCAACAGTTTACACAAAGCCTCCACTGGTGTTTTCTACTATAACAACCTTGACTTGCATAAAGAATGAAAAGCATTGAGTGAAATAGCTTTTTACGGTGTGGTATCTAAAGCATAATCAACAAGTACACAGAAACATCATCTGTAATTGACAAACCCAGGACTGGAAGACCCAAAAGCTGTCTGACAAGGATGAGCAATAAGTAGAAAATAGAACAAAATATCCTTAAGGAATAGAAAGACAAGCGTTGAATTAACAACAGAACTGGCAGGAGGCACAGGGGTCGCTGTCCATCCATCAACAGTCCAAAGCACCTCGGGCAATTTTTCTATAGTCCAATTTCTGTGTTCCTGTACATATTTTAGCCTTTTAATTCATGTACTCCTTTCTTAACCAAGGTAATCTTACTGCAACACATCCTTTAAGTCCTGATTTCAAGAGTGACCTTTGTACTGTTGATTTGATGGACAATGACAAAACAAAGGATGCTAAATAGCAGTTCAAGATGAACATTGTCTTGTTTATTCCTGAATAAACAGTACACATTTCATTTATTTTTTACTTTTTTCTCATTCCTTGCCATTGCCGTTTCACAGTAAACAGTGGCCATAGACTAAAACAACTTGCCATGGAAATGGCATTGTAAAATGAAGGGGAAAAAGTTTACTGTTTTGGTTCGTTTTCATAAAGTAACAACATGAAGTTTACTTGTGCCTTTTTGTAACTGAACAAGCAAATGAAAACTAAAAGTTTACTTTAAACACTTCAAATAAAACAAACATGGAAATGGCATTGTAAAATGAAGGGGAAAAACTCATTTTGGTTCTTGTTTATTACATTCCACATAACAGAAAGTAGCAACACAGCAGAGAGCTCTTTTTCATTTGCCATTTTTTAAACTGTCGTGCAACTTCTGGTGAAGTGGTAAATAAGTGCAAGGTATTTTTGTCACTTCTAGCGAATCTGAACATCTGATTTTGGAATCTGAATAGATGTTAAAAAATATTTGTTTGAATATTCAGATATTTGTTGAAGCACTAATCTACACACAGTCGCCACCGCTTAGAACGGGTGTGCTTGTGTCACGTGATTTGCCCGCAGTAAGCGATGGACGGTACAAACTCCCACACAACCACACATTCAAAATGTCCCTCAATCACCAGTACAGTAAACAAATCAAGCACGCGTGCATGCGGGTAAACATCTTTACTAAGGCACGCATTACTCGAATTAAAAAAACTGTATTAAAAGCTATGAATGTAATAAAAAGTTGCAAAAAAAACTTGAGTGTAAAAAAGTAATACAAGTGCAGAAATGTACAGTACAGGCAGACTACATTACTACAAATTGTTTCCAGCGAAAAACTCTGTGATGCACATCAGGATGATCACTTTTTAGAAGTACGGACAGCAAACCTTGTCAGCGTTTTATAAACAATCCCAATGTGGCTCTATAGCCGGATGCTGCTCCATAACACATCGCAGTGTTAAAAGCACAGCACGCACTCACATAGCCAGTCATCCAGGTGGTTCTGTTTGCACGGTAAAACAGGTGGTGAGCTCCTCTAAAGCAACGTGGGGTTTTCGATTTGCCATGTGTTGCTACAACTGTTTACGTAAGGTGTGTGTATTGTTTTAATGTTTAATAATTTTTTTTTTTTTTACATTTTGACCTATTTTTTTAAAACTTTTAAATTGCATTCCCTGCCTCAAGATGGCTTCCCCTGTAACTACATGGACATCTCAGAACTACATTTCCCATCATCCTCCTGCTCACTGGTAATTCCATCTCAGTTACATATGTGCACAGGAGGATGATGGGAAATGTAGTTCTGAGAGGTACATGCAGCTACATGGAAAGCATTCTTGAGGCAGGGAATGCAATTTAAAAGTTTTAAAAAAATAGGTCAAAATGTAAAAAAAATAATTAAAACAATAAATACACACACCTTACGTAAACAGCTGTAGCAACACATGGGAACATGTAACACAATAAAATAAAAAAGGTCTTCATGTAACATACACTTGTCTATTGCTTTTCTCTTATTCTGTTCATTTCATATGTTGATGCACATGCATCATGACAAGTAACAAATACTTGCTTATTTGCTGATTCATATTATGTCTGGTGGTCAACTCCGTCTTCGATAACACTTCAAATAAGAGAACACTTTGCTTGCTTCCCAAAAGTATTTTTACCACAGTATCATTGATGTGGTAAACATACTGTGAAATCACCCTGTATGTATAGATACCATTCTATGTGTATACCACTGGCTCTTTAAATAAAGCAGATACTATATATGGAGCACATCACCTCTTAAATCAGGTATGTTTATAGGGCTTATATAACCGCTTAGTTTTCTGTCCATCTTGTTCAAAAAGCTCAAGGACATAATGAGTGCTTCTGGCATAACCCCCCCCCCCCCCCCCCCCCCCCCCACACCCCCCCCCCAAAAAAAAAAAACCATTAACATTGAAACATAACACAGTAACACATGATGCAAGCTTAGTATAAAATTAGTTACTGACATAGAAAATGCTCCCAAAAACACCTCATATAAAAAACTTCTTGCAAATCTTGTATTTCAAAATAATGGCACTCCAACTTTAAAATCCCCTCGCTCACTCTCACACACAGTTGTAAGCCGTGTTGTTTCTTGTGTTATTTCTGAGGTCATTAAGGTGTTAATTAGCAGCTCTCTCACACATTATGAGCCCTATTCACTGTCTCTCCGTGCTTTATCTAACAGGGTCAGGTTTAGCAAATCCCAGAGGGGGGCAGATTAAAGAATAACAAGCCAGCCTGTGAACAATGGGATCTGTGTTTACTGCTGAGGGTGAGGAGCTGCTTTAACAGACAGGCCATGGCTAAGCAATCAGCACTAATCAGAGGACTCATTCATTCATTTATATAGTGCTTACCAAGCAACGTGGTTTTAAGTCTCCAGTATCCTGTTATGACTTGATTTGCTCTATATACAGTGCTTTGAAAAACGAATTGGGGGACATTCAGAGATGTGTATGACCCCCAAATCCTGTACTGAGATAATGCCGAACAGTCACTTTAATGTAAAATGAGTTGAGATGCCAGGTGATCAGGTGATGGAAATATGCATATCTGACAGTACAGTCTATGCTGGGAAAGGTCCCGTTTGTCTAACCACTGTACAGATTTAATATGCTCTGTTAGGATAACAATGGACACCAATACAGTACTGCAATTTTTTAACAAGTCTACAAAATCAGACGATCTTGACTCTGGGTACTGTCTGGGAAATTACACCTCTTTAAAAAAAATAAAATAATCCGAAGTGTTTCTTTTCAGTCATGTGCAGGAAACTGTGGGTCAGCCGCTTTAATACACAATTCACTGCAGGACTCCTGTCACTAACAGGCACCCCTAAAAGCACTATCAGATTTCAAAGATCACGGGGACTTACAAAACAGCTAATCAGAAGGTATAATTATTTAATGAGGGGTACTTAACGCCAGCAGGGCTGTAATTGTTTATCTGTGATCACCAGACCACCAAACTAAGGGCTGAGAAACACTGCTAAAACCTCATACGACAGAAGGGAAGACCAAAGAGAAATTTACTTTTCCCTTAAGTGAATGTACGTATTTTCTCATAAGGAAATAGGGATGTTTTTACAAACCTGCGCGTGTGTGTACTAGTTTGCAGTTAATGAGGGCTGACGCGATAACCTAGAGGTTTTTATTTCATTTGTTTTGGGTTAGTGTGCTCACACATTAATGATATATTATCTACTCAATCGCAGATGATGTTCACTGTACGATCAGAAACTGTTGAGGGTAGCTGGGACTCGAGCAACAATATCTACCATTCACTGAAACAGAACTTTAATGAGGTGAGGACTTTTAAACTGACTGAGCCTTCCAGTCCGCAGGCTTGGACAGAGGAAACAGAGCAGAGGCTGGGGCTCCCCACGGGCCTGCTCTGGGTCTTTATTTCCGTCGGCCCAATTAATCATACCCACGTTAATAACTCCACACAGACTATCTGCCCTGTCCATCTCCCGATCGCTGGCTCTGCCTGCTCACTCAAACAAACAGATCTGAGGAGTGCAGTGAGAACACAGCAACGAAAAACAACTTTATTAATTCACTAGTTAATTAGCTATTACAAGAAATCATGACTTTTAACCCCCTTTGTCTCTGGAACCGTCTATTCCAAATGCAGCAGGCATGCCTGTTTCCAGTACCACACATGGCCTCTTTATAACCAGTGTAAATCAATATCATTACTGTGGGCAGAATGACATCACTGTATTGTTTCTGCTTGGTTCTGTGCTACATTAAAATGAGTTGGGGCTAAGGGGCTGAAAGCAGCCCACACATTTGTAAGCTTTTGAGAGCGCTCTGTTACAGTATGTGTGTGCAAAACTGGGACAGTTCTTAACAGGGGGAGTGGGGACAGCAGTTTAAGTAAGAAAGGGTTAAATACAGGCACATCACATGTACTTAACAGACAGTTTTGAGAGACATCCCAGTTTGACTGGTAGTAGCCTAAGACTAGCCCAGCATTGCTTTACTGCTGCGCTGTGATCTTGTCAGGGTTTAAGTGCCTTTCATTACTGTTGAGATGAGGGGAGACTGGTCTGAGCTGAAGATAATGAAACCTTGGACATGCCAAGCCGCCTCTACCTGGGAGAAGCCCGTCTCAATGAATAACACGGCAGTGACAGTGGTATACTTCATCCAGCCGCGAGCTTGACACCAGTCACAGGCAGAGCGCACAAGTGTTTAATGGCTAAATTGGGAGACTGTTACTAATCGCTTACTGAATAATGAAAGTGGCACAGCTGATAAAAGATTTCAATACTCTAGATTATTTATAATATTTCACTTAAGTGCTTAGCTGACAAATGGCTAAAGGGAATCCTGCTAGGGACCGCTTCACAATTTTAAACCTTTGAAAAAAACACAGAGCTGTGTAAATAATTTGTGTAATTGTTTTTATTAACTAGGTGACTACAAGATAGAAAAACAAGATGATAAAGCTCAAATTGGGTATAATAGAGAGACTTTAATCTAGCACAGTAAACACCCGGTTTCCTTTTTTCTTAGGGTCAGTCCCAATATTGATTAAACTAGACAGCACACACAGTGTGTTCTCTACGTGAAGGAGAACGTTAGCACCACTTCATACTTACTACAGCAAGATGCTTGCACAAGCCTGCCACCAGCTCCACAGTCTAAATGCAGTGGTCACCAATCTCCCCAACCTGTACTGTATGGAGTGCACTGCATCAGTAAGAATCGTGCTACACCATTCAATGAGTGATGCTACCAGGCTAAAAGAGAAAACACTGACAGGACAACAGTTCTGTAGAATAGGCATTTGTCCTGAACCCTCCAGAAGGTGGTGCTATACACAAGTATTGCACATTAAAGAAATAAGTAAAATGGGCTACTTCAAAACTGAGTTATATACACGATTACCTCCAAGCACCAGTTATCTCTCCTGCTGAACTTTTTCATTTATGTACAGTTCCTTCCCAATGTATTTCTGCAGTTCAACCATGCACAAAGCAGCATGCCTCGCCTCCCTCTCCAGGCTAGCTGATGACCGTGCCCCTCCATGGACCTGTTCTTGAGGCTACACACAGAACAAGTCCGGACTCTCTCTGTGGGCCGTCAGCATCACAAGGTCTGCCAGCCACAAATATTAAAGCATCTTTTATTAAAGAAAAGTGAAAGAAAGCTTTACTAATCCTGTTGTGGGAGCCGTACCCCTCCTGTGGTGCTGAGCACTCAGAGTTCATTTTCTCCTTCAGTATTGCTACTAATCTCTCTATCGCATTAGCTGGGGTTCAGCACATTACAGCCCATTAATGCTGGGGAGATACCGACAGGCGAGAAACCCTCGACGGGTGAGCCACTTTAGGTTTAGTGAGGCTGTGCACAGCACAACTGAAATGAGCCTATTAAAAACAGGCAGCACCAGCTCCACTACGAGGGGACGAGGTGAGGACTGGGTGCCTGGCAACCTGTTTTCAATGCCCAGCTTTGCTTCCGAACCTGACACACGTCTACCCATCTCTGCTCTGCTTTTGTATTGGGTTAAATCTAATGACATTTACCGAATAAGCAAACATGGGATTTGCTTTTTGTTTTAGTTTTTATCACTAGAGATTTAACATGGAGTTAAGAAAGCTTTGACAGCTCATAAAGTCATTAAGTCATATGCTACACCAAAATACAATGTACAGCGAAACCATGGTTCAAATTCCAGCTGAGCAACCCACTCACACTGAGTGATTCAACTGGTCACTTGTACTGCCTCAGTCTACCAACACCATAAAAGAACAAAAAAACTGGGGAGACCAGCTGGGCTCCAATGGGAATGAACCGCTGAACCTCAAGGGGTTAATATCGCAATTAAAAAAAGAAACAAAATAAATGGTGTGGACTGTTGTTCAAGTGTCAGCACTCCAAAAGGCAGTTCTCTGCTGATGACAGACAGCGCGGCCTGTGTGCATCTCACAAAGTGCTATTGTGCAGTAACAACACAGCTACACAGCAGTCTAATAATTCAAACTTCCTGATCCCAACAGGCGCACCGACAAGAGCCTGACCTTCTGATCTTGAAAACAGCAGACCAGTCAGCACAGAAAAGGTTAATGCCTTTCCCTCTGCTCTGAAGGTGCTAATCATGCAAGACCACCGGGCCACTGCAAGTATTTTCAAAAGGAATCTGGAAAGCTTTTGTATTCCAGCAAAACAGCTGAAGGAGTCACAGAAGCAACAGAAACAGCTGGTAGTAAGAGAGCTCAATACGCAAGGTTCAGTGTGGCTACCATCAAAATAAAGATGATGTAAGAAGCAAGCAAGAGGCAAGATCAGGGACATGACTGAGGCTTTCAGCCTGTTCACTCTGACCCCTACAACCCAATGACCACCACCCTGATCTATGCAGCCTGCTATCGAGCTGACCAACACACCCATTCATCAACTGGAGCTCAAGCCTCAGATACATTCGGTATATAACCTGGAACCGGGCAAGGTCTAGAGTCATCTGTGCTACTGACAACTACAGGGGTCACTGACTGGAACATGGGCTTTAACCTTTTCAAGTGAGGGCACAGGATTGTCCTCTCCACGTAACTACAGTATTACGATCTCAGGATTTGTCAGCTGTATTTAAGACTTGATAAGCCTATATATATATTACTTGACATAGTAAGTGCTAGAAATAACATATTGCACTCCCCCCCAATCTCAACACCATAACATTATATCTCCGGGTAAGTTCAAACTTGACTTGACACCGGGGGAAGTACAATGTAAGGTCACTGGACACTGTAGTAAACAGCTCATTTTTTCTGTACTTGGTATGAAACAAACCGGATTATTTTGTTTAGAAAACAGAAAATCTCTTGGTGGCCACGAACCATAAACCCTTTTTGGTGTGTTCCCATTGCCCCAGTTTGAGAGGAGAATAGTTTACTGCTAAGGTGGCTGTGTGGATGAGGCCCCAGTCTAGGTGAGCGAGCGCGGGACCCAGCGAGCTGCTCCGGGAATCCCCGCGGCTCCAATTACCTTCGGCTGCACCGGAGACGCCGTCCGCTTTGAAGTTGCTGGTGCTCTTCTTCCGCCGGTGCTTCTTCCTGTTGGCATGCGGGGAGGCAGGGGGGTCCAGTTTGGGACTGGTGGTACTGGAGATGCTGGGACTGGAGCACACTGAATCACCCAGGCCTGTGTCTGTAGCAGAAGAGAAGAGAACGCTGATTATCCAACACAAATATATCACTATCACTGAGAATCATCAACAGCAACTCTGATCAGTGTCTGAAAAGATCCCATCATTGTTAAAGGCCAGGTTTGAATTAGTCTGTGTGTGCACTGGCTGTGCAGAGCACTGGTACATTGTGTTCTATCGACACATTAACTGCCAACTGCATAAAGCCAGCTGTTGACAACATACAAGTTTATAAAATATCTAAACCTAGCTGAAATATAGAAACACTGAAGACTGACTCATTTGAGATATATTTAAGCAAGACTGGAATCATGTCCAAGTTGAACTGTATAACAGTTTGCCATTTAAAAAAGCAGAACAATCCAGCCATCAGGTATTGCAGCTTATTGACAAAGGCATGTCCCTTTCTTCTGTTTCCTCTCAGAGAGAGTCTGAAGGATAATTAAAGGGGGGTTTGTTCTTAGGCACAAGTCGTTAATAATAATAATAATAATAATAATAATAATAATAATAATAATAATAATAATAAGTATCGCAGACCATGAGACAAGAAACATGAGGCAGGGAAGCGGTTTCACTTTTCATTCGCCGATCTGACAGCTGTGACTGGGGGCTGAATAAAATAACACTCAGTTCACATAAATATCAAGCCAGCCAGGCTGGAGTGATGGCGGGCCCCCTCCCCATCCAGCAACACTGCCCCAGTCTATCGCAACAGCAGACAGCCCCAAGGACACTCATAACTTATTTTACAATCATTTAGTCTCAGCTCAAGTGGAAAACGTGACAACTTATCTCTGCTGACAAGATGCCATCTCGAACCGTACAATTAACTGTACCCGATTAACTGCCCAGCCCATCATTATCTCCAGAGTTTGATGGACTGCAGTGAGCCAGCTTGCTCGCTTTCACTCTCCCATCTCTCTCTCTCACTGTGATGGGCTGTGGCTGACAGCTTGACAAAAATGGCCTGCACATTAAATTTCTGGTTTCGGGATAAAACGTTATTAGACTTAGCACAGGGTGTTTGTGACTGCAGCAGCTACTTTTGCTCAGGCTAACGTTTTGCTCGCAAGTTAAAAGACAAATAATAGCAACATCAAAAAAAAAAAAAAAAAAAAAAGCAATGTTTTGTTGGGTTGGGGGGGCAGTTTATTCTCTTTTTTCTCTCTCGCTGATGTGACTGAAGCACAGGAAAGGCAAACTGAAGTCAGCTCTTCAGATGGGATTTAAAACTAGATCTGCAATATATTAATACTGGCAAAATCCCTCTGCAGCAAACCTGTACTGCCCGGCAGCCGGCAGTGTATTTCTTTTGTGCTTTTGGGAATAACATCCCGAGTCCCGCCACTACATAATATGATACAGGAGGGATTTATTCCGTTTCTATTGCATTTTCTCTACGTCACTGCTATCCTGTGCAGAGTTAAGTCAGAGAGCCATCAAAGCTGTTTTAAATAAATAAGGCCCTAACGGCAACATCAGTGCACCACACACACTGTGTAAGAATCAGAAAGCATATCCAGGTTAGATTAACCAACATCACAGGGCATCTTCAATTGTGGGTGGGCACGCAGTGGGATGTGGAGTTTCTTGTAAGACGACCTGCTTATTGACATTCCTGTATAGCCCCCCAATCAAAGACACCTGTTCTGCAGTTAAACACATGGGGATCAGTTTCACTTCGGGGGCACAATGGGCTCTTGTGCAGGCACGGCCGGGGATGTGAAATCAGTTTCTGTCTGCTACGCTTCTATCTTCAGTGGTTGCCAGTTCCAGAGCCGCTTGGCAACAGCTGAACACTAGAAAACAGAAAGGGCTCCACAGCCAAGCACTGGGGTTGTATAACTTACTAACTTGGTATGAGATATTGGCTACAGATCCTGGTGGGATTACGACATGAAAGGGTCTGAACACACAACAGTGACTATTAGAGGGAAATTAGACAAATGTATACATTAACCACCTGAGTAGTGAAGTGCCCTTTGGTCATTCATCAGCCCTGATGATTTACTTAACAATAATGCTCTAGTCTCTATTATAAAGGTTATTATAAAACAATGTATGCCACATACACAGCCAAAGCAGATTTTAAAACATTGAAAATAGATAAACACACACACACACACCACGCTGTGTTTTGAAGCCTGGAAGTCAAGCGTGCAGAGGACAGTTTGCTATAAGAACCTTTCTCTTTCATTTGTGGGCAGGCAGCGTAAGACAATGCCCCTGGGAGAACCGATGATGCGAGGGCTTGGTTAGGTTTCTAACTGTTATTACCCCTCTGAAGAAAATAATGGCAGCCAGATCTACGCAGAGTACTGTCAATTCCTGGTGTCTCCTAACCGTGGGTTTACAAGGGCGATCTCAATAACTGCTGTATCATTTTCCAGCTCAGTTACCGCAAACAACATCCCTCAGTCAGGACAGGTGGCTCTGTCACAGCACAGAGATGGCGCTTTCATGGAATCTGCATTGACCTGTGCTTTGGGATGTGCGTGCATTCATTCATTCTTCCATTCGTCCCAGCGCAGACTCTGAGTTTGTGTGCGGCTTCCGCATGACAGGAGAGAAGGAAAACACCTACGAAGTGAGCCAGTTACAGACGATCACAGTAAGACTGCAAGAGCTGGAGAACATTTATGTGCAGCTGTTGTTCTATATATCAAGTGCGCTACTAGTGAAAAATATATTGACTTAGAAGCGAGTGCCGTGCTTTTTCTACAGGCGTATGTGTGTGTGTGTGCACCACGGATATTCCACTATCAGCACATTTAAGTGATGGTATCAGTTGCTCCCGTTAAACAGTGTGGGCTGACCAGGGATTCACCCTTAACTTGGGGGTGGGAGTGGGCGCTTGGCTGGTCGTGATGTCTGTGGGGGGAGATTCTCAGTGCGGGGTCCTGATCGCACAGAGCAGCAGGTGAGAGGGGCACTTCAAAGTCTTGGGTTGCATGCAGAAATGTACCCACCCCACTCTTCCAAGACCCGCACTGATCCTGTGATCCACCAGCTGAAACAAGGCTGTTTGAGCACACGTGCAAAACGCTTTGATTAAAGAGGGTCAGCGCTCCCCTAACAGAGGAGCTCCAGTAATTAAAGTCTTGCTATCTATCCACCGTGTATCGGGTGTAATCAAATCTGTTTAATCACGCAGCAAAGCAGGTGCTGTTTATACACAGCTAGCAAGTCCAATCATTCTCTTTATATGGTATTTATTAATCAGATAATCAGGTTTGGTATTCATAAAAATACTGAGTTGGATATTTCTAAACTCTCGCTTGAGTTTTTGGGTCCAGTTATGGTATTGTTTTATGGAACTGAATGACTGTGATACTTCGGTAATACTGTGCAACCCTCAGGCACGTCTTTTAAAAACGATATCTCAAGGGACATGGCAGGTGCAATGACGTTGCTTCATGATTTTGAAGTAGCTGTGAATAAAAGCTTCTTGTTTCTGTGTTCTCTGAAAAGAACAGTGTGAAAACCAAACCGCTTTCCCACTCCCTGAGCTAAGGCTCAACATGCAAATCTTCCACAGCAAAACCCATTTCTTATACAACTGCGCTGTTTATCTCCAGCACAAAACACTGTGGCATGTAGAGGTATCTGTGCGACTCCCTTGTCTCAGGGCAGAAGGAACAATAGTTAATGTGAGCTATGATTTCAAGCACTACACTAGTCACTAGACCTAACAACTGATTATTAGCCCGGATGTTACTAAAAGAGAAGGTGCCTTAGAGGCAACAAAGATAACGGGAAAATAAACAGTGCATATCAGCTTAGGGGACCGGAGACACTGGGAGAGGTTAAAGGACTAAGGAAAGTACAAGAGGGGCCAGGATGTTACGAACTGTTCGAAAATACATCACAGCAGCCCAGAGACAAAGGGAAATTAAAATAGGAACATTAGTCAACTGCGGTGATTAGGGCTTTGAGGTTTGGAGTTTGCCAACAGAAAAGAGTTCCCAATTAAAACCGATTATTATTATTATTTTAATTTAATCAAGGCAACTGATCTAAAGGTAGCAAAGGGCAAACTTATTATTTGTGTGTGCGGGAGATCAAAGCAGACTTTGCAAAAGGCATTAGAAAGTGGCACTGAATGTCAAGAGGGCGGAGTGAAGCATAAGGACATCAGGAGTCACCCATTTAACAGAGGCTTGAATACCAGGTGTAAGGCATTTCTTCTCACAAATGCTTTTCTCAGGCTATTCCCTATGGGGTGGTTTTACACTCCCTTTGTTTTTGCTCTATTGTTATTTTTGATGTTTGAAATACACGGTACGTACTGTAGAAGTACATGCATCACCTCACCACTGCTACAGTGTCCTGCAGACTTGCACAAGCCAGTGATAGAGGGGACTATGAAACTATTGCAGCAGTGGTAGAGCTATTGAGAAGTGCCCTGTACCCGAGACGCTTCCTGGCAGTCAGAGGGTTAGCTGAATGAACAGAATAGGTAGGAGTGAAGCCTGTAACAGTAAGACTGATAAAATCCATGTGCACTGTCCTGGCCTCTGCCTGCACTCTCCAAACTACATGGAGACGAACAGTACATCTCCTGGGATGCCTTTTCTAAAGTTAGCAATAAGTTAGTACCTTTATGATTCTGACTTCTCCTTAAACTAATGCCATACAAAAGGTAGTAAAATGCAGAAACTACAGCAAAGGAATGAAAGTTTACTGCCAACCGTTTTGACAAACAGCTGATCCACATGTGCTTGCACACGACCTAGGTAAAGCATTTCAAGTAATCATCTTTCGAGAGGCAAGATGATCTCCTGTGATCCCTTGGGGCAAGAGGTGACGAGCAATCAACTTACACCCTACAGTCATGCAGCCATCACAAGAAATACAATCATTTACTGCATCTAATAACATCATTAGATACAAAGAAAGGTTACTTGTAAAAGCCTGCGCATTTCTAATTTTTCAGACAGTCACTGGGAAAGTGTTTTGCAGCAGTATGACCGAAGCGCTCCCCCTTGCCCTTGTGTTTGTTCGTAGTTTGGCAGGTGCGCTTCCTACTGTAGGTCATGTGTAATCATGTCTTTATCAAAATGCTTTACAGACAGCTAAAAAAGTACTTTGCACTGGAAAGCTCTGCAGCTTTAAAAAAACTTAAAAGCTTCACAGTTTCATTTGCGTATTGAAGTGACAGAGGTGGCTGCATTGTTTTACAGTTAAGTATGATGGTACTGTTATTCCCTACTGCAGACAAAGGGTGTTATTGGGCAGTATTATGAACACAGAGGACAGCAACCTGGGATAACATTTGAAATGGCTTTGTCCACTTTGATACATTTGATACATTTGCTATTTAAATAACAATACTGCCTGTTTAGTTTTTTGTTTTATTGATGGCCAATATATGAAATTAAACAAACTTTGTTTCCTTGCATTGCCTTATTGAGCATCCTTGTAATGCTGGCTTACATTGTATATGAATGGCTTACATTGTATATGAAGGGGTTTGCAAGTTGACCTTTGGAGGTGGCTGCGTGTCCAAAATAATATAAATGAGGTGCCCCCCTTAACCCAAGGCATGACACAAACCTTGTAGCCCATGGTGAGCTGTCTTCATTGCTGTGTGATGAATCAGTACAGAGGACTGTGGAACAGTGGAAGTCATACAAAGTCCCCCCCCCCCCCCCCCCCCTTGCTAAAATGAATCCAGAGTTGATAATTGTGGTCCCTCAGCACCCATTAGCTTGATAAACAGTTAAAGCAGCATTAGGAGTGGACAGCTGGATCAATGCTGGATATATGAGAATCTACACTGGTGAGTACTCTGCAGCCCAGCATACCCCTCTCTCTCGTTTCTCGTTTCATTTACTAAGAAATGTACTCCAGAGCACTGTCCTCTGTGATACCATTGATCTTAAGATGTCTGTTTAAATGGTGGATCTACTGGGACTCCTGGGTGGCCTGATAATAAGAACACAAGACGCTCCGTCATATAAAACTTTGCCGTTTCAGAGCACAGGCTTGCGCTAATGAAACACACAAACAAATTTGAGTGTTTTTTTTTTTAAAACTTAAATTTAACCACCTTTAAAAGCTTGCTCAGTGACATGCCCGGTTACAATTACACCCCGGCCCACCTTCTTACTGCCCACCAGAACTGCAGTAATTATCTACTGCACTCTTATTTTTATTTTATTTTATTAGACAACTTAATCCGTGGGATCTGCAGTTACAACAGATGTTTTGGATGCAGGCTTTCAGATGGGAAGGCTAATTTCAGCAAAATGAAAGATAAGCCTGCAGATTAATTCAAATTGGAAAATATCTACTGCACATCGCATTGCAATTACACAGTTATTTTGTGGTGTTTGTCACACATTTTCCTGCTGCTTTCAAGCATTTGGAGCGGTACAGTTGTCTGTGTATTGATTCCATATAATCAAAGCCCAAAATAATATTCTCTTAATAAGCACACCCCAGTGGCAGGTATTAGCACTTGGATTTTCCAGAACTAATAAAGGCAGGTTATTGAACACCAGTGCTGTGTGTGTGTGTGTCATATATATATATATATATATATATATATATATATATATATATATATATATATATATATATATATATATATATATATATACATACATACATACATACATACATACATATACAGTGGCTTGCAAAAGTATTCAGACCCCTGACCAATTCTCTCATATTACCGAATTACAAATGGTACACTGAAATTTTGTTCTGTTCGATATTTTATTTTTAAACACTGAAACTCAGAATCAATTATTGTAAGGTGACATTGGTTTTATGTTCGGAAATATTTTTAAGAAAAATAAAAAACTGAAATATCTTGCTTGCATAAGTATTCAACCCCTGTGCTGTGGAAGCTCCCAGTTTGCACTGATGAAAGAAATTGACCTAACGAGGACACAATTACCTTACCATTGGCCTCCACCTGTGAACCATTAAAGTTGCTGTCGCATTTTCTGGATAAAAACCCCACTGTTGAAGGATCATTGGTAAGGCTGTGAATCTGAAGGAAAATGAACACCAAAGACCATTCTACAGAAGTTAGAGATAAAGTAATACAAATGCATAGATTAGGGAAAGGGTACAAAATAATATCCAAGTGTTTGGATATCCCAGTGAGCACAGTTGGATCAATAATCAGGAAGTGGAAGCTGCATCACACCACCCAGGCACTGCCAAGAAAAGGCCGTCCCTCAAAATTCAGCACTCAAACAAGAAGGAGACTTGTGAGAGAAGCCACAGAGAGGCCAACCATCACTTTGAAGGCGCTACAGTGGCTGGAAGTGGAGTAATGGTGCACCAGTCAACCACATCAACAGCTCTGCATAACACTGGCCTGTATGGGAGGGTGGCAAGAAAGAAGCCGTTACTCAAAAAGTACCATCTGAAAGCACGTCTGGAGTTTGCCAGAAAGCATGGAAGTGACCCAGCTGCGATGTGGGAAAAGGTTTTGTTGTCAGATGAGACCAAGATAGAGCTTTTTGGCCAAAACTCAAAGCGCTATGTGTGGCGCAAACCTAACACTGCCCATGTCTCAAGACACACCATCCCTACAGTGAAGTATGGTGGTGGCAGCATCATGCTGTGGGGATGCTTCTCATCAGCAGGGACTGGGCATCTTGTTACAATTGAAGGAAGAATGGATGGAGCAAAATACAGGAAAATACTGCAAGAGAATCTGCAACAGTCCTCTAAAAAACGGAAGCTTGGGAGGAAATTCACCTTTCAGCATGACAATGATCCCAAGCACAAGGCCAAAGCAACACTGGAGTGGCTCAAGAACAAAAAGGTGAATGTCCTACAGTGGCTCAGTCAAAGTCCTGATCTCAATCCCATTGAGAATCTGTGGCACTATTTTAAAATTGCGGTCCACAAGCGTCGTCCAACCAACCTGAACAACCTGGAGCAAATCTGCCAAGAAGAATGGGCCAAAATCACTCCGACACTGTGTGCAAAGTTGGTACATACTTACCCCAAAAGACTTAAAGCTGTTATTGCTGCGAAAGGTGGCTCTACCAAATATTAATGTGTGGGGGTTGAATACTTATGCAAGCAAGATATTTCAGTTTTTTATTTTTCTTAAAAATATTTCCCAACATAAAACCAATGTCACCTTACAATAATTGATTTTGAGTTTAAGTGTTTTAAAATAAAATATCGAACAGAATGAAATTTCAACGTACCACTTGTAATTCGGTAACATGAGAGAATTGGTCAGGGGTCTGAATACTTTTGCAAGGCACTGTATGTATCAATACTGTAGGCACGTATGTATATATATATATATATATATATATATATATATAATATATATATATATATATATAGATATATATATATTTTTTTTTCTCTCTTTTTTTATTAGCAATTTCTTATCCTACTAAAACAAGATTATTTTCCCTCATGGTGATCTCAGTAACACAGATTCCTGGGGAAGGCTGCCCGGGAGGGAGGAACTTACCACTGCTGATGCCAGAGTTTGCGATCACAGTGGCCTCGCTCCACTGGTCAGCGCTGGACACAGAGTAGGACCGCTGGTGCATCCCGTCCGGTCGGCTGTTGAAGGCAACCAGGTTGATCCCACTGGCCATCTGAGATGCCGATGTGCTGGTTGTCACTGTGCCTGAAAGGGTTTAATAAAATCTGCTCATTTATACATATTTGTGCGCATTAAATTCCACTTTTCGCAGGTGGACACCGCTTCTAGACCCAGGTCTACAATTTGCACTCAAAGCCTTGACTATGTTCCAATTCCTTCAGTTTGCGTAAAACCTACGCCAGGGTGTCAAAAAGGATTTGAAAATGCTCCACACCCTGTGTAGCGTACTGTACGAAATACCCAATGTCCTTTAAAAAATACATGTAGGGTTATCCAGGGTAAATAGTAAATTAGAAGTGTATAATGAAAGAGGAAATCAGCATGAACATATCATGTACGAATATGGAAAGGCAGACGGACAGATGCTCAGGGTTTCCCATATATTACCAGATTCTGACTCTCAATGACTTGGTAAACAAGCGTGACACACACATCCCTCAAACAGGAATCAGCAGGGGGTTACAAATCTTGCCAAACACTACCATGGGCATGACCTGAGCACAGCAGCAGCTCAGCAATCACACCCTGATCTCTGCTCCCATCTCCTACAGTAAATCTGCTGGCTGGAGATTGCTTGTGAAAGACCAGAGTGAGTGCCTGTATTGGACAAATTATGCTCACTAGGTTTTGCTCGTATTTCCCTTGTCAAAACAGGTCTGCTTTTAACTAAGGCTCAGTCGCATTTTCCACTACCACTTACATACACACAATTACCTTGGAATTTACTTCAGAGAAACAACACAGTGCGGCAGTGGGTGCCACTTTTAAATGCCACAAGTCACATCTGTCTCCCTGCTTCGTGTTTCCAGCTTTTTACTTGATTAAAGCAAGTGCCAGTTTGGCTTCGGGTTGATCAAATTACTATTTTTCAAAAACCTTCACATAGAACAGGATAGATACATACATACACACACACATATACAGTGCCGAGAAAAAGTTTGTGAACCCCAATGATAATTATGGAAATTCCACAGTTTTACCATGATAGCCTTCTTCAATCAAAACCAGTCTTTTCTTAAATATCCAATTTGGTTTATATTAACCAATTCCATGTCTTTTGAAACAATGCATGTATAAATAAGACAAACAATGAGTAATTAAGATTCAGGGTATGTGAAAAAGTAAGTGAACCCCTGGTTTTATCAGCTCAGTTAAAGGGATAATTAGAATCAGATGTTTAAATAATTAGGTAGATCTTCAGGGGTGAGTTTGGGAGGCCCCACCCTATATAAAGATCAGAAACTTTGTGAGTTTGGTCTTCACCATACAGGTGTGTGGAAACACGTCATGCCACGATCAAAAGAAATCTCTGAAGACCTCAGAAAAACAGTTGTTGATGCTCATCAGTCTAGAAAGGGTTACAAAACCATTTCTAAGTATCTAGGGCTCCACCAATCCACTGTCAGACAGACAGTCAAATGACAAACGGAGAAAGTTCAAGACCACAGTCACTCCACCCAGGAGCGGTCGTCCTACCAAAATCTCTCCAAGAACAAACCGGAAAATCATCAAGGAAGTCACAAAGAACCCCAGAGTAACATCCAAGGATCTGCAGGCCACTCTCGCCTTGGCTAATGTCAGTGTTCATGACTCAACTATCAGCAAAAGACTGAACAAGAATGGTGTTCATGGAAGGATAACCCGAAGGAAACCATTGTTCGCTACAAAGAACATTGCTGCCTGCCAAAGAACACGTAGGTTATCCACAAGACTTCTGGAACAATGTTCTCTGGACAGACGAGTCAAATGTTAAACTTTTGGCCACAATAAGAAACGTTATGTTTGGCGAAAACCAAACACTGCGTTTGAACAGAATAATCTCATCCCAACACTCAAGCATGGTGGAGGGAGTGTGATGGTTTGGGGCTGCTTTGCTGCCTCAGGACCTGGACAGCTTGCCATCATTGACACAACCATGAATTCTGCATTGTATCAGAAGATTCGAGAGGAGAATGTCAGGCCATCCGGCCGTGAGCTGAAGCTGAACCGAAAGTGGGTCATGCAGCAAGACAATGATCCTAAACATACAAGCAGATCTATAAAAGAATGGCTGCAGAAGAATAAATTCTGTGTTTTAGAATGGCCTAGTCAAAGTCCGGATCTAAACCCCATCGAAATGTTGTGGCAGGACCTAAAGCGAGCTGTCCATGCAAGGAAGCCCTCAAATGTCAACGAGTTGAAGCAGTTCTATAAGGAGAAATGGGCCAAAATTCCTCAAAACCGATGTGAGAGACTAACCAACAGTTACAGGAAACACTTAGTTGAAGTCAATGTTGCTCAAGGGGGTGTCACCAGTTATTGAATCTAAAGGTTCACATACTTTTTCACACATGGATATTGAATGCCAAATTATTTGTGGATAAATAAATAAAGACAAAGTATCATGTTTTTGTGTCATTTGTTTAATCAGGTTATCTATATTAGGACTTAGATTAAGATCTAATATCATTTTAGGTTTGAAATATGTGAAAATTCTAAGGGGTTCACAAACTTTTTCTTGGCACTGTGTGTTTGTGTGTATGTGTGTGTGTGTGTGTGTGTGTGTGTAAAAGTGGAGACATAATGCTTTTATTGAGCTCAACAGCAGGTAAGATCTTAACTCAGGGACTGCCCTCTAGGGGTGGCAGTTGGTCATTGCAGACTCCTTGACTAGACAGATACAGGACTGCTAACAAAGCCTGGTCTCAGCATTTAGGGCGACACATTTCCATTCTACACATACTATGCTGAGACCACAAAGCAGTGCATTTCAAAATTTGTCAGATTTTATCCATCAGTTAATGTCTATTTTGTAGACATTTTTTTTTTATCTAGTATAATTACCACTCAGGTATATTTTTGATCTTGTAACTGCTGACTTATAAGGACCCCCCCCCCCGCAGATTATTAATGTCATCACATCAGTTCATATCATGGGCCCTTTATGTTTCATATTAAAAATTTAAATGATCATATCACAAAATGTTCTGCTGGCAGTCAGTCAGTGACAAGCATTCATAAGTGAACATGGAAAATCAAACACACAACAAAAACATTTAATCAATCTTTGGAAACGATGGAACATTTCAATAGGATCAATCAGATATATTTTTGAATTAAATATTATGTATTTTATCAAGGAGGTCATCTTTTCAAACACACACACACCCCTCTGGAAAAAATTAAGAGACCACTGCAAAATTCTCAGTTTCTCTGGTTTTACTATTTATAGGTATGTGTTTGTGTAAAATGAACATTTTTGTTTTATTCTATAAACTACTGACAACATTTCACCCAAATTCCAAATAAAAATATTGTCATTTAGAGCATTTATTTGCAGAAAATGACAACTGGTCAAAATAACAAAACAAGATACAGTGTTGTCAGACCTTGAATAATGCAAAGAAAATAAGTTCATATTCATTTTTAAACAACACAATACTAATGTTTTAACTTAGGAAGAGTTCAGAAATCAATATTTGGTAGAATAACCCTGATTTTCAAGCACAGCTTTCATGCGTCTTGGCATGCTCTCCACCAGTCTTTCACATTGATGTTGGGTGACTTTATGCCAATCCTGGCGCAAAAATTCAAGCAGCTCGGCTTTGTTTGATGGCTTGTGACCATCCATCTTCCTCTTGATCACATTCCAGAGATTTTCAATGGGGTTCAGGTCTGGAGATTGGGCTGGCCATGACAGGGTCTTGATCTGGTGATCCTCCATCCACACCTTGAGTGGCATGGAGCATTGTCCTGCTGGAAAAACCAATCCTCAGAGTTGGGGAACATTGTCAGAGCAGAAGGAAGCAAGTTTTCTTCCAGGACAACCTTGTACTTGGCTTGAGTCATGCCAAATCTGCCCGATTCCAGCCTTGCTGAAGCACCCCCAGATCATCACTGATCCTCCACCACATTTCACAGTGGGTGCGAGACACTGTAGCTTGTAGGCCTCTCCAGGTCTCCGTCTAACCATTAGACGACCAGGTGTTGGGCAAAGCTGAAAATTGGACTCATCTGGGGGTGCTTCAGCAAGGCTGGAATCGGGCAGATTTGGCATGACTCAAGCCAAGTACAAGGTTGTCCTGGAAGAAAACTTGCTTCCTTCTGCTCTGACAATGTTCCCCAACTCTGAGGATTGGTTTTTCCAGCAGGACAATGCTCCATGCCACTCAAGGTGTATATACACTCGTATATAATGACCAGCTTTCCTTGACCCGAACATTCATAGTCAAATGAAACAAAAAGAAATGGATGAAGCCTTACATGTAGGAGAAGTTTCGCTTCCCCAATTCCAGATTACATGAAAGTGGCACAACGGGATTACATTCACTGCAGAGCCAACACAATGCCAGCGGGGAGAACCCCAGCCTATGATCACAGTGCTTTGGACTTAAACAAAACAAAAAAAAAAAAGAGAGAGAAACAGAAGATCCCAGTGGACCTCACGATGTGGGGAGAATGTATCCTTAAGCAGAGCCAATGAGCTGTCATTACACAGCCAATTACTTTTGTACGTCTGCCACTCAAAGAGTAAAAATGACTGGACCCCTTAGCTCAAAGCCATGTGGTTCTGGTCATACTGCACCCCGGGCTCATTAATCCAGGGCAAGGCAGGCAGCACAAAACACTGAGACACAGAGGGAGAACAGAAAGACAGGGAGAGAGAGGAGCTGGAGTGATGTACACACATACTGTACATACTCTCACACTGGTGAAAGAGGGTGCAGGCTGGGACTGAACCAGCAGCCATGCGGACCGCAAGCGAGCGTCTGAACCACTGGGCAGAAGGGCCAGGCTCCTGTGCTATTGAGGTTATAGAGCTTTCACTAGCTTCTCACTCACTCAAAGACCAAATACCAGCGATCTTCAGTGTTCCCTTTGTGGTAAGAACTCCAACACAGATAGTCTAGTCTGTATTAAAAAATAGCTTTACATTGTGAAAAAGCTCAACCCCCTGTAGAGAGCATTTTGACCCATGTTTTTGGGACAGACTGGGTCCTAATATATCCTTCTAGGGTGGGTAAGTCATTGGCAATATAGTGAAGTAAAATATTCCAACTCGTTTTTCATGTTATTTAACTGAAAATGATCTCTACCAGGGGCTGAGGTTCATCATCAGATTTGGTGACAGTCTAAGGGGATCTCAAACTGGGGTCTGTAGTTTTTTGCTTGATTTGGTTGATTTTCCTAAACAAGTAAACTTAGCTGTAGCAGTCTGTATGTATCTACCTACATACAGATTCCTATTATTTTTTTATTTGAATTTAAATCACATGCTTATGAAAGGAGATTCCTGTTAAAAAGGACTACACATGAAAAGAGCGATCACAAATAAAATTGTTATATTTTTTAGGACTGTAAAAATAAGAATATTTTCAGTCTGAATAATGTGGGCTGCTCCATTCCAGCTGTCACATTTTTTTGGAAACTATGAACAAGACAATGGGATCCTCAAACCCAGTGCTTTAATAAAGGATATGCATCTCTCTCTCTCTTCGGAGCTGGCTGAGTGGAAAGAGAAGTCTCACGGCATTAATATTCATGACAATAATTACTATTCTGGGTCACTGAATATTCATGCTATTAGTTTGGTCTTTCTAGCTTCCTTACATGATGTTGCACTCATGGATTAGATGCGGGAGGCGGGGTGCTGCTCGGTAGAGAGGGGTCGCTCACCCCCACTGAACACGCTTCTGTGTTTGTTTTAACCTATCCCTGGAAGGGATGAGTTCATACCTGGAGAATTGTTTAATTAAAAAATAGATATATAAATAAAGAAATAAATAAAACCAGGTGACCAGAGGGGGCAGCAAAAACTTAATGAATCAAAGATTATTAATGAAAATCAAAGCTATTCATCAAAATTGTGTGAGCATGCCCTGTGGCCACTATGTCCTAGCACTTTAACCCTTGCGAAGCGTGCTGCGTGGTGTATATCGTGGTGTAGTCCATAATAACAAAGCAAGGACTTAGAGCGCCAGATCCCTCAAAGATACATGCCATAAAAACTCTAATGCTTCCATTCACTAACGTTAAATCCAAGTTTTAAACAGTCTTCAGAGAGCCTCGTTCTCAGGGGCTGGAGAAGCGCACGCTAGTTTGTAAATGACCCCGCAGGAGGCTGGACCGCTCACCTGGTGCCTGGGAGAGTTGCAGGCTGCTCATGTCCTTGGTCAGCCCGTTGGTTTTGGGGCTGGAGAGGGGGGCGCAGGCGGAGATGGCGCGGGGGGGCCTCTTCCCTGGCACCTTCACGGTGGTGCGCAGCAGGTCGATCTCCTTGCCATGGACGTTCTGCATGTAGTCCTGAGGAGACACGTAGGAGAGATTTACTGACACTGAACAGGAGAACTTTACTGTAAGAACCGACTTCGGTTTCCCAGCATTCATTTATTTATGTAGTTTTACATAGGCTTCCAGTTCTGGAATCTCTAATCTCCTTCACAACAACTGTAAATGAACATAAGTAGCTACACAGTGTCTTTTGTGTCGCAAACGTCAGCAAGCAAAACTGCAATTAGCAGCATTCTGTTAAAACTTCTCACAGTGGTAACAAATAACTTAAATTGAAGCTATTGTTAGTCAATTAAATTGGCTTCAAATTAAATTATTAATGTCGCTAAAATAACAATTCCAATGTATTTGATGGATTGGAACTGGGAATTCATTTTAAAAAATCTGGGAATTCATTTTAAAAAATTGGAATTGAAAAACAGGAATTGACCCCAAGCCTGGAGACAATGGTTTCATGCTATTGTGAACCCAGCAATGTCCAATGTACAGTTCAGTTTTGCTATGGTAATTACCGTGCCAGCAGTTTTAGTATTTTTAACCATTATCTCTTGTTTTTTCTTGTTCTAAAGTTTGTAGAAGTTAGTACCAATATTTATGCTCACAGCCTGGCACACAAAACACATACATCTTTTCTTGTGCAAGATTTCTAGTTCACGTTAAAGAATTAGCTATCACATCGGCATCTGTAACCAGTAGCAACCACACTAATACTAGATAAACCCTCCCCGTTCTCTGCTCTGCTCTGAAGCAGGAACCTGACGCTGCCACTCTTTTAAGGATCAAATCCTGCTTGTGCAAGCGAGCAGGCAGGTAGGCAGACGGGCACTTGACTTAATTTGCACAGGAAAAGCTGCTCACAGCACTGATAATGAAATGAAACAAAATAGGAAAAAAGACGAAGTTGATGAAGCAGCCCCCCACCTTTAAAGTAGATGAAAGGGTAATTCAAAGACAAGTGCTCTTAACAGCACATAATAAGCCACTAAAGAGCTTTTAGGGACGGGCCCAGAACTGCCATCTCAGACCCAAAACAGCTTGTAAGAGGCAATTCAACTCGATCTGCATTTCGTGTTGTTCATCATCTGCACCTCGTAAATGGGGGAGGCTTATGAGCTGGCATTAAAGAACCCTCTCCAGGAAGGAATACATTCGAAGGGGCAAGGGCCGGCTGGACAGCAGTGGATGCCTTGGCGTCTGTCGATACAGTTCCTGTTGTTTCAAATGTTTTTTTTTGGTTTCTTTTGGAGTTTGCTTCTAATTATGTTGCATCTATTGCCATCCACTTAATTATCTGCATTAATGTGATTTCTTTTCGCATAGTCAAGCAATTAAGAGCTATGATTGAGTTTCATTCAATTAGCCTCAAACAAACACGCTAATTGATGCCTCTGTTGCCGATGAGATGTGATCAGGGAAAACCTGCTAGCTGTTGAGAGTACTTGACAGGGAGAGAGAGAGAGAGAGAGAGAGAGAGAGAGAGAGAGAGAGAGAGAGAGAGAGAGAGAGAGAGAGAGAGAGAGAGAGAGAGAGAGAGAATCAATCGTCCTTTTGATCCTTGACAGGCGGCAATTCCCTCTCACACTCTCCTCAGTGACGCTTTCAAACAATTCCTTTGCCTCATGTTTTTGTAGCATGCTGTAACAGTTGCAGCCCGTTTTCGTGTCCGAGACTGAGTATGTAGTTTCTCTGTATGTTAATAAGCTTTCCTACTTGTAAAGCCTCACTGAGATGCTATGCCGCATACAGAGTCACTGAATTGTGTACACCTGGGGACTAAGACACAACCAGCATGCTGGTTCCTGCAGTGCTTATTGTTAAAAGATTTAAGTGAAGTGAAGTAGCTCATATGTTTGCTTCCACTGCACACAGAATTCCAGTACCTCTGGACTGTGCTATTCTATGCTGTTGAACATCATCTAAATCAGGAGTGTCCAATCACAGTCCTGGAGGGCTATTCCACTGCAGGTTTTACAGGTAAAGTGTGATAATTAACAACTTGAGGGTCTGGGTACAGATTTAATTGGTACAATTAAACCATTACGAACAGCGGTGGAATGAAGACCAGGTGTGGAAGGACCAACTTCGTACATCCCTGATGTAAATTGTCCAGTAAAAAAAAAAAAAAAAATCAAACATTACTGAAAAATATCAATCCACATTCACAAATAACACAGTTCTGTATTTTGGCAGTCAAAGACGTGTAGTTCCTGACCCAGCAAAGCATGTGTAGAACATGGGGTGGACTGCCCCCTGGCCAGACAACAGTGATCTGGTATTGCGCTGCCTGGCTTGTATGTGCTATGCAGTGACAAGATCATTGAACTATCAGTTTAGAAATAATTCAATCAATACGATGCAAACGAATAATGCAATCTGGCAGAAATACAAACCTATGGGGATTCAACATTAGTTTCTATGTTTTTAAGGCAATGAAAATAAAACAATAAAGTCTGCTTTGTTTACTTGTTTTTAATTAAATGGCCCACAAGGAATACAAAAATATTGAATACAATAATAAATAAATGAGAAGAAATAAAGCAACTACCAGTGGTCTGTCTCTGGTGAAAGTTCAATAGAGACAAGAGAGACTTAATAGATGTGCAAATGTCATAAAATACATAATAAAAGGTTGATGAAATATGCCATCCTTGGTGATATAATGCATTTATAAATGCTCCTTGCTTACGTGCATTTCAGAGTGCATGGTTTGCATCAGTGGTTCTCTAACGTTTTTGTTCGTGGACCACCTGAATTGTTTTTTGATCTCGGTGTGGCTACAATAAACAGTAGAGCTGACTGAAAAATAAACACATAATAATCGCTATAATACTAAGAATAACTGTAGACTCACCTTTCTTTGTTTCGATGCGATGGTGGGCTTTTTTCTGTGAGCAGTTATTTTAAAATTGGAGTTCTAAAAAAACGGTTCTAGTTTACTTTTCATTAACAAGAATTTACCGAGAGGTGGAAAAATCAGTACATTTTTAAAATGGAATGTCTGGATGGTGCACGCCGATTGGCTGTTGAGGATTTTTTACCATGCGAAAGAGTGCAATGCATGGCAGAATTATTTTTTGCTGAATCACAGCTCAATTAATAAATCATCAATACACAACATATAAAACTTGCAATAAATACACATTGTTTTTAAAAAGGAGTTACATTCCTTTGGTCACATTTGCTCTTTTCGGAGGTATGACACTGTACAAGTGCATACAAGAAGCAAAAGCTACGTTGGAAGACAAAAAAAAAAAAACAAGTCAACAATTTAATGAAATCGAAGAAAACAAAAATGCTTGGGCAGCCGGTGTTTTTACTAATTTGATGAAACATAATGGTAATCTACTTAAAAACAGTTTGTCTTGAAAATCTAAAGGTCTGCTACGATAACGCCATGCTTCAGTGCGTAATTCGGCTTGTCAAGAGTACTCAGTTTTGTTTTGTTAAGACTCAGTGCTGGTATCAAATCGCTCCGTAAACAGTGCCGACATAAACCGCAATGAAAGCCTGTTAGTGACCAAGCATTTAAAAATGCCAATAATGCATAGCTTCTCCAGGTCAGGGGTAGTAATGCGTAGATAGTGAACTTTGCCTCCTTTTCTCTACCTTTTCATTATCAACATAAATACATGATATGCATTTTTAAATGCTTGGGTCACTAACAAGGAAAACGTTGCGGGTTACGTCAGTTCTGTTTATGGAGTGACTGAGACCAGCACGGACGCTTCATTCATGTTAATGCAACACAACGCATGCCTAGTTGTGTGCTACTGTACAAGCTGCGCGTGAGCACAATCTATACAAACACTCCCTCATAACAAATACATTTTAAACACTCCAAATCTATATATGACGGAGAGTTTAGTCATTTTTGTTACTTGGAGATATTCTCCATGCATGCATTGTCTTCCTGCATCTATAGCTGAGTTTTTAAGGTCTCAAATTTCAGGTTTGCAATGGGATCTATAAACTATGCTGCTGCGTTCTTTCTGTAATTATGTAACCTTTCTATGGACCACAGATTGAGAACCACTGGTGTAGACCAAAAAGGAATAAGGCTTTTTAAAGATTTTTCTATAGTTTTTAGAACTATAAAAGCATAAGTGGGTGTGATTATTTGTTGTCAAGGCAACAAGGATGAACTAGTTAACTTTTATTTACGTTTCTTTAATACTATAGGCCAGAATGAAAAAAAAACAACAAAAAAAACAAAAAAAAAAACGAAAACAACTTCATGTTCTTGAAAATATTCATTAAAAAAAAAAAAAACAACAAATAAGTCACTGGCTGCGTTTGAATAAGAATGACGAGGCAAGCCCCAGTGCATGGGAAGCCAGTCATCTTAGACCTGAGAAGAATGCCTTGAAGAGTCCTGGCCTAGCCTAGCCTGAGAGTTTGCAGAGCCCATATAAAGCCTTGCTTCATTTACTTCACAGCTTATCCTAATGTAATGATCAGGCAGCTCGCTGCCCTGAGATCACGCGAGGCGGGGAGGCGGGGAGGCGAGGAGGCAAGGAGGCGTGACTGCAGAGGCGACTGCCAGGGAGCGCCCCCCTCCCGCAGCACAGCTTTCATTACAACAATCTTTCAGCTTTGACAAGCGCCTAATGAACACAAATCAGTCTCTGACTGGCTTTTACTTACTGGCACCTGCACAACTCGGGGAGTGCCTACGTCACTTTATAGGCTGCTACCTACTGCTGATATAGCTTAAAAACAGATAGAAATAGATGGGCATATAACATGGCAACATCGCTTAAGAGTTTGACTAAACTACCATTCAATAGTAATAAAATGCCTGCCACTTGGGAATTGCACTACGGTTTATGTCAAGGGAAGAAAGAACTTCAGGGCTTGTGAGAATCCTCACCCCCACGTCGCGGTGATGGAGAGGCTCCTGATGAATTTGTATTAACAGTGCAGAAGGCTGTGTAACATCCCTTACTTACATGAAGGCTGGGGTGGTAGGTGAGCAGGCCGTTGTCGCACAGGGTTACATACTTCTTCTTCCACTCTTTATTCAGAGACTTGCCGCTTCTCTTCAGGAGCATACCCTGAAACAAAAGAAGCGGTGAATACAACCGCATCACTGGGAGTTACAACAGGGAGTACAGTCTTATGTGGTCTATTCAGTACCCCATTATATATGTTACCAGTTTAATACGTGTACAGCACATTATATCCCCTGCAGTCATGGTGTATATCAGTGTACCATGTTAAGTTTCCTCCCTATGCTTTACTTCATACTGCACCTGTTTTTTTTCAGTCTCAGCAGAGCAATTTCTCATAGCTCATACAGTCCAACAGGTTTCTTACAATATTTTAAAGAGGTAGCGCAGTACACTGTTGAACGGGCAAACAAAAAAAAGGGCTTTCCCTGCAAGCAAGTGAACATCTTTGCAGCTGGTCTCCGCTAACACATTTCAAACCCTCCTGGCAGGGGCAAACAAGGGACTAGTTTAACACTTTTCAAATTAACCGTGAAACAAAGCCACGCAGGAGCATGTAAGGGATTAGCAGGAGGAAGTGTTGGATTAGTAGAAATAATCCTTTGAATGACAGCTCCCATTGCCTGGTTACCATGTGGGGCTTACCTTGAGTGTTCTCACCCACCGAGTGAGCAACTGCACACAAGAAAACCCAGCTCAGGTCAAAGCGGTTTCCTTTAATAAACCTGAACACAGCAAACACTGGACTTATTTACAGATAGCTCTGGAGCTTTCAATGCCAATGTAGTGGCTTGGTTTTCCCGATCAGCTCGGGTGCTTCATGAACAGACATGAAGAACCTTGATACTAATTATTTAATATATGCTCCAAAGTTTGCAGGGTATTTTTACTGTGCTAACCCTATGATCAACCCTGTTTAATCTCTTTGCCTAAAAGGTCAGGCAGGTTAAGGGCGACCCCCAGGAGGGTATTTGCTGAAGGCAGGTGGCCTCCCCTCCCGACCCCAGGAATCACCTAGACTCTAAACAAACTTGTTACTGTTATCAGGTGCTTACCTGCGAATGATCCCCATCACAATTGACTCTAAAGAGGCTGAGGGGTGGAGAGCTGGATCGCTGCCCTGTGATAACCCCACAGCCCCATCAAGAAGGCCAAATAAATCAGGTGATCAAGCCAGAGATCAAACCAGACCTCAAAGCATCAGCCTGCAGATCCCATCAGGAGAGCCCAGATTGCGATCCGTGGCAGGAGGGATGGGATGGATGCTCCTCAGGCACAGTGGGATTTGTTCAACTGTACCTTAAGTGTGATTTTTCTTCTTTTCTAAACGCCAACTAATTTAAACACCTGTCTGTCCTGAACTTGCAATAAATTCCCATCTCTTGCATCCACCATCAACACCAGTCTTTGCAAAGGTAATGCCAATAAACAATGAAAATCTAAGAATTCTTTATTTTTTTAAGAAAGTGTATACATTAACATTTAGTACTGTGTGAAACTATTATGCAGGGATGCAAAGAAGACTCACCCACACCAGGCTTTAATACGAGCTTGATCAGCCACGGTGTATAGTTAACAAGCTCAGGTGAGTCTTATTAGACTCACAGTGAAACCAGGAGTGGCTCAAACTGCTATGCAATGGAAGTTTTATTTCCACCCGTTATGAGAAGTTTTGACCAAGAAAGTTTTTTTAAAATGCCACTTTACCGCTAGTCATGGGCTACAAGACAGACAGCTGTTCAACAAACAATGTGTAAAGCAGTAAATCTGCTTCTTATTTATTAACATGCAAAGCAACTGCACTGCACCTAATGAACACAACCTCAGCAGTGAAGTCTGCCTCCTCAGTTAATGAAACAGCAATAAAATCACCAAAGTTCATTGACGACAAGAACGGTTGCCCAGAGAAACATACACAGATGTAACTGCAACTTTAAAGTCAATAAGAAATCAATTAAGTAATGTGCACACTGTTAACGCAAGCACGTCTGCTGTACACTGAAGTTTAAAAGCACAAGCTGACTTGGTAAACGTTTTATTAATTACTTAATTGCTCCACAATCCCCCAGGCCTCCTGGAAGCAACACTGCCCTCTACTAATGTTTTACAGTATAATGCACACACTCCTACACATCTGTTCTGATTGCTCTATATGGGCTGTGCATTACACTGTATATGGGGTGTACACTCTTACTTCATCAGAATGCCACAATGAAACGGATTGCATCACCTTAAGAAAACATACAGCGTTCGACAAAAACAAACTCAGTGCCCTCATACTTAAAACGCAGTTGCTTTCAATGAACTGCAGGCTTTCAAACTCCACAACGCATAACCCTGAATGGTCAGGAGCAGCGGGGTTAGCTGTACAAGATCCCTACTGAATTGAATTGACTTTGCCTTACTCTTTGGTTGCTTCCAAGCAGTGCTTACCTTTCGTCTTAAATATCCTGCAATGTTAATGTAATAAATCTTAACCGTTATAGGAAATCTATAGCGCAGTACCTCGGTGTGCCCAGAGGCCATGACAAAACGATGCTCATAAATTTATATTAAAACCCTGCTCAATAGCAATTATTTACCAACAAAGATGTATTGATCTGGTTTGGGTGCTGGAGATGGCGGAGTGTAAATGAGCCAATCAGTCAGAGTGGTGAGTAAAGGGGGGCGCAATGCTATCCCCCCCGGCGGGGATAGTCCGCAATGCTACCCCAGGTATTGGGGATGGGGTCCCCCCGCGCTATCACGGGGGCCCAATGCTATCCCCCCGGGGGGAAGGGGGGCACAATGCTATCGGGTGGGAGCAATACTATCAGGTGGCACAATGCTATCAGGGTGGTGGGCACAATGCTATCAGGGGGCGCAATGCTACCGGGTGGTGGGGGGAGGGTGCGCAGTGCCCCCGGGGGCGCAACTATCAGGGAGGTGGCACAATGCCCCCGAGGGGGCGAGGGGAACTACGCTACCGTGTTACGGGGGGCAATGCTATCGGGAGCGCAATGCTATCCAGGGGAGGGGGAAGGGGTGCAATAGCCCCTCGCGGTGGGGGGGAGGGTCCCCACCCCCTTCCCCACGTTACAATAGCCCCCCCCCCCCCCCCGATGCTACGATAGCCCTAGCCCTCCCCCGCGCATAAGCTATCACCCCCTCCCCCGGGGGGACGAATCCCCTCCGGGGTGGGGAGTGTTACGATAGCCCCCACCCCCTCCCCCGTGCTACGATAGCCCCACCCCCTCCCCCGTGCTACGAATCTGGGTGGGGGTATGCAATGCTATCAGGGGAGGGGGAGGAATGATATTGGGGTAGCGGGCGCAATGCTATCAACTACGTCTCCACGATTGTTACGGCAATATTGTGAAGAGATGGAGACAAGAGCTGTCCACAGGGAGCTGGTAGAAGTGCAAAGTGACCTGCTCCAGCTCAATATAGCCTGCACCATTCAGAGACTCTGAACCTTGGCTATCAGCAATCTAATCTGCCTACACCAGTACTCTTTGATTCAGTGAAAGCAATGTTTTTTCAAAGCTGGGATCCATGAAGACAAACCAGTGTAAGTTAACTTGCAAACCCTGAGCAGTACCGCAACAAGCATGACAAGGAAGGGTGTATATCACTCTGGACTCTTATTTACCTTACCTTTGCTTTCCTTTCTATCCTGGGAAGAGTAGTTTTAATTGCGTTGTTAGCGTCTCTGAAGGCCCGGCAGGTCACTGTGAACAGAACGCTGGCTCAGAGCCACACTGCCCTGCTAGCTAAGCTCTGCCTGCTGCTCCTCACAGGTCAGCTGACCAGAGTGACCCTTCTGTCATTAGCAGGCTCTACACAATGCCCGCTGCAGCGGCTACATCACCAAGACCGTCTTCAAACACAACAGCGAGACACGAGAGCTTATCACCTCGGCATCCTCATCAAACACAAAATAACTGGCTAAACTGCTCTCCTCTCCAGAGCTCGGCACTAATTTGCAATAATAAAATAAGAAACATAACCCAGCTAACTGTCTGAGGTTTACAGCTGCATGTGATTCTCCCCCTCTATACACATCTTCCCACAAACAGCGAGCATTCACACACGTGTTTCGTGTAAACAGAACCTTGAACCCCTTTATGAGGTTTCCCAACTCCTTGTTTTGCCTTCAATTAAAAACAACAGAGGGGAAAGAGGAATCCTGTGCTGTCCAACTGAAGCGACTAAACAAAATCCTTAAATATTAGATTCAGAAGCACAACGAGAATATTTTACAAACCAGGGCTGCAGCACCTCTTGCCTAGTGGAACCGTGGTGCTGCTGAGGTCAGCAGACAGTCGTGTTGAGGTGGGATTTGAATAGACCTACTAGTCTACTGCCACTAGATCAAACTGCCTCCCTAAATAACCAGTACTGTAATTCATCGCTTTAATTGTAAAGAGACACGGCCAGTTTAAAGCAAACATTGCTGGCTTTGCAACACCTATACGAAGGACAAGTAGAGAAACTTTTGCGCCCCCATACGATCCCACATGGTTTTCACCAAGAGATTGTGTCTACAGTACTGTGTGTGTTACAGCAAAGAACTGAGAACAAGGTGCAGTGTTAGTTTGTACAATGCTGGGTAAAAACAATAAATCAAGATGCATAATCCATACATTGATCTTTTTAAACACAGACATGCACGCAGATGCAAACACACACACACACCTTTGATATACAGACATACAACTGCTCCTTATTTATGCAGTTGTTGTGTGAGAACCAGTGAAGAAACCTCTGCTGTAAGTTGAGTGCAAAAAAAAAAATTAAATTAAAACCACCCTGCAGCGTAGTAAATGGGTTTTGACGAGAGCTTTAATTTTAAATGAAGAAAGTTGCCAGTAGCAACATAGCTGTCAGCAGCAGCCAGCGTCCATTAATAAAGAGACGGGCACAATTTCAAGGCATGGAATCTGGTGCCAAAGGTAGCCCCACTGCATCATGCTGTGCTAAACTGGCCAACGTTTATTAAGTGTCCCTACTGTTTAGGGTGCAATTTATTAATTTTCCTCATCCATTGCTGGAGATGACAGGCTATCATTTTAGAAGTGAGGCTAATTGAATGGCACACTCACTTCTGATGGGTGTTATTTGTCATTATTAAAGTCGCACTATGGTACTGGTTCCCATTTTCCTTTTAAAAAACTGAAAACTGGGTTTACGTTTGTTTTTTTTACTTGAACACTATATCGCTGTAATTTCAGTATACTTATTTAATCTACACCAATATTGCATGATTTAACTACTTGATATTGAACACCTTAGAGTCCCTTTGAAGTGTCATTATTACGCTTCAAGCACTATGCGGACCAAGATCACAGTACAGTTTGTAATTATAAGTATCATCATAAGCCTCTTCCAAACCACTCCTTAACTGACTAGTACACAACGTGGCTTAGTGTAGAGCTGCAGATAAAAGATAACAGCAGCAACACAGCAATGATGCATCTGTGTTTTTAAACAAGCATTTCCCAGCCACACTAAATGCAAAAATCCAAACCTTTTCCAGAGAGCAATACACATGTGTCTTCACAATCAGATAAGCATTTGAGATATATTTAAATGTACGTGTAAAAACGTACCTGAAACACATATCTCCACGTTCTAAAACTTTCAGTAAATTGCTATAAAGTCCTAAACAAGTTTCATCACAATTGGAGAGGCTTGTACATATAAAGTACAGGAGCCAGTCCACTATACCACTGCCGTCAAGAACATGCAAACCCTTCAGAGAGGAATAACGACGCGGTGTGAACAAAGACCCGTTGTGACCAGCACCTTTAAAAGGTCAACAACGGAAATGAACGATATTTTGATTCCTGATACTGCTGATTTTGAGGCAGCCCTAAATGCTGCTACTGCCACAGCATGTTAGGGGTGTACAGTGCAGGCTGTGGCAATGCTGCTTGCAATTAATGTGAGAATGCTCACCTAAAGGAACACAGCCCCCCTTGAGAAGGAAACGTATTTCAGTTCAGTGTTCAGTGGTAACCACCACGTCTGCACATCGGAAATCTGAATAATCACCTGCTCCACCTCTACGACTTGGCAAGGAAAACAAGCTATCCGCCCTTCCTGTCCCAAGCACAGAGTCTCCTCTAATGCGTTCAAAACACACTGTCTTAATAAATACAACATGCTTTGCTTCTCATGCTTTGCCCTGGAGACAGGCCCTAGAGGCGGTATATGGAAGTGCAGTCTTCTTGCCAGACCTGCTCTTTTCTTTACTGTGAACCAGGCACTGGTCCACCAAATCACATTTTCAGTTTAGTTTTGGGGCAGTCGTTGGAAAATAAAGAACAAATAACTCAAAGACATAAAAAAACTTCCATAAAAGGGTCTCAATTCAAGTCCTAATTTTTCATGCTCCACATTTAAGAAAAGCAACGCAATTAAAACCATTTTGATTTGGGTCATGTTCTGTTAAAGGGCTGACAAAAAATCTGTCCATTGGACAGTCATTTAGTAACTCTTTTGGTACAGAATGGATAATTTCAACAGCTGCTCAGAAAATTACATCATGCCTTGCCCTCAGAAACAAAAAAAGACAAACGAAAAAAAATCTTCTTTTAGTTCCATTACCAACAAAAGAAAATACAATCTGGGAGATAAAGGTAAATATAAAAGGGGCCATGGAATCTCATTTCGGCTCCGGCATTGTTCTACACTTCCCCGGAAAGCTGAGCAAATTAAAGGTTTCCTTTGTACGTGGACTCCAGTCCGCCGACTGCTTCGTTTCTGATTTCTGGACGTCCCGCTTCTCTGTCAGCGGGTGTCAGTCGCCTCTGGGGCCGCAGCTCAGTGACTGACACCCAGTGAAAGCTGCGCTCCTCTATCGGAGAGCCGATCTGCAAGGGGCGGCTCGCCTTCACACCTCCTGCTAATTTATCATCGGCACAGGGAGACAGGATCACTGATTGCACACACAGGGAGAGCTGAGGCCACAGTGAGCACCCAGGAGACCAGGGTTGGGGCACACACACACGCACGCACACACACACACACACACACACACATATACAGGGGGGTCTGAGATAAAGTCTTCCTGACAGCACAAGGACAAAGAAGGGCAGGCCCCAGGGAGAACGGGAAAGAGAAGATAAAATAAAATACCGGGAAAAGAAAAAAAAATCTCTCTGCAACTGATTTATCATGTTCTGGATAATTAATTATAAACTCAATTACCCAAACCTTACTTCAGCAGTCTCAATTCATTAGGAGATAAAACCTCACTGAATTCTCATTTTTTGACAGTGAGATGGGGGGAAAAAAAAAAAAACTTTTTCAGGGGGGTTATTTTTTTTTATTTTGGGGTTGAAGACCTTTTGACCCTTGCTTTATTATTTGCTATGTTTACTCATACATGCACGGCTATACAGATTTGAACTTGGATCTTCTCTTCCAAGAGAAACACAACAGCCAAATCAAAACGATTTGATCATACTAAAAAGCAAAATAAAAAAGCCCATACTTGATATGACATGTACTGTATAGTAATGCTGCTATATTCTAGCTGTCTTATATTACCATGTTCAGGTAAACCTTAAGCAATCAAGCAACTGAGTCCTGTTGCAGGACAAAATAAACAGATATATACGGTAATTCTGAAAACTACTGAAATGGGTGTTACAGCTGCCAGGTACTATAGCAGGCAGCTTGTTCACCAGGAAGGGATTTCTTTCTTTCTCTTTCTTTCTTTTTCTTATTAATCCAGCAGAAGGCGGACCTTGTCCTTCTCGTTAAAGCCTTGATGACGGGTGTTTAATATTCACTGTCTTAATTAGGGCTGCAGTTAATTTCATTAAATTCCTTCGCTGCTAAATGAAGCCGATTATGAGACATCTTTTATTGCAAGGCGTGAAATTACAGCCTGTCCGCTGCAGAGTAAAACTAATGAATTGCAGGGTAAATAACACCCGAATTAACGAGCCAATTGAACACAGAAAAAAGTCAATGCTGCTTAGAACTCTCTGAATGCACAACAGAGGCAGACTTCTACTGACGACTGTCATCCCCGTATTTCAGATTATTACAGCTGCAATAACCCCAAAACAGAAATAAAATGCAGTTTCTTACCCCTTACCCAAAAGAATAAAAATGAACATGTAGCCCACGTTTGTAAGTAGCCTCACAAAGGGATTCCCTAACAGCAATGGGGCCTGGGTCAGTTAATGACCTCGTCTGGCCCCTCTGTGTGAAGGTCGTCCACTTTCAGGCTCCGCTCTAAAGACAGGCCTCATTTGGCAAACATCTCCATGCATGCTTGTCATAAACACTGAATAAAACGCTCAGAGTCAGAAATCAATCAACCGCGACCAGACAAACACTGTATCTGGAAACATTAAGTGCTGTCAGAAACCCTGCACACAGATATTTCAGTAACTGTTGATGGAACAGGTCCATGCTGTACAAGCACTCACAAACAGCATCCCTCATTCAGAATATTCATCACACGGCAATGGCAAGACTAGACGAGGCTAGGATGTATTATATCACTGTACCTTGAGTAAGGCTTTCAGCAAAGACTGGAATGTGTTACGGTTCTTAGTTTAAAAAAATTACCTATGAAGCTAACAATTTAAATTCAGTTTATTCTGTATTACTTGAAAGCATTTGCACACAGGTCTATTTTACAAACAAGATAGCACAGCGATTGGAGTTAAGAACAATAACAATTACTACTTAACACATAACGATCAAGGTAGCAGGTTGCAACACTAGCTCATAGAGTGGTTAACTTGGCCCTTAAGCCAGCAGCTTGTGACATTTCTGTAAAAATCACTAAAACACAATTTCTCCTGGTGGAATATTTTATTAAATAAACTACAATGTGGCACCGAAGCAGAAGCGACTTGCTCTGGGGACGTGCGATCTAATGGAACAGTGGGATATTCCTCTTAACCCACCATGAGACACCAGCTGCACTCGGTTCCTCGCTCTCATCTCAAACCTGGCACAGCAACGTTTGCACAGCCCCTCAACACTTCGCTCCTCAGTTTCATCCTTTCATAGCAACAGTGCCGTTGCAAATTAACTTGTTAATGTTCATGCAAAACGGTTCAGTCAGTTTGGTGACAGACGCACACTCAGAGCTCTCCCGTAATTAGCAGCTAATTAGGAACAAGGAACAGATGCTGGTAGAGTTCTAGAAGTAAACAGGTTCTGTAAACAATGCTTATAAATCTCAACACATTTATTAACCACATCGCAACTGTCAGGGAGTCCTCTGACATCTGTAGGAAGTGCACACTCCTCGTTCTGGGGAAGAGACACATAAGTGTGCGGGGGGAACGCTTTAACTATAACACAGGGATGGCAAACCGAACATCCACATCAGCATTCCACATGAGAACCAATAAAAAATAAACAATATACAGTTTTGAGGAAAATAGCAATTGTTGCAATGCACGCACTTCATCAAATGTTGAACATGAGTTATTTAAAATGAGTTGTTTTGCATCCAACATGATGGATAAAGTATGGGGAAAAAAATAGATTAAATGCTCTGGGTAGCAGTATTTTTGATCTGTACAGATAATTATTTTTTCTAACAACATCATATGTTGCTGTATGTTTACTGCATTAGTACAGCATGAGAAAGTTATGAACAAGTTATAGCTTTCCTAGTAAGTGTCTGCACTGCAAGAATGCTGAAGCTATGACTTGTAACACCAGGGATCCACCGCCACCTTTGCAGAAGTACAGTCAGGCTAGCAATAACCAAACTAAAACTTGAAACTCTTTACCGTTTAATTGCAGAAAAAATGCAAAATGCACCCCACCCTCATTATAAGTGCCCTTGCTTGCCGCATATACTGCAGGCTTTAATGAGGTGCATGTTCTAATGAAGGCAATTTTGAAAGGATTTATTGTAACTAAGAGCCAAGTAACATGGTAACCTTGTGTAAGAGTGGTAGAACAATAAACCTGATAATGAGTGCGCTGCCTTGTGATCTCACAAGCTACACTGCAGCTACAGAGCACAGGGGAGAGAGGCAGGACCCCTGGACAGCAGCGCGAGAACAAGGACTCGTGGGTATAGAGTGAAGTGAACCACAGCAGCAACACAGAGGCAAATACAGGGCTGTGTTTGATTCCAGTACGAGCAGAACAACCACAGTAAGTTCAAGAGTATAACTTGCCCCACATGCTGGGATTTAGGCTGGTACATGCAGTTTGGGGGTTGTACATCAGGTCAGCATCCTACATTTTAGTTTTTCCAATGAGGTGCACAAAACAGGGCTTAAAATTTGCTGAGAGGTTGGATCTGGTCATCTGTTTGAACAACTGCTCAATAATTCCTTGTGGGGTTAAAGATGAACCCGAATTTCCATTCCAGTGGGAAAAGACACAGCAGATCTAATAGGAAAAGCAGGTCTGGAGAGGAAGGGAGCTGTGGTACCAGATGCTGAGACAGAGAGAGACGAGCAAACTCAGAAGAGGAAAGACCACAGGGAATTATCAAATCAATTAACATCCAATTCCAAAATTAATTTCTTGCCTCTAAGCAGAAAATGTTCTGTTTTATTTTTGCGAGCAATAAGCAGGCTCATTATTATCCTGGCATGCTCTGGTTGTAGTGTTGGTAAAATACCACCCCTTGTCTCCAGTGTCCAATTACACAACATTTCTCTGCAGTTGGGCTGCCATGACTGATCTGCTGATCTTTTTAGCTTAATTTATTTTTCTTCTTTTTTTTCATCATCAACACTGTGATCTACAAAGTCAGTTTTAAAAAGCAAAGAAGAATAACCCCTGCAACCTTGTTGTATTTGTCAAGAGCAGTGCACTCTATTAAGTACAGGTTAACAGGCTTGAGTCAGGTGCCATTGCTTATCCCCTGGGTTAAATTCTCCGCAGGTGAAGCTGTTTTTTCATATTTAGATCCAGGTTCTTTGACATCTCAGGTTTGAAAGGTCAAGAACTTATTCTATAACTGGACACCAGATAAATGATTCATCACATTATAAACCTACTCTGCTGTTCACTTATTTTTAATCAGAGTGCTTCACAAGGTACAAGATGTAAGTGCTAGAGGCGTAGTAAAGCATGTACAGGCACGGACAATCACACTTGTTAAAGAGGTTCAATCAGCACACTCATCCAATCAAATGGTTAGATATCTACAAACACCCAAGAATCTAAAGCTAAACTCGGCAATCAAAACATCTAAAAATACAAGGTACCCCCACGTGCATCCCTCAGCCACCTTTCCTGGAGAAGCTGCTCATTAGTTAATTGTTTGTTTTGTACATATTGTTTAAATTGGTACTGATGCTGTATTTTAATTTTTCAACATTTATATTGTGCCCAGACTGAAGTGTTAAACACAGACACATACAGATAAACATGGCAGTTCGGTTCATTTAGATTTATTAAATAAAAAGATAAGATGGTTAAACTTATGACTCACAGCAGTCTGTATTACCAACCATAACAGTTGCTTTGTCTGCCATATTCCCTGAGTAACCAGCCACTTCCAAACCCATACAGGCTGAGTGGCTTAGCGTGATGTCTTAGGACTGGGAGCTGCCCGTGCTTCAGCCAGCAAGTAAAAAGCAAGGCCTGCGAGCTGTGAATCTCCATAGGGCTGTGATGAATCGATAGGCTGATTGATTCCTTAACAAAATGACAAGTGTGTTGTGAACGACTCTACAAGCATTTCCCTACGATGAAGTGCTACATTTATAACCAGCGACGGTTAAGCTTTCCGCTGCCGATGACATCTTGGGGAGAGAGTACACGAGGAGTTTCACAAACAGCAGTTCAGTGTTCAAATCAGATCCACACCGCACTGTGCTGCCCCACACGGCTCACTACCGGGGAAGAGCATTCATTTTCTCTGTCAAGATGAAGCACTCCTCAAATCCGCATTTGGCTAAATATGACAGCGAGCAAGTCTTCCTTTAGGAGAGTTTAATTTAAAATGATTTTCTGCTTAGTTAACCCTGTGTAGTACTGTGTGTGGGCAAGCTGCTTTTAAAAGCTCACAGCTTCTACATACATACATTTAACTTGTTTTTTTATTTGATTATTTTAGTTTTTTTAGTCCTGCTTACAGGATTTTTAGGAGAATGCAACAAAGTGTTCAAGTCATGACATGTGATATGAATGTGTTTTGGCAGGGCAGGGTACAGAGTTGATGAGTGAAGTTTGGACAGGCTGGCTTACAGAAAACGCTTTGAATATGATGGACAAAGAGGCCCTGCGAAAGCCTACAGGAGATACAGCTGCGGCCCAAAACGCACACAGGTGCCAACACACACACACAAACACACTGCAAACACAGACACACACATACACACCACAAACACAGACACACACACAGCCCTGGGACCATTACACGAGAACCTGGGACACCTAGTGCCATTTGCATCACCCGATACACCACCAGCAATATTAAGTGGAAATCATTTATCATCTTAATTTCTTTAAATATATAAGCAGTCAAAAATAATTACAAAATTTTAACATGTAAAGTGCATCTTGCATAACTTCAAATAAAACTATCATAAAAATAATAAAAAATGCTTAGTACTTGGTGAATCCTGTCATAGTCAATCCTGCATAGTTACACTGCTACAATATGCATCAGTATCTATCAATGCTTGCTGTATACCCTGTATTACATACTGAAATTGTATACTTTCATTTCTAGAGCTATATAGGTGTATATATACAGATATACACACTAATATATATATATGTATGTATGTGTATATATATATATATATATATATATATATATATATATATATATATATATATATATATATATATATATAATATATATATTATATATATCTTATAATGATTGAAAAATAACTAATCAAAAACTGTTACAACCTTATAAATAATAGAAAATTAGAATTTTTGACTCCCCAAATTGCCCCACCCCCCGACTCGACCACCACACACACACACACACACACACACACCACAGCTGTCCTGCCATAAAAACAGACCTCCCATCTGCCAGCAGCGATTTGCATGTCACCTTCTCCAGGCTCATTTGTACTTCATTAACTGCCATTGACTTAACAAGATTTATGCAAATGTCACGACGGGACCTCGCAGGGCTCCCGCTGCAATCGAGTGATTATGCATGTACAACTCTGCCCGCAATGGAACATGAATAAGAGACAAGCCCACTCCGCACACTGCCGGGGACGCTGTACTCTTCCTCTTTTAACAATTTCATCTGAGTGGCTCCTCTTCTTATTACTTTGGATGGGTTTGTTTTATTTGAGAGCATTCCAAAACCACCCTAAATCCTTAATATCCTCTTTGCAGAATTACAATTTAAAACTTGTGACAGCGATGCTCACCCAAATTGACTAAAGGAGGTTTGTGGGGGTTAACAGACCTAAAAACATACATTAACTTGCATAAAATTAAAAAAAAAACACACACATTCTAGGACGACAGATAGTTGGCTGTTAACTAAAAACAAATTAACGGCCTCAGAAGCTACAACGAAGTGTTTAATATTACTATCTACACCTGGCCAAGTTACTATTAGGAATAACACGCCCAGTGGATTTAATACGTGCAACACAGCTGACCAAAACTGCTCAACAATGAAATGTTTTAGCAGTCACATGTGGGCTGTAGATGCCTAGTGTTCTTCCTTTTGCCACTCGTGGTGTCTGAGGCACAGTGACATTTTGCTGTTCTTGAGGTCTTCCAGAGATACGGGCTGTTAGATTCTGCATGCAGTGTTTGGGTTTCTGTGCATGGTGATTGACTGCTTCAGACGCTATGACGGTGTTGGGGAGCTGCTATAATGCACCCTTCAGACTCTGATACATCTTTTCTGGCCTAAAGAGCAGCCAACTATTCTACAGGTGCACACTTTTTATCTTCTATAACTATCTATAAAGGAAGAAAAGAAATGACAATGTGCAGGTCTACCCATACTTCTGTTATATTTCATACACCTCTACCCATTAGATCTTTTGTTCTGCGTTTCAGAGTGGGAAGATTTCAGGACAGCCGGGCAGTGGCAACAGTTTGAGCTCATTAGGACCTGTCCTTAATCATTAAGGGTGATGAAAAGAGGCAAAAGCTAGCTTTAAAATGAAGACTTCCAGTGTGTACCAAGTTATTCTGCACAGGAAGGGAATTCAAACAACAAATTGCTGCTTTGGTACGGCTAAGCCTTGAACAAAAATTGTGCATTGGGGTTTCATTACTGTATACACACAAAGAACTTCTTGATTTGAAACAAGTCTCATACAATTTCATTTGATTGGATCTTTCAAGATCTAAAGCAAAGTTAGCCACAGTGTCACAATATCAACCACTGCTTTAATCCTTAGATCACAGAACCCAGTCTTGTAGATTCTGGAATCATCGCCACCTGAATTCTTCATGACACGAGTCTCTCCCACTGCAAAGCATCAGCGTGACTCCGAGTCAATCCAGGCACTACTGTGAGCTTAAGCAGACACTCCAGCAGCTTTAACAGGCAAGCCAGAAGGGACATGCTCTTCTTGAACTCAAAATAAAACTCAAACTCAAGAAGGTATGCTAAGGAATTTTCTGCAAGTATCATCACAGTTGGACAAGCAGTTTTCAAGATATAAGTAAAAATGTAAGCATGACCTACATACCTCATGCATGATTTCAGCAGATGATGAACAGTGTTGTTGAACCTATCGCTTACAAGCCATTTGTTTGCACGATTTGTTCAGCTATGAGGTATTTACTTCGTTGCTTTGCTGCAACCGCATACATGCCAAATGTGCTTCCACATGCCAACTGCACATAGGAAGGGCCTCAGTGGAGAAATGTTGTATACATATTTAATATATAAATAGAGGACTCATCTGTTGGATTTCTCTTAGTTTGAATACTGTATGTGTGCAGACAGGACTCATGACAGACAGGGAGCTCAAACTCAGAAAGATTATGCTTTAAAGTTGTCAAATGAGCACTCCAGTGTTCGCAAGGTGGTATATATCACAGCTGCAGAGAACTGCTAAAAAGCAGATCTCATTTGAAGGGGACCCTAAACACAGCTACAATTTGTTCATTAGCAAACTACAAACAAGGGTATGCAGATGACACAGGGAGTCATGATTAGCACCACTAATTGCCTCATTCTTACAACACATCTGAAACTTGTGTCTTTCTTTTTCCAAACATGACAAATTAAGGATAACTCAAACAGTTTTTTTCAGATCACAGGGGGTCTGTGTGTGCTGCTCTCTGATTTTTCCCCTGTCGATTGTGATGTTCCAATCAAAGTGCTAACACACACAAAAGACTCAATTTGAAAGGCACAGGAGACGGGAGATAGGTCCACATGCGGGCAACAGACTTCATTAGGACCCCCTCTCTTTATCTTCCAACTTCTCATCCTAATGATCTCATTTCAATACACCCGAGAACCTCTGTCTAATTGATGTCAAGTGTGTGCTCTCGCCGCTAATCAAGGAGAAAGCATCAAACGAGGCCCGTTTCTGTGTGACGTCGGATCACAGGGAACTTTTCAAACAGTAAGCTGGTGCTGGCCCCAATTATTCCGCCACAGACGGCGAGCTGATGTGTACCTGTTTAATTGGGATTGCGCGGCCGCTTCCAATGCTGTCTGCCCGGCCTTCCAGTCCTTTCTTCTCCTTATCTGGATCACTTCCTTTCCGAGACTGCAGGGAAGACATATTTCCCCTCAGTTACATTTTAAAGTCACAGCTCGTTTCTACCTTGCAGCGATCGACAAATGCTGTGCACAGGCAGCAGAGGCAAAAATGGACAAGCATCAGACCACTTCTGCCAATGCAGAACATAACAAGGGAACAGGACAGTTTACCAACACAAAGTTGGTGTTCTTGTTGACGTGGTCGTCTATGCTAAAATCATAGGACAGAATAATAAGATCACTTATAACCACCGAGTGCCAGCAGTTCTAGGCCATCTTGACCCAGTAGATCTAATACAGGTGGCCGTTGGGTGGTGCAGTCAGTAAAGGGCAAACGAATCAAAGGCCAACTGTGTTGTGTCCTGTTGATTTACTGTGGGCTGGTACTCACGGTGAAGAGGTTGGAGCGGCGCTTGGACTGCTTGCGCACCGGCGTGGGCGTGTTGGCGCTCTGCGGGACGTCGATCCGCAGCTCCTTCTGGCTGGTGCTGGGGGTGGAGGGGACGGAGGAGGAGTAATCACTCAGGCTGCCTCCGCCATTGCTCGTCTTTAAAAGAGAAGACAAAACATAACACCTGCGATCAGCACGGAACTGAAATCAACTTCAACAAATGACTACAAACCACCATATCAACTGAATACATGTTTATCACGTGCAAAATAAAGTGTTGCAGTTACAGTGCTGCATGGAATTCTGCATCAAGGAAACCAATCACAATAGGCATCGATTTAGCGGAATATCAGCTTTAGGGAAACAGAAGGAAAACGCTGGAGCAATAGGAAGCAGCATAAAAAAGATAATGAGAAGATAGAACAGGACATCGCAGTTTGTTATAAGATTGCATGTGAACCTGGACAAATCTCTACTGATCGATTCTCTAAGAAAGGCTTCCATTATCGTAAGACGAGCGGTGTCCAGTCTGCTTTTTCAGAACAGTTCCATGAATTCCCTTAAGGACTGGAACAATGCAGGAGCTCCGGCCTCACATCACTGCAATCAGGCTCGCTCGTGTCTTGGAGATTGCCATCTGCTGGGATGCTGACATCAATCACCCTCTGCTTGAGTTGAGCTCCCATTGATGCCAGTATTGTCAGGCTGGTAGGCGCTGGTGGTCTGAACCAGCAGGTCTCAAAAGAATTTCCATGAATGGCTCTTATTACCAGCCGTGAGAATACAAGCTGAGACCATTAATTACATGCCTGATAATTAATATACCCCAGTAAACACATAATGCAATTGTCTCAGAACACTCTTGCAAATGAGACACTGTAGCTCAAGGTTTTTTTTTTCCCTTTTTAAATATTTTAATAAATATATACAGCAGCCGCACCGCAGGATTGGCTCAATTTAAAATGTGAGTGGGATGTTTCTTAACTAGGTTACACTGGTTTCCAGGCACTTTCCCTTGTAAAGGTGTACCTAAAATAAAGGTGAATGGTTGTGTCCCGGGAAGAATTCTGCTCCAGTCACACCAACTTTATTATACAAATGAATGGTCTGATCAATTCAAATTGATTACCAATAAACAAAGCTAGTGTAGCAAACCATACACTAATCAGGGGATTATCACGCCTGTAATAAATGACCTGCATTGACATTGAACCAAAAAAAAAAAAAAAACTAAAACTTGCATCTGCTCAACCTAAAAGGTCATTTCTATTTTTCCAGGTGACTGGGGGCTCAACTGGCAAAAGACAAGACGGAAGGAAGGACCTGGAATTGCATCTGACAGATCATGTTGGAGGCTCATACGATCCTTTCCCAAGATGCAACATCAAAATACACTTTCCAATTCCAATTCAAGTGGTGTCCCTTTAAATACAAATAAAGCGAATGCTGCAACATGATGCCTCTACAATATGGGTCACCTTCATCAGCCCAAGATCTTGCATTTAGGATATTTCTTCAGTCTTCTTTTCTGGGTTTAAACATTCGTGAAACATTAATTTGCAACCAAAAGCAGCCCTGGTTTAGCCTCCTAAGAGCTTTGTAAACTGTCAGGAAAGGCCATTATCATTTGTTAACTGGCATCACTGTCAAAAGCCATCAATAAGGAAGAAAGATTTAAAATAATGAATTAAAGATTTTGTTTTACAGTTCGTGTTGATGCTAAAAAACAGATTTTTACTGTTTTGTTCCAAATCAATTCAATGTAAACTGCAGATCAATGACACCGGCTCCTATCAGCCATAATTTCTTTCTGCGGTTTTGTGCAAAAAAGTTAGCTGATTTAAACAGCATGGATTTCCACATGTCTAACTCAAAAACAAACGCTGTAATGTGTGTGTCTCTAAATAAAACAAAGAATTGTTGCTACACTAAGATACCAGGATGCAAGGTTGGATTTACAACACAAATGCAGTAGCTGGATAATTCAAGCAGGTTACAGAAGAAAACTTGAATCCCTCAACCAATAATTTTATTGGCCAAAGCCAAAAATAGACCAGCATCACCACCCTGACTATCCATGATTTTTTCTCTTTGCTGGCCTCACTTCTCTTGACACTATCTTACAGTTACAGTAAAATGTTTTAATTCCGGTACAAATTCGCATTTTAATTGGATTGGTAAGGTTGGTAAATGCACTCATTAATAGAAGAAAGGCATTCTCCGTTATTATTATCAATATTATTATTATTCTTGTGTGCGGGACTGCTGCTGCTGCTATCAGGAATCGTAATGAGGTCAATTTGCCCCAAGGGGTTCTCACCTGCTCAAGAAACAGAACAAATGTGAAGATGCAGATACCTACACTGCATCTTTGAAGTACATAATCACATATAAAAAAGGGGTGGTTTCTCTCATAAGCTTACGGTAGGTTTTTAACCTTAAAATTCAGATTTAGCATTGTGCAGTTATTTCTAATTACTGTGGAATGGAATGGAAAGTAATTAATATCCATGGATTCAGGTGCAATGTAAATTAAAGTTCCAATCCATTCAATACCCCCATACAACACATCATACAAATGCAACCAAACCTGATGGTGTTGTGGTGTGCAGTACCTGGCGGATGGTGTTGTGGTGTGCAGTACCTGGCTCATGGTGTTGTGGTGTACAGTACCTGGCTCATGGTGTTGTGGTGTGCAGTACCTGGCTGATGTGTGTTGTGGTGTACAGTACCTGGCTGATGGTGTTGTGGTGTGCAGTACCTGGCTCATGGTGTTGTGGTGTGCAGTACCTGGCTGATGGTGTTGTGGTGTGCAGTACCTGGCTCATGTGTGTTGTGGTGTGCAGTACCTGGCTGATGTGTGTTGTGGTGTGCAGTACCTGGCTGATGTGTGTTGTGGTGTGCAGTACCTGGCTGATGGTGTTGTGGTGTGCAGTACCTGGCTCATGGTGTTGTGGTGTGCAGTACCTGGCTCATGGTGTTGTGGTGTGCAGTACCTGGCTCATGGTGTTGTGGTGTGCAGTACCTGGCTCATGGTGTTGTGGTGTGCAGTACCTGGCTCATGGTGTTGTGGTGTGCAGTACCTGGCTCATGGTGTTGTGGTGTGCAGTACCTGGCTCATGGTGTTGTGGTGTGCAGTACCTGGCTCATGGTGTTGTGGTGTGCAGTACCTGGCTCATGGTGTTGTGGTGTGCAGTACCTGGCTCATGGTGTTGTGGTGTGCAGTACCTGGCTCATGGTGTTGTGGTGTGCAGTACCTGGCTCATGGTGTTGTGGTGTGCAGTACCTGGCTCATGGTGTTGTGGTGTGCAGTACCTGGCTGATGGTGTTGTGGTGTGCAGTACCTGGCTCATGGTGTTGTGGTGTGCAGTACCTGGCTCATGGTGTTGTGGTGTGCAGTACCTGGCTGATGTGTGTTGTGGTGTGCAGTACCTGGCTGATGTGTGTTGTGGTGTGCAGTACCTGGCTCATGGTGTTGTGGTGTGCAGTACCTGGCTCATGGTGTTGTGGTGTACAGTACCTGGCTCATGGTGTTGTGGTGTACAGTACCTGGCTCATGGTGTTGTGGTGTGCAGTACCTGGCTCATGGTGTTGTGGTGTGCAGTACCTGGCTGATGTGTGTTGTGGTGTGCAGTACCTGGCTGATGGTGTTGTGGTGTGCAGTACCTGGCTCATGGTGTTGTGGTGTGCAGTACCTGGCTGATGTGTGTTGTGGTGTGCAGTACCTGGCTGATGTGTGTTGTGGTGTACAGTACCTGGCTCATGGTGTTGTGGTGTGCAGTACCTGGCTGATGTGTGTTGTGGTGTACAGTACCTAGCTCATGGTGTTGTGGTGTGCAGTACCTGGTTCATGGTGTTGCGGTGTGCAGTACCTGGCTCGTGGTGTTGTGGTGTGCAGTATCTGGCTCATGGTGTTGTGGTGTGCAGTACCTGGCTGATGTGTGTTGTGGAGATGGGGACCGAGCACACAGAGGAGTGGCTTGGGGAGTTGGGAAGAGACTTGCAGGGTCCAATAGACAGCTGCTGCTTCTTCCGAGTCGCTACAATCTTCTGGGCAACTAGAGGAGAAAATAAAGCAAAACAAAAACACAAAAGGCAATGTTACCGAGTTGATTTATCTGTTGCTCTGTATGTGTCTAGCGATAATTAGGAAACTCTGGCGAGTAAGTAGAAGCCAGTGTACGTGTTTTCATTGTAAAAACAGTTTCTCAGTGAAGTTGGTAAAGCATTGTTAAAACCATGGTTATCCATAGTAAAGCACAGTAAATCCATACTACAGATTACACATAGCTGAGTGAACTGGGAAACTAGTCTGGTGTTAACACTGGGTCTATAGAGAAGGAAACAGCTTGACATTTAAAGAGAACTTTCACAGATTTTTTTCTCAGCTTATCCTGTTCTTACAGACACAAAAAACATCAGTGTTATTCATGGAGAACACGAAGTCTGAACACAAAGCTGTGCCATTTTCCCCGGAGGAAGCCAGGTACTGCAGCTTAGCCCAGTTTCAGCTACAATACCAAGAGCTCATTTTCAACTATGAATTGACACAAACGTTCCAGAAATGTCATGTTCTAGTTAGTCTTGCCCACCACCAAAAAAAAGGCTGTATTGACAAAACCTTTATCAGACAATATTTAAACATCCATCCAAATTCTGTTTCATCGGATGGCCCAGGTGAAATGAACACTGAGGGAGTTGCCAGTCATTACAGGTCAAACCACTCTATAAACCTCGACAGTGCTGACGTGGAGGATTTTGTTTATATATTATCTTGTCCATTAGTTTCCTGTGATGAGCTCTCCGGCAGGATTTGATGAATTCAGTACTCAAGAAAGCATTCTAAAAGAAAGTTCCACTCCAAGAAAAAACCCCAGATGTGTTCCAACTAAAGATTAAGCAATTATTAAACAATTATGAAAGTGCTTGAGCTGAGCGCTTCATAATTCTTCCCCTGATCAGGCTATTATCATATCGAAAGGGCAATATCAATTAATCCCGCACCATCCAGCATATTGATAACAGCCCTTCTGCCCTCTAATCATTGAAAAATTGCAGAGGAATATGGAAGCACTTTGTCATTTCACATCCCTTGACTGTATCGATCAGGACAGCAGGCCGGTTGTATATTAGCAGATTTCAAAATCATTACGCAAAACGCAGAGCGGCAGGTCATGTATTAAAGGCCAATGAAAATTAACCTTTCATTTTTTAATCAGGAGACTTTGATAAAGGCAGGGGGAGGACTGGAGGGGAGAGAGGGAAGCAAGCGGTGAAAGGCACTTGATAACAGCAGTCAATTGCACAGAACATTTTAGCTGGCAAGGTTTCTGTAAATAAGGGTACACACAATATCACAGTCCTAATTGAAAAGGTTCAGTGAATAGCATTTTTAGTTTATTTGTAAAGGAAGTACGGATAATTTTTTTACCCTTGATCATTATCAGGATCCTGCCTGTGCTAACATGGGTCTCACAACCTGAAATGCATGTTTTCAGCCAGGCAGGACTCAGATAGAGTACAGAGAGCCTTCCTGCAAAGTCTGAGGCAGTGTGCGGGTGTGAAAGGGTTAACGCCGCCAGCTCACCGCCCATCCATCTCTGTCTGCACCCCCAATAAACCTCACGCTGTTTCAATTCGTTGCAAATGAAGCTATTGTTTTAATTGGCCCTATTAAAATAATGAAGTTTAATGACAAGTCTGTAATAAACATTTCCCTTCAGGTGAAAGCCAAGTCCAAGGGCAGGAACGATTCTTTAATGTGGAACGGGCACGGCCATGTGCAACACTTCGCAGAACCCAAAAAAGAACTGGACTTTTATCTAACTATTTATTTATTACAGCTACTTGTGAAATTAAAGAACACATCGAGCACATTGCTGCAGTTAATTGCTAACAAATTCCTTACAGCTTAGAACTTAGTTCTCTTGATAAACAATGAAAGTCAGTCTGGAGTAAGCAGGTTAACCTGCATATCTTAGGGCCAATCTACAGTAAAAGCTGAATCCAGAGCAACCCTATACAGAACCAACCCTCCTCCCTCCCCCCACCCCCCCAAAAAAGGAAAAATTCTGATATCAGATTTATATGATTAATGTGACCATTCCATTCCCCACTGGACCCAGATTGAGGGGGTTCAATTTAAACACATAATTATATCAGAGTGCCTGCTCCTAAAAACAACTGGAACCTGTCCACCAGTTTCTCATTTTCAAATAATAACACAAAAAAATAAATAATAAAAGAGTAGATACATCATGACACACAAGCAATGGCAATAGAATAGATTCTTGGTGTGCAGGTAATTATATATATATATATATATATATATATATATATATATATATATAGAGAGAGAGAGAGAGAGAGATAGATAGATAGATAGATAGATAGATAGATAGAGAGATAGATAGACAGACAGACAGACAGACAGACAGACAGACAGAGAGACAGACAGACAGACACACACACAGTGTATATATAGCCCTATAATAATGCACCAACGAGGTCCCATGCAGTATATTAACCCCCAGCCATGTGCAAATCTTCATGTCTCTGCTCCAGGGTAATAGCCAGTGTAAATGGAGTGGCCTGGAGATATATCTCTACATACACATATAAAGACATGCCATGCTGTATTTTACTTTAACTGTTAAGAACAGTTATGATAAGACCATGTTAAATATTTAAACTGTACGGCTAACACAATTTAACTTTAACCATTAATCTTTGTTCCCACTGCGGGAAGACCGTTTAATGTAATGGAAACGTCTCACATTTTATCAGATTTATGACAGGGGAAAAAAAAAAAAGCTTTCACTACAGTAAAGGGCATTCACCAGTTACTTTATAATTCCAATACAACACTGTACATACATAATAAATTAATTATATATACATAATACAATAAATGAATATATTATATATATATATATATATATATATATATATATATATATATATATATATATATATATATATATATATATAAATATATATATATATACACACACACACACACACACACATTATATATATATAAAAACTTTAAGTATTAAAGCAGCCAGTGAGTCACTGGTTACATTGCAATGAACAAGCCACGGCAGAGCGCTTTTAGATCCAGAGCAACCCCAGCAAACCGCCTGTCTGACACCAACACAGAGCCCTGCTCGCTCACTCGCTCGCCCTCCATCACACTTTTGGTAATGAATATAGTTTCTTTAATTTTGCAAAAGCTTTTCTTTTGCAAGCCAGGAAGCAGTATCACAGTGCTCTGTTTCATGCTACGGTAAATGCACATTTAAATGTAAAGCACTTGCTGTAATGTAAACCCAGGACTATTACTAACCAATACTTCACTCCATTTAAAAAAAAAAAAAAAAATCGTTAGAGTTGTCCATCTTCGTTAGTGACCCAGCTTTCATGTCAGGACCATTAATTACTGGAAGGGGCTGCTCCCTCTGTACTGTCGCCGCCTAGAGGCCATACCTGGGCATTGCGTTACTGTGTGCCATGCAAGGAAAATGAATTTGTATTTTGCTGTTTTTGTGAAATCTGGGATACATATGAAGGAGGTTTCTTTATAAACCATCCAGTTACATATACATGCTGTTTCATCCTGAAATTCTCCATTACAAGATCTTCTACACAGCACACTTGGTTGTAGCAAGGCTTCCCAATGTTTCAATAGTCTCTTGTGAGGAATTCTGGAAAACCGTCTTTATGCCAGGTATCATTTTGAAAAGGAAAAACGACTGCAACCATACAGGTGAGCTCAGAGGCTCATTCAAATCAAGCTACTTTAAAAATAGAGAAACCTGGAGCAATTTCTATAGGCAGATCTTGTAAACTGATTACTCGAGAAATCTAGTGCTTACTAATTTAAGACCGATTGCTTTAAGCAAGTGCCAAGTTTGCATTTTTGGGGGGAAAAGAAAAAATGATTTTGTCCTTGCTTCAAAAGAGAAATAAACAGCAGTCATAGAGGGCAACAGAAACTTTGAAACACATTACAAAATAAGAATAATCCCTCGACCTTTGTCATAATGTTCAAGCAACAGCAGCATATTCATTACACACATCCAGATAAAATGATTACACACTTTTTGGACCACAACACAAACAGTGGCAGTGCTATGATGGCTGGTTGAGACTGAGCCTAGACACTGAACCTCTCTCTCAAACTGCCACTATACTCCACAACATCCAAAAAAAGACCCTATACAGTCCAAGTCAACAACTTCTCAGCACCGGCTAACCTTTCCCTCTGAAAGGCCGCCCCAACACTTGGCAAAGCAGACAGTTGTGCCGTTGAAAGAGTGCATTGTGGAGAGTTGATTACGTTCCTGTCAAGTCTGTTAGCTGCGAAACGCTATAAATATTAGCTAATGAGTCATAAAGAGAGCATGTCGGATCAGGCGCTATGTGCTCGGCCCCCGAGCTGTCTGGAGAAAGGTCAGAGTTGTATCTCTCTTAAATCTCAGTAATTATACAATTCCTGGGACCAGCTCCCTGCTCTGTGTGACCTCGCCAGCCCACTGGGGGTGACCCTGTGGGGCACCATGTGCTGATTCGGGGGGGTCCACACCCTGCAGGACGCTGGGTCGTACAGCCAGTGTGTAGCCTTTACATCAATTTCTGTCTCCTAATGAAGAGGCACTGGTTAAAGAACTCATTCAACGTGTTATCAAAACACTCCAGAACTCATTTATTTTAATAAATCGCCCAGTCATCCAACTGATTGCACTTCGTTAAAATACAGAATACAATAAAACAGCAGCAGCAGGAGGAGGAGGAGGAAATGTTTCAGATAGAAAGGCTCCACCCCTTTTCAAAACATGACCTCTCGCTTGTGCACTACTGACAAAAATACTGGGTTCAGCGGAGTCAATGGGTACTTAAAGTTTCTGTCTTAAAGTGGCTGAAGCTGACAAAATAATTCCTTTTGTGTAGCTCCATTCACTACACAGGTCTCAGTTCTGAATGGGACGTCATAACAGATTTGAAAGAAATCTGTTTGCAAACCTTGCTTTCATTCCTGTTAGGGGTGTAAATCGTTTAGAGCTTAAACGTTTAAATGTTAGTAAAGTGTCAAACGTTTTTAATTTTGCTTAATCATTTAAAATTTGTGCGGGTCAAATATTAAGAAGCGGGTGTCTGCAAATAACGGCTACTCAATATTTTATTTTATTACTTCCTACCTTTGTCACGTGGCATCATTGTCCTTGGATATTCACCTCCCAATGTCCCGCATGCTAGTCTCCCTCTGCTGAAGCTGGATCTAGCATGGAGGAGCTGGGGTCCAGACATGCAAGCGAAATGCAATTAAATTCAGGCTGAAAACAACACGGTTAATTATTGAGACGATCATAAACGAGTCTTTTGTTGAGCCAGATTACAGGAGGCTGTGTTGATCTTTTTGTTTCTTTTGCTATTCTGAGACTCGAGAGATGTTACTACGTTTTTTCAGGTTTTTTAACAGAAGATTGCTTCCATTTTATGTTTATTTATTTATTTTTTACTGCTGCCAGTCAGATAAGTACAAACTATTGCTATTAGTATTTTTTTTTTTTTTAAACGACATATTGATTCTTTGAATTAATGTGATACTGTACTTGGAATAAAGTCAGTTTGGGGTGAACAGAACTAGTTCTTGACTCATATACGGTAAGTAGGATAGATTAGCAATTTGGATTCTAGCAGTGTTCGAATAATTAGACTGCATAACATTTCTGTAATAATGCAATCAATGCTCTCGCCCTAAAATCAAAACAGACCCTTATCATACCCCAATGCTATCATGTTTTCAGACTGCTTCACTGTTTTTATACATTTATTTATATATAGGGCTTCACTAAATAATTATTTTTTATTTTTTTCTATTAAACAACTTAATATGCGACAAATCTTTAATAAAGCTATAATGGAAAATATGCGTTTTGCTGGACACACTATTACAATAGTTATGAAGAGTAACTGTACTTAAATTAACAAATATGAGTCGCTTCGGCATTTAAATGAAAAAGTAAGACAAGCCCACATATCGAGGGGGACGCGTACTACCCCCTTACACCAGTCTTTTCAAAATGTTTCTATTTTAACGTTTAAACGTTTAACTATATATTTATAAAAGTTGAATGTTTATTAAACTAAACAGAATCTAGCACCCCTAATCCCTGTTGTTAACCAATCATCATCTTCCCCCACTGACTGACATGCTTTCATTCCTGTCGTTAACCAATCAGCAGCTTCAACTTCAACCACTTTAAGAGCACTGAAACAAAGGCGGGGAAGTCACAAGTCTGTATGGTTAAATGTACTACAATTTAGTATAAAATAATAACAAATCATTGTATCCACTTAATCATGTTATAATCCCAGCATTTAAACTATTGAACTATTAAAAGATTATTGATCAAAGGGGAAAACAAATTGAATATCATATTGAAGAAAATAAAAAATACAATACAAACAATACACATACATAAATCTAAATCTGAAGAAAATGTTGCCAGCCAACTAAAGAATTCCTCTGTCACAGCTCAATTACTGTCCGCTAAGAAAACAAAGGCAGTGCGAGCGAGTCTCAATACACTTATTACTGTACATTAACAACATGCCCTATATCAGGCTGACGCAAGTGTGGCGGCAGTTCCAGCGATCCAGTAATTGGGATAATTAAATTACCCAGCCATACTGGTGTTTTAATGGGGACGATTTATCCACTCTCATCTGCTCCATTCTGACCTTCAGACAAACCCATCCCTGACCCAATAAACCCTACATGGGGAATGTTTTTGCATTGTATTAGTCCTAATGCACATTACAGGCTGTTTACATCAACGCTTATCCAATAATCTAATCCAGACTGCAAAATCTGCCCCTTCAGATTGACCCTGTTTAAATAAATTGCTTCTCATTTTTATTCTCCCTAGAATAAACTCTATAAACTTACTTGGATGAACTGGTCCAATTATTTTTAATGGTGAATGTTATGTGTTTATTAAAGTCACAGTCTCTCTTTTCCTCTTAACTTGCTGATACACTTCTTCTATTAATAATCCGACTCGCTTAAAACATACGGTAAAGCACCAGAGTTCTGTATAGGCCATGAATGATTATTAATCCGTGAAAACATTTTGTTTGGACATACTGAATACTTCCCAGAGCTGTGTGCTTTTCTTTACAGGACTCGGAATCTACTAATTGGAAGTGCATTTAATAAACAGTCTCGAGTTAAATGGGAGCGTGTTGTTAATGACAAAGAACCTAGGTGGCGCTCACTAACAGTATTCTCAGTAATTCTGTAACATGCTACAGCAAACTTAGCTCTATCCAGAAAGGACCCAACACAGTGCCGAGTGCTCAAGCCACTGAGGTTTTTTGTTATAATAAACTGATTTGTTTGGTGTGGGGCGTCTCATCATGAGACCTCATTTCACACAGTTTGAAATAGGTGAAATATCTTCTACAATAAGAGATGCCCTGCACACAATGTACACTCTTACAATTCAGGTAGGTGCAGCTAGCACTAGTAATTAGGATTTTAATTAAAAACACAGCGTTGTCGTATTAATATCTCAGCGTTGTCATATTAATATCTCAGTGTTGTCGTATTAATATCTCATTTCAAGCTTAACTCGAGATTTCACCTGGAGGAAAGTAAACATGAGTCTCGCAGCCACAAATATAAAGAAAGAAAGAGAAAGCAGCACTCTCTTTCACATTATTATTATTATTATTATTATTATTATTATTATTATTTATTATTATTATTATTATTATTATTATTATTATTATCTCAAAATTAAGGTTACGTGAATAACAAAACGCCAACGTGGGAGCATCAGACTAATTCAGGAAAACTAAACTGTACAAACACACACATACGCACATTGCTTCAGGCATGAAACCGCTGTCAAGACACTCCAGCGACACGAAACATTAAAATAATCATTTTCAACCTCATCAGTGAATTCCACTTTGCTGGATAATTAAAACATGTGATTAATTGTGGATAATGAAATGAAATATGCAGGGAGACAGCGTCAGTAATAATAAGGAGTTTAGCCTTTTCTTGCTCCCAATTTCTGCGGCTGATGGACTTGGCAGTGACACACAGATACACACACACACAACCCAGAAGCAAACATGAACACACACAGATTGGGTTATATTACAAGAGACGTGACTGCAGCCAAACAGTGTAATCATTAATGGGATAATAACCAGCCATTTAGCATTGTAATATCCCTTCTGCTCCACATGCAGCACAGAACAGCAAGCCTCACTGATGCCAGCTCAGGAACTGGGAAACAGAAGCAGAGAGCAAACTTATTATACTGACTCTCAGGAAGCCTTCACTGGGAATTGGACACTGGTTTGAATGGAATGTAGGTGCGTGAAGAAGGTACCAGTTCAAAATGAAGTACTGAACATCAAAAGGAAAAGAGTCACGGTTTCAAATTGCTAAGAGAAGCTAACAGTATACAAGATTGGGAAAAGGTGATTTACCACGTTTTGAGACTGACAGCTAAGAACTTTTGTATTTTATTGGAATTAAAAACATCACCATTCAAGTCCAGGTTTTTTGTTTCAATCAGTTTAAAAAAAACAAGTAAATCTTTAAACAGAAGTAGTGAGACAGAGTGTGTTTCAAATGACTGAAACTCTCAGTAAAATCGTTCTGATGGTGTGAATAATGATCCAAAGTACTACTGATATACAATATTTCTTATCTTGCTTGCATATGTACAAATCTATCTGAGGTCTTTTTAAGCCCTTTTCACACTGGCACTCCTACCCAGCTCTGGACCTGGGTCCCAGCGACCCACCTCAGGATGTGGGTCGACACACTTCGACCCAGGGTTGAGTGAGACGAAATGCATGACGGCCGTTCGTAAGCCGACGACATAAACAGCCACACCTGCATGAAGGTTTTACTTCCACAAGAAACATTTTTATTTAGCCATATTTTTGTTGATTAAGACACAGCATGAGCCAGATTGCAGCAAGGATGAAGAAACATTTGTTCTAATCAACATTTGGGCCAATGGTTCAATCCAGAGAAGCTGTAACAATCTGCTTCCAGGGAATTGATACACGCATTGTGTACTTGCGTTTTTCACCCAGGTCAACCCTGCTTTATCAAAAAGCAGTGTGAAATCGTGCAGCCGACCCGGATGACACCGGGTGCTGATCCGGGTAGGTTCTGACCCGGGTAGAGCATGCCAGTGTGAAAGGGGCTTTAATAGATTATAAAAAGATTCAACTTTGTATTATTTGCCTTTCAGAAACAAGAAATGCTGTTCAATTCATAAATACATACATACATACATTTCATTAACAGACGAGATTTAAAGCAATGAGTAGTGTAGTCCATCAACAATGACCTCAAACCATTTCTAATTGTGTGGCCTAGCGGGCAGGATCAGACATGCAAGTGCACTGCAGTGGATCCCCAGGATCATTAAGCAGAACCACACTCAAAGCCAGGGTGTCTAGCAGACAGGGAAATAGATCAAGAAGCCATCAGCCTCACGAGCATGATGGACAGCAGAAACAAGACATCACAGCCCATTTTCACATTGCACTTTGATCACTTTGTGAAATCTTTAGTGCATCAGTGACCCAGGTAGCATCAGTAAAACTAATTGTACCAGACTGGTATACTTGCTACCATATCACTGCATTTCTGAACATGGCCACTATGAATATTAGCATGCTTCCTTTAGATGTATGTCTTATGCTGAGAAATGTGAGAGGGCATCAACATCTGCAAGACGAATAGGCTGTGTGACACAGTGCAGTGTGTGAGTTTAAGTTTTATAAGCAACTTGACTTGGCAACTTCCGTTTTCTTGGCAAACACCTACCCCCAGCCAAGCGAGCTCACCAAATCTTTTAGTAAAGACAGAATACTGTTATAACATCAATCAGTTTCTCTTGGGATCATGACTGGTGGTGCTTTTTCTGTGGATCTCTAATGTGTCTGAATTGGCAGTAAAGAGCTGGTCAACGACGGCACTGTTAGCCCTTACCATCCTGGAAGACCCTCTCCACGTTGAGCCCGTAGGTGGCGCAGGTCTCGTAGTACGTGCATCTCTTCAGGTCATTGGACAGCTTCCTCGCCCTGGCGTCGTCAATGACTCGAGGGTTTGCCGAGCTGATAGCGTCTGCAGAGAGAGGAGGCTTCAGCTTTAACATTAAGTGCAATCAAGCCTTGACTGTTGCAGGGTGGACTGCAATTGTGTTAATCGTTCCAAGTTGTTGAATACATAAATGTCAAATCGCCCAACACCAAACCTATGGCTTCACTGAGGTATTGCAAACACAATCACCTGAAAGGGTTTCACTGTGCAGACTCCTGCATAGGCTACTACTAGTTTCAGTTTATTAAAAATGTGGTTTATTACCTCTATCTGCTAATTATTGTGCATCATGTCTTCCTACCCTATACAATTCTAAATGCATGTAACATGTTTTGAATACCAAAAATCAAGCTTTTTAACATTGTTGTATCACAATCAGCTTGGAACGTAGACCTATTTTTACGCAGTGTATGCTGACATCTAGTGGCATCACATTGTAAATGATGCATGCTTAGCAGCTCCTTATTGGCACATTGTGGGGAATGACTATTCCAGAGCAAAATCTATTTTTACTGCGTGAGAAACGGAGCAGCACCGCAAGACTGACCACAGTTATTGTCATATACATTTGAGCTCAACATACTTTACTGATAAATACGTATTTCTTTTTAAATGTAGGTATGGGAGACTCAAACATTGCTGCCATCTCTACTTGAGATTACCCCACTAGTCTCTTCGGGTTTGTGGCAGGCTGAGGTCCTCATCTGAATACTGTTTGTTTCCTTGTCTGCTGCACAAACCCAGCTTGACACTGTTGGCAGGGATAGGATTAATTCTATTCCTGCCAAATCCAGGAATTCGGCAGGGTCTTGATTGATAACTGATGGTCAATCAAGACCCAGCCACCTGGTACACAACATCAAGTTTTTGTTGGCAGGTTTAGGGAAGGGCTGAGAGCTGCTAGTCGTGCTCTCTCCCTGTGCACTGTGACAGTACAGTTCGGGCACGGTCTTCATTTGTGTTTCTTTAACTCTCTTGTTGTTCCTGTTTTGTGTGCGTCCACGCTTAAACTGCAGCTTTCCGACTGGGTCTACATCCTGCCACTGGCCAGCCTTGGCCACAACGCTCCCCTCTCACAGGGTTATTAGGGAGTTCAACTGCTCACACAAATCTGAGGTATAAATAAGAGCTCACAGTTTCATAAGAAGTGCACTCTTGATTTCACAATCAAACTTCTGGTGAAAGAAAAGTCCATGTGTGGTGATTTAACAGATATCCTCTGCTTCAGCAGCACTCTGATGAATATTATTATATTATATTAGAATATTATTATTATTATTATTATTATTATTATTATTATTATTATTATTATTATTATTATTATCAGCAGCAGCACACCAATGCTGTGGAATAACCAGCTAAATTATGTAGCCAATGGTAGCAGTTGCTCTTATCTACCTCTCATTTCAGTGCATTACCTGGCTTCCACTAAGCTTTCTACTTCATCTGGGAGTGCAATGTTTTAATTCAGTTGTTTGATGAATGAATTTGAGGAACTGTATAAAATATCAGTAACATCAGGGAAGAGAACTTTCCGTTTGGAGTATAATGACTGACTTCATTTTTTGTAAAGCCTCAATATAGCTGAATTCTACCCCATCATGTTTTAATGTAACCCACCTCCCCAGCCAGCATGCAGCTCTTCTCATTAACAACTTTGTTTAAATTCAAAACGCTGGGAGTTTTCTGTTAGCTACATGTTCAGACATTTAAAAAAGGAAAATCTTATAAACACCAGAAGGCAGGAGCTGTCTTTTATTAACAGAATAATTAAAACGTTTTAGGTTTCAACACCTCTCCAAGTACAGGAGCAGTATACTGCAGTTATGACATTGAACCACTAGATGGTACAAAGTGGCTAGTATTATATTAGATTATTAGGATTATTAGGCATCCCTCCCAACACACATTCCACTGACCTGACCGAGCTGCATCCCTCCCAACACACAATCCCCTGACCTGACCGAGTTGCATCCCTCCCAACACACAATCCCCTGACCTGACCGAGCTGCATCCCTCCCAACACACAATCCCCTGACCTGACCGAGTTGCATCCCTCCCAACACACAATCCCCTGACCTGACCGAGCTGTATCCCTGTCAACACACATTCCCCTGACCCGACCGAGCTGCATCCCTGTCAACACACATTCCACTGACCTGACCGAGCTGCATCCCTCCCAACACACATTCCACTCACCTGACCGAACTGCATCCCTCCCAACACACATTCCCCTGACCTGACAGAGCTGCATCCCTCCCAACACACATTCCACTGACCTGACCGAGCTGCATCCCTGTCAACACACATTCCCCTGACCTGACAGAGCTGCACCCCTCCCAACACACATTCCCAGTACAATAACCCACCAACACTGTTTTCCCCTGGTAATGTAGCCTAGAAATCAAAGTATGCTTATTCCTATAATCCAGGAGTGTGTGAAGAGACACACAGGGTGTTCATGTTCATTTAAGGACTCTGGCACATAGCTCCTGCAAAATTAAACATTCAATTTGCATTTGTAATGTGTTTCCTCTGTGTACCCAATTGCTTTGAAAACAGTCTGTTACCCTTGAGTATTGGATCAGGAAAACGGTGAGCAGAACGAACATTACCCCATTTCTGTATTAACCCTTTATTCTTCATCATCTTCACTACCTTTGAAATTGCCTTTACCTGCATAGCAGTATAGACAGAACTGATTTTGCAATACTTCCAACCGAAATTAAGAAAATATATTTTGCACTCACAACTGATGTGCCCACAATGTGTGATGGTAGTAGATAGAAGAGGTTTCCACATTTTATTTATTGTGGGCTGCATAGACAACCCTGTCAATTATAGTGGAGGTTAAGGGGTTATACAGGTAATAAGCAAACCAAAATCATTTTCTCACTTTTCATTTGAGCCCAGCACAGTGCATTCTCGTAAGTGCCTTATCCAGGTTTTCAATCGAACTCCTGCCACGTCACATTACACTCACCTGACGTTGCCTGTGAGTGTGTGGCACAGAACGTGTGGTCCTAATACCTGCTGTACAGCAAGGAAGTGGATTGCCAGTGTGGCGACGGGAGACATTGCTTTCACCCAAGTGAAAATGAAGTCTGAAAATCTAGCAAAAATTACCTTTGAACATTTTACTGTAACTTTTTACGAAAATGTTTTTAAAAGCCTTGGCTATCACTTGATCGACTGGCCACTGGAAATCTTACCCTGGGTTCCGACCAGCACCATGGGGATGTCGGCAGGGTTGCGATAGTTGCCCATCCTGCTGTAGTAGTGATAGACCGTCTGGAAGCTGATCTCATCCTCCAGGCTGAAGACAAAGATGACAGCATCCACCCACAAGGCAAACTGACGGAGGGCAAGAAGGAGGAGAATTGTGATAATCCAGAACACAGGGTCCCCAGGACAGCGAGGTGAAGTACCTGTGAAGGAGGCTGCCTGGGTCTGCGATCTGCTGACTGCCACTTCGGAGAACCATTAGTTTCTAGATGTCTTATCAGCAAAGGTACTTGGAAGACAGTTACAACGAAAGTAATATCACAAGTGGACAGTCACGTGTCCAAGTGCGGTATATGCAAAATAATATCTCTGCCACTGAGGATATCCATCACCAATGGGGCATGATAATAATAATAATAATAATAATAATAATAATAATAATAATAATAATAATACAAAATCATGCATTTATAAATTAATCTTCTGTATTGATACCAAATCACAAATGTAATTTGTCCCAACTACAGAGTAATTAGTTTATAATTATTTTATTGTATTATTTTAATAAAATCTTGTAATCTTTGGCTACGATTTCCCTTACTGAAAATAATTAAGAGTAATCCTCAGCAATTTAAACCATGCCCTCGAAGCATACTCAAGCTGCCAGCTCAGGAAATGAGTTTCTGGGATTCTAGCAAATCACAAAGTGTAAACACATTACAGAGAATCTGTGTCTTCACTCTGCATGTAAGCGCCAAAGAAAGCTGCCAGGTACACTTCCAGTTACTGACTAACAAAAAAAAGTGAATGATCCCTAAGTGGAACGGCTTACAAGCTGATCCCACATGAAGATCCATTCCTTGTTTCTGAATTCTTCATAACATGTTGACTGTTTTCCAGACGTCTATTGGTTATTGAGAACACAGCGTGTATACGCTTCCTCATAATTGGCCAGGTAGTTCTCTAAATGTTCACTTTCCAAATAAATAAATAAATAAAGAAACAAACATACAAACTCCTGGATCATTTTCAACAGAAAGAAAGAAAGAAAGAAAGGAGAGCTATGCTATATTTCTGTAATTACAATAAAGCACATTATTATTGATATGGCTTTACAAACGTAGCCACTTGCGCATGTGCAGTACCCACCTGTGTCTCCGGGGGGCCCCCTTCATCTCTGATGAGCAGCAGGTAGCTCTGCCCATCCACAACAATCTCCTTCTTGAAGCGGCCACCTATCATAGAGAGCAGCAAACACTGAGAGGGGGGGAAAGACTGCAGTGTCTCTGATGCAATACAAGAGACTGCCACAAGAGGGACCATCAGGGGACAGAATTCACCACAATCTGACAACTATTCTTTAATAATATATATGAAAAAAAGGAAAATGTATTTATTTAGGAAGAGGCACAAAGCTTTGGAACGTCTAGAAATCTGCCTCACAGTTTGTGATTACTCCTTTCTAAATATCAGACCACAATGATTAAAAGAATTTCAAAAGTGTAATTATGATCATTTCTATGTCCACTGTGGTGCTACTGTCCCTGAGAAAGTCTCTTGTGTAGATATTCAAAATCATGTTGAAAAGGTTCTCCTGGTTTTGTGGCAGTCGATGCGGATTCCATAAGAGTGTGTGAACACACACAACGGAGCCTCCTATGCCAGAGGCCCTGGTGTGCGCAGGGTTAAAGTGAGTATGTATGCGCTATGTCATCGCTACAGAACAACAACAGATGGGTGTGTTTCACGGGGAGGGGGCCCCCTCCCCCCCTATCCAAATCCTAAACCCCCAACCGGGATTGGGGGGGTCCCCCCCCCCTGCCCCCCCAGTGACGTACCGCGACGTTACAATGTGATGTTCTTTCCCTTGTACTTCCACTAGATGACATGGTCCCCCTCCTCTCCATGAGTAATTTTGTCCCCTTCCACATACTCTTCCTAGGCTAATTGGATGAACATTACCTGGAGTACTGACACTCAAACAGAAACACTGGGAGGGTAACCTACACTCATGCTACAAAGGGCTGGTGATTATCTAACTGTGCCAAAGAAAACAATCCTACAATCAATGCTTTAAGAAAACACTCCTGCAATCACTGCTTTAAGAAAACACACCTGCAATCACTGCTTTAAGAAAACACTCCTACAATCACTGCTTTAAGAAAACACTCCTGCAATCACTGCTTTAAGAAAACACACCTGCAATCACTGCTTTAAGAAAACACTCCTACAATCACTGCTTTAAGAAAACACTCCTACAATCACTGCTTTAAGAAAACACTCCTGCAATCACTGCTTTAAGAAAACACTCCTACAATCACTGCTTTAAGAAAACACTCCTACAATCACTGCTTTAAGAAAACACACCTGCAATCACTGCTTTAAGAAAACACTCCTACAATCACTGCTTTAAGAAAACACTCCTACAATCACTGCTTTAAGAAAACACACCTGCAATCACTGCTTTAAGAAAACACTCCTGCAATCACTGCTTTAAGAATAAAAATGAAATACTTCTGTTGATTGTTTTTCAGGTTGTTTCAGCTATCACTGCATTAGCACATTGTTAACCTCTGCTGTTCCTTCTCTTGTTTTTATTATGATACATGTGTGTTAATCAGTGTTTACAATACGAACATCACGTGCCACGGTTTAGACTGGCTTAGTGTAGTTGTAGGTGATCTGCAGCTAGATATGGGGCCTCAGGAAACAGCGCTGTACAGTGAGACTAAAAGATGACTTCATTCCCACGCATATTAAAGTATTAGCTTCAAGGCAAGACCAGTTTTTTATTGTTTTGTTTTCATACAGTGTTATCAGGACCCTTTACTTTCTCAACACTGCAACTGGAACCTGGGAGCTGGAATACTAGATGTGATTCCATGCGCTGCCAGGGATCCACACCCACAGCCTTCTCTCAATCTGTGTCCATTTTTCCTATACAGCCTTCTCTCAATCTGTGTCCACTCTTCCTCTGCGTGACGGATTTCACTATCTTGGAGAAGCAGATGATTTAAAACAATCATGGCCAGACAGGACTCTTCTTGTCTTGTCTTGCCTGTGTGTGTTCTCCTGATTGGTAAAGTGGATCAGCTCAAAAGGATTGGAGGAGATTGAAAGATGATCTGTCCTGCAGAACGGACACACCAAAGCTGGGGCAAGAAGTCTTCAAATCTTGTATTTAATGCTCTTGGGCAGATGTGAATGTCTCATAACTAACAACTGAAGGTTCATTGATTTCTCATGAGCCTCAATTGATCAAGTATAAATGAAATCTCCAGAACTCATTTTAGGCATTCGGATGCCATGCTTTTCTCTGGGGGGCTAACCAGCAATTGTGATGAATACATAAACATGGTGCTTTAGAGTGCTACAACTTCCACTATGACCCATAGGAGGCGCTGCGTTCCATCACGAATTCACTGCTCTGTGACTACAGTCATTTCTTTTCTCGACAGTATGAAAAGGCACACAAAAGACATAGCTACAGTATAAGTGAAAACAGACCCATTTCTACCTTTATGCCTAAAGCCAAGGAAATTAAGATGTTTAAAAATAAATAAATAAGAAAAGGTTAGCAAAGCTGACATGCTGATTGACTCCTGGCGACAAGAACCAGTAAAGAAGGTGAAAGGGTACATGCACTGGAGGGGAATAGAAAGAAGGAGGAGAGACAGAGAGTCATTGCCCAAGAGGGGGGATACCTTGTTAAATTCTCGGGTTATGTTTATATATACAGTACCACCTTGTAAAGTAATCTATGCTGTTCTTCTTTCCCTAATGTTAATATCCTCTCTGCGCACATCGTGGACTCAAACCTGGAGGGATTCAATTAATAGGAACACCATACAGTTTGGCTGGAATGGTACTCCTCTCTGTTTCCAGAGTTCTGTGTTGATTCTGTTCCCATGTCACGTACAACAAATCAAGCCATGACGCAGCATAACATGAGGATCCTACTTTAAACATTTCCACTTTCTTGGGCTGAGCAAACCGTTGTTGTCATCAGAAACAGAATCTGGCAGGCGCAATGCAAAGCCATTCAAGCACTGGCTGAATCTGCACAGTAAAAAATGTGTTTCAGTTTTGTGGTTGGCAAGCACCTTTTGGGGGGGGGGGTCATCATGTTGCCCGAATAAAATACGTAAGCTGGGCTCCAATTGGTGAAAGGAATCCTGCTGTAACCAAACACTTAATGTCAAATGAACGAGAGGCACGTAAGAATAAAAGGTAACAGCTTTTCTAATACACAACTGTAATTTGTTTTTTTTCCCCCCCCAATGCATCTGACTGTAGAATCCTAGTTGCCCGCTGCATTTGAGTTCTTCCTGGATCACAAAGAATCACATGATACAGTGCTAGCTCAGCAGAGTATTACAACATACATGAAACAATAATTGAACAGCTTTTCCTTGCAACTAAATTATTTGCTAATTTTAAACTGTTAGAAAATGTTTTCCTCCTCTCCTAAGAACTGACCTGCCTTTGCATGGATTGACGCTTGGTGTTTTTAAATGCTGCACAAGCAGTGGCGTGGCTTTGTTTCAGAATGACAGTGAGGTTAGGCAATCACAGGGTCGTCTTCTGTTTTAATGTTAGGAAGCTGCTTGGCTGGTACAGCACTTCTGCACATGCACGTGTGTATTTATAGCAAGTTTCCTGTTGTGATGTCATCCCAGAAAGCCCAAGCAGGTTTTTCACTGGGAAAGCATGCAAGAGCGACAGTCACATGTGGGAATCTGGCTTCTCTTTGTGAAACCACAGTGGCTGGATTGGTTTAGCATGATGCACTGAAGTCAGCCAGTCACAAACTGATCGAATAACTATACTGCGTGGTATGGTGCAACAATCCAGAGACAGGCTTAAAACTGTAGGATGATCACTAAACAAATACATGCTTTTCTGCCCCCCCATTACAATTTACTGTGCCTATTTAAAATCTACACTGAAATATGATCATTAAATCAATGCATAGTTACTTGAGGCCTAGAGACCATTTAGTTTTTTGATTTTTCAGCACATACGTCTAAAACTGAAATGAAACTGTTAATACCCAAAAATAATTTCTTTCAGCCTGGGCCACTTCCTTTCAGTCTAACTTCTCAGTTTTTTTTCCTGTGTCTGCTCAAGAGACCATCACTGTACTGCATTGGCCATCTTAAAATGCAAGGCCAAAGAGAGGTACTGTGATCTTTAGAATCAAGACACAAAACATGACAGCTAAGAGCAACACAAAGTACTGCGTCGAAATGTAACTTAATAAAGCATGGTTCATATACAACCTCTTGCAAGAGAATTTACACTGAATAGGCTGTAATGTGCATCACACGACAAAACGTCAAGCACAGAGTGGAAACAACAGGAACGTGGCAGGGTTCTGATTGCAGTGATGTGGTTTATCTGACTTCAGAGAGCAGTAGAGTTTCTTGTCTTATTCTGAGAAGTCTGTGCACAGTAAATGTGAGTTAGTGTACGGTAAAGAATGGAAATTTTTATTTCTGGTGCTTTTAAGTTTATTTGAGAGCTCAGGTTTAGGGCTTTTATGATGGGTGTACAGTTTGCAGGGATTTGTAAAATTAAACCATGAGCTACATCACTGTTCTCAGTTCATTATCTCAGTCCATTTTATAGCATGGCAGCCACTCAGCAGACTGTATCTCTACACACGCTGGGAAAGTCTCTTCAGGTGGACTGTATTGCATCTTCTCCTGATACTCTGGTGTCTCATGGCCACTGTCACAACGCAACATCATCATGAAGCAATACAGCACTTTATGTTTTTTTTTTTTGCACGGGGATGTGAAGAAACTGATATTCAGCTTAATGTTGCAAATCATTCTTTTGAAGCGTGCACCCTGGATTCCTCAGGATTGAGATAATGCCCAGTGCTCTGCTCAGGAGTACGACAGCATTCGAATCATCACACTCGAAGGATGACAGGTGCAAGAAACAGAAACACAAATTAAACCCCAGGGAAGTGCCGAATACCAAGGGCCACAGCCAGGCACACAGTATGAGTGCATACATTGCACAGGTTCCTGTGTGTACTCCATTGACATTAACCACACGGTACATTAATCTAAAGTGTGCTTTGGCTGTGCTTTTTCTTGCCACTTGCTTCCACAGAAGCTTTGCAGTACAATTCTAAAGGTAGAGCAAATTTAACAGGTTATACATACTGGGAGAGGCTCAGTGACCTACGTACCGAGCCCTTCAAATCAATTATATCTCAGAAATACAGGGATTTCCATAAGAGCCTTCTCTAGCTTCAAGGTTAGTCAGTCTCGTCTTCCTGAACAGGCTATAAATATTTAACTCCTGGCAGCAGTTTCAGCTAACTCCAATCCAGTCTAATTAAAATCTGACACAATTCCCTCAAGTTTCACAATAATCACCACTTTTAATTACTTCCTTCCAATGTATAAAGGCTGAACTGTACTTACTGCTGATTTTAACATATTGCTATGGAAACGTGTTGCTATGTGGGCTGCTTTCCAACCCCAAGGCTGGGAATAATAAATAAACAATCAAATACATACCCAGAGTAAAAGTCTAAATGCCAAAACATTTTGCAGTTCCTTAAACAAAAATGTAGCTGCTTTAAATGAATAATGCAAACTGTTGGTGTTTCATGGATTATACATGGTAAAGAAACAAATACAGACAGAAGAACATTAGATTAGAGCATGGTTACCTTCACTTTGCTTTGATACCAAGTAGGTTTCTAAAATGCAAAGAACCTGCTAGAAACTACTGGACAGACATGGCAATGGGACACTACGATAGACTGGGCTCAGAATTAGAGGCACTACCACAACCAAATACACCCACCATGACACTATAAAGAACCACTTACCTCTGGGATTGTCTACTTTTGAGACCACAAGCAATGGTCTCATATAGATCAAACTGTCATTCAACGGGGCTTTGCAGACTTGTTTTTCTATGTGTTCTGAATAGATATTTGCGTGTAATGTTTCAAGATGAAGAGGTTACAGAGATGATTCTTTACAGTAGAATGCACATCCAGTTATCGTGAAGGGATCTCCGGGGCTAAGCTCTCATGAAAGCTTCCGCTCGGACATGGTTGGGTAAGTGGCTTTAATTCAGAACCCTGCTCAAATGCAACGCCAATATTAGGAGGGTTTGGAACATGGTGTATGGGCTCTATGGCCCGAAGATGAGGACAGGCCACTGTCATGGAGACAGAAAGACAGAGAGAGAGCATAGTTACCTGCATCGATGTCTGCTGTAAAAGGGACAGCCCGTAAGAAAAAAAGAGAGGAAAGAAAGCGAAATCAAAGATCGGTTCCCAGAGGAAGTTTAGTGCAATCATCCGAAAAACAAAAATGAAGAAAGAATCACTGTTGTGGACATCGCTCAGTATATACACACGGTTTTGAACACACAATGCACAGGGTTTCATTTATAGCGTTAATATTAACAGTCATGTAATACGCTTCTTTGGAATAGGTTTACTCTCAACAAAAAACCTCCCACAGTGCAAGACCGTCACATGGGCTGTAATGTGAAGTGCTGTAAAACACTACCTAAAACACACAATTAACACAACTAGTAAGAAACAACTTAGAAGCCTTTTAATACTCATTCCTGAGTTGTTTATTTTTTAGTTTTGTAACAAACAGTTTTTTTCTTTATTATAAATAGTGCAAACTTCACACTGAAACAGAAGCTCAACTGTGTCTCAAAAGCTCTTTACCCCAGCCATGCAGCCAGCACATCACATCAGCCATGCAGCCAGCACATCACATCAGCCATGCAGCCAGCACATCACATCAGCCATGCAGCCAGCACATCACATCAGCCATGCAGCCAGCACATCACATCAGCCATGCAGCCAGCACATCACATCAGCCATGCAGCCAGCACATCACATCAGCCATGCAGCCAGCACATCACATCAGCAGGAGCCACTGTGATCGCTTGGGGAGCGGAACTGAAGACAATAACATCCAGGGAACATTCAGACAAACAAAACGGGAAGCGCTAACACTGACACCTCACACACACGCCTGCCCTGCCAGCTTTAAGGAAACAAAGTTCCCCACCGGAGATCATTTCCTCAGTATTGCTTCATATTGTAAGGACAGCCCACACAAACACACACACACAGAAAGACAGACACAGACACACACACACACACAGCAAGATAGACACACACACAGAAAGACAGACACAGACACACACACAGCAAAACAGACACAGACACACACAAAGCATGTGTTTCTGTGTGTGTGTGTATCGTTCTGTCTGTCTGTGTGTGTTTGTCGTTATGTCTGTGTCTGTTTCTGTGTGTGTGTGTCTGTGTGTGTCGTTCTGTGGTGTGGTCTGTTTCTGTGTTGTGGTGTGTCGTTCTGGACTGTTTCTGTGTTCACAATGTCTGTGTTTCCTGTGGTGTGTGTGTGTGTATGTATGTCTGTCAGTGTATGTGTGTGTGAGACACACAGACAGACATACACACACACACACAGACAGACACAAACAGCTCAATAGAGTACAATTTGCTCTGTGTTATGTATAAATTGTTTATGTATATGTATATATTTATATGCTATATTAGTTACCATTCACAGAGGTCAAAATAAAAATGCATAAACATATTGATGTGCTCTGTTTGGAAGGGAGACACAGCCTCATTAAAAACATGCAGGCATTCAAGGGTCAAGGGTGATAAAATAATAATAATAAAAACTAACTATTAAAATGCTGACTTTTTTATTTTATTAATATTTGGCTGCAGGGCTATAAAGGTCCCTCCATTCAGACGTATTTCTGCTGGATGAAGAGACCTTTATAGCCCTGCAGCCTGTGTACACAGCGTTCCTAATGGCTAACAAAAGGCATCCCTCTTAACCCTCTACGGGGCTTTACTTGATTAATATTGCAGAAAAGAAAAAAATTATAAAATGAACACCTTGGTTTGCAAAGGAAATTGCTCAGGATGTGAAAGTTTAATAGCCCAAGCAAGGGCAAGAATGGGGTAGTTTAAGCAGTGTAGCAGTTAATAAAAATGAGTTAAAATAAACAAGGTGTCTCAGACCTGATGAAAGAGTCTCAGAACCAAGGAAGGAGTGGAATTCTATTAATCAGGATACAGTAATATTAATGCATACAGGCAGGCATCCTCATAGGGAGAAAATAGACAGCTCAATTGCATTTTACAGTCAAGGAATAGCTTCAAAACAACATACAAATACTTGTCGTAAATGAGCGCTCATATTTTGTTATGTACATTGATAATACAAAGAGATACTGATTCTTGACATCATTTTATGACACTGCCTTTATAATGTATGTGTTTAATTGTTTATGGAGCCAAACTGTAATAATCCAGCGTGTGCTTTATCCCATTTTTTCTTGCAGAACAAGCCCAAAAGAAGGACTACTCAAACAGCTTACATTAGATCCAGCAAGTTTTTAAATTATATGTCCGCTCATACTCCAACAACAGACCTGGATACCGATAAGCTTTTGCAGCACCCCCCTCTGTAGTTCTTTAAGTGCAGATTCCAAGGGAGTGATGGCAAAACCCAGAGCACAGTCTGAAATGTATGGTTGTTATCACCACCTCCTGCTGCACATCACATTCCACCTTCAGCACAGATTGTTGCGAAGAGGAAAGTGCACATACTAATCAATTAATGTTTAAAACGTAATGCATTGAACACATGCCTCTGAAGTACAAGCATGGCTGCAGGGCTCTGCACATGTGCACCGACTGGCAGCAATTCTTTTCCAGCTTTTTTTCTTTAATTATTAAAATTCAACCTGCTAGTTTTTGTTTCATGGCTTAGAAAGAAAGTGCCTTTAATAGACCAGCTGCACAACAATCAAGCTTTCTGTTTGGCGAGAATTTAGGGTAAACTGTTTCTTAACTTCACTATAGACCGATGTGTGCTGTACAGCTCTTCAGGTGTTGAAGAAGTATAATTAACACGTTCAATATCAAACATAAGAAAGCCTGAAATCAGATGAAGCTGAAGCCACTCTCTTAGCACTGCAGTTGCTCGCTGCGGGATCCAAGCACAGCAGTGCGATTCTGTGAAGCTGCAGCATCTCTTACCTTCTGGAGACTCCTCCTGAACGTATGTCCCCGTCAGGTACCGGTGCACCAGGGCGGACTTACCACTGGCCAAATTACCCACAATGCCCTGAAACAACAACAGAACAAGCAACATTACAGCCTGGCAGCATGGTAACCCCAGACAGAGGCCAGTGTACAGAGCTGCTTTGCAATCTGATTGAATTCATAAACGAGATGCACTCCAGTCAAAGGAACACATTACTGTATACAACCTCCACCAACTTTGACCCAGTCATTTCGGTAGCACTTTAGATTATGTGGGGTATGTAACCATGTAGTAACACTGTAATAACTAGGTAACTATCAAAGGTTCATGCTCCTGCATGGTACCTACTGCGGAATTATGACACCAGGTAAGAACATGTTATTCACAAGGCCACTGCTGCTGTATGTAATTACAATGTAGTTAGTGTGCAACAGCCTATTTACAGAGTTACTACAATGTAAACTGCATGGCTAGGCATGCCTTGCGATTTAAATAGCTACCATCGTTTCACATCATATTTAAAATAATTACCCTAAACATTGTCAACCACCTTCAATTTAAAATCATAATCTAATGCATGTCCAATTTTCTGAATCATAGGTTTTTTAATGAGTTAGTTTTTCACCAATGGCCTCTGAAGAGCTGCATAATAACAAGACAGCCACCAGAAACAAGCAGGACTCCCTTTGACTTTATTATACAGTACAGCTACTGAAGGAATGTAAAGCAGCTTTACTGAGAGCTTAACCAGTCACACCAGAGTTTATACAGTATCCCGTAGAAAACAGGTGTAACAAATTAACCTCATCTGAAGTGGCATGGCCTGCTATTCAATGGGAGACTTGGGCTGTATGTTTCTCATGCATTCTGATGAAGAACTACTGTGTACTCTAAGAGACCGAGTCAAGCAGGCAAAGTCCCAGCTGAAGTGTTGGTCTGTCCCTTACTCTGTGGGAGATCTCTCAGGACTGGAGTGGACAAAGCACTGCAGTACAGAGTCTCAGAGAGCCCACATGTCAAATGAAGAAGCCATGTTTCCAGGGTCAACAGCAGCACTCAGCCAATTCTTCTCAGTTGCAGCTCTTCAGAATTGCAGATGGCTCTGTGAGAGTCAGCTGTGAGGAGCACTTGACAGGCCTTGTCAGCCAAGTGACAGAGAGGTCATTGTCACATCTTGGGAGATCAGAGTTGCCTTCTCGCTCCCGGAGAGAAGCACCAGAGCTGACCTCATACTTCATCAGATCAGGCACTGCAGCAGAGAAAGTGATAGAATCCGAGAGCACTGGCCAGCAGACACAGAGGATCTACACGTTATCCAGGCTTCTCTTTGCACTTGTTATGCATTGCTATTGGACATCTAACACTGCCCAGTACCACAAAAGCACACAAACCAGCCAATGGATTTGAAAACACAACATTCCTGATAGAGATGGAAACCAGACACTAGTCCCCACTAAAAATATAGATTTGGGGGAGAATGAGGTCAGTCCATTGAAGTCAGTGCCTTTAACATAATGCCTTGTAAATAATCATGTGGTATTTCTGGAGCTGGACCGACTAAAACAGCAACAACTGGCTTAAAATATCAGAAGTACTGCAGCATCTTCCAATACTATACAAGACAAAAATGACTGTTACCAACTCCCTGATGCAAACATTGCAAACATTCACTGCAAAAGTTGAATTTCTGGAAATGAAACAACAACGAAAGAAACTCTGTGCCAAGACGAGAGAAACACTGACAGGGAAGACAGTGAAGTGATTCATTGTCCGGCTAGCCACTGTCAGTGCCCTGTATATAGAACAGAGGTCTGGGAGGACAAGCAGCCCTGTGCTGTAACTGTGTCACTGTGGCCGTGCTCTGTCCTATCAGCAGGGGCTTGGGCTGAAAAGCCAACTCTTACTATTACACAATACATGTCATATTTCAAAAGCAAACAGGAGGGTCTAAATCAGTACTACTACTAAATCAGCAGTATGCGCTCTCACAAGTATGGTCCCCTATGCTTGGCTACATGGCCAAAAGTATAGAGGACAAATCAAAGGAGGTTTTGATGAGGCTGCATAACGGAAGGCGCTCAATTTCGTTGACAGCGTTACAAAAAGGACATTGTGGCTCTGGAGAAAGTCCAGCAAAGAGCTACTCAAGTGACTAAGTGGAGTAAGACTTAGGACAGTTTAGAGAATTAGAATAGAGCGCAAGTGTGTCTCCTGACTTGACGAGACTGGATTTATACACAGATCCACTGAAATGCAAGATCACCTTTCTAGGGTTTAACTCAATATTGAAGGTAGAGGAGAGACACTTACCACTTTGAGCTCTGGGACCGAGCGGCTGAGGGTCCACTCCTGGCTGTTTACGAAGGCATCTGGAAAACACAAAAAAAGAGAAACCGTGTTACTGTAGCTTCTAATGGGTTTGGACCACCTGTGGCTGCATTTTGTAACTGCTCCATTCCAGGATTGGGGTCTATCCTTTTTTTAATCAATTCCAATTCCAAGTTGTATACATGTTAGCTCTATAAAGCCTGTGTGGTAAAAGGCCTTGGAATTGATTAAAAGGGAATGCAAATTGGTATTGGAATTGGGAATTGATTTTAAAAAGCAGTTGCAATTGAATAAAAAGGAATGGACTTCAACTCTGCTCCATTCCTCAAATCGCTGTAACCTTTTCTTAAGTTTGAGCACATCACATGCACTGACCAGGAAAAGTTTATACTGAAAACTGAACAGATTTCCACAGAGACAATGCAAATAAAATGGTTTAAAAATGTGACAGAGGGCACTGCTGCAGCTCAAAAGATTTATGCATTGTGCATCTTTGGACTCCCAGTTAAATTCTGCAAATAATGGAAGACGGAGCTGCACACACAATGTGCACACTCACAGCCTATAGACAGGTTAGTGAAGCAGGAGAGCGAGAGAGAGCACTCTCCGACAGAACAAAGCAGGCAAGAAGAGCCTCAGCTCTTATTAGTCTTGACACTGCACCAGCAACCTGCGACACTGTCTCACCCTTCACTGGCAAGGAGATTCCGCTTCTCCACCCAAGCGTGAATATCAAACCAATTAATGCCTGACATGAGGAAGGCAGCTTTCCACAACACTACGTACTGTAAGAGTGTAAAAGCAAGTAGTCATCTTGTTAAACTGATGTGCTGCATTCTGTGCACCTCGGCAAACACGAATCAGGTTTCTTTACGAGTCTCGTCAGCAGGCTGGAGACTGTGCGATTGAAATAATATGTTCCACTCGTGCCAAAGAACGACTGCAATTGAACCCAGGTCGTGAGCGTGTGTGTACTGCAGGACAGTAGAAGATGGCCTGGATTCTCTGTCCTGCTCAGTGTCTCCCGAGACCGCAATTGAACCCAGGTCGTGAGCATGTGTGTACTGCAGGACAGTAGAAGATGGCCTGGATTCACTGCCCTGCTCAGTGTCTCCCGAGACCGCAACTGAACCCAGGTCGTGAGCGTGTGTGTACTGCAGGACAGTAGAAGATGGCCTGGATTCACTGCCCTGCTCAGTGTCTCCCGAGACCGCAACTGAACCCAGGTCGTGAGCGTGTGTGTACTGCAGGACAGTAGAAGATGGCCTGGATTCACTGCCCTGCTCAGTGTCTCCCGAGACCGCAATTGAACCCAGGTCGTGAGCGTGTGTGTACTGCAGGACAGTAGAAGATGGCCTGGATTCACTGTCCTGCTCAGTGTCTCCCGAAACCTCAGCAATGTGTGTTGGTGTGGGATGCTGACAGTTTAATTAGAAATCCAGTACCTTACTCAGCGAGGCAAGGGCTAAACTGCTGGTAGAAATCACAAACAACCCCACTTAAAGACTGCTACTGTACAACTTGAGTCAGACAGTATTGTACCATGAGAAAGAGGAATTTTTCTTTTTTTGGAAGGAATTAAACCAATCTTCCTCAATGAAACGTTTCAATTCTGCGTTAGGTACATTTTTTAGAGCCATCATTTAGGTCAATTTACAGTACCCAACGCTTAAACATATTTTGTTTATTTTTTTTATTTTTCCAACAGAATTCATATTTAATCTTTCATGTCATGCCATCTGTTCCTCTGAGCTGTACCGGAGGGCTCTGTTGGATGTAAAATTGGCAGTCATCTTTTATTGCTGGTTGCCAAGACGACCAAAGTTAAAGACGATCCTTCAGCATTAAACCCGATAATCCTGCAATCTTGAGGTCAAATAGGTTTCTCTATAACAAGTCCTGGAAGAGAAACAGCATTTTATTAAGAGCGCAGAACCAGCAGCACCAATACTGTAAGTGGAAGCAGCATTTAGTATCGCACCTAAACCCCGCACACCCCAGTCATGCTCGGGGATCTCTGACACTGAACTGAGTGAGTCCATGAGATACAAGTGCCACGGTAACCGTACGGAAAGTGCTTTCCTAAACAGCTCTCCAGCCACCGTTTTTAACTTGACCCACATCATGTCATTTCACTTGATAACAAATCACATCTCAAAGCCCGGAGCTGTATCAGGGGACTTTAAAGTATCTTGTAAATAATTTAGAAGCAGACAACAGCCCCTCAGAGCCAGTAATTTCCTTTTTTGGAGCTGAATGTTCCAGGGCTCCTGTAAAACTGTCATTTACCGTACGTGGGTTTAGGCGAATTGACTAAAGTAGATAAATGGTCTCTCTTAATGCTAAGTATTTAACATCGCAGGAACTGCACTGAACTATACTGTACATTAGAGAGAAGCATCGATTCTAGCCTGAAAACTGCAAAAAATCTGTGGTCTACTTTAATCATCTAATACTGCAAGAGATTTTACTGCTGCCATACAACCCAACCTGATCACCAGTGTGGGCAAACAAACCCCAGCAGGATTCACGTGCCATTGTAGATATTATATATATATATATATATATATATATATATATATATATATATATATATATATATATATATATATATATATGTGTGTGTGTGTGTGCTGGGACGAACACAACATTTTCATGTTGGACATTCGCTCAGAATTTAAATATTCGTTCGGATATTCGTTATAAAAGCCATTATATTGCTCAGAATGCACGCAGAGACAGCATAGCAGCAGAGGAAGGGGAGAGTGGCCACTGTCTGTGTGCCTTTATTTTACAGCAAGACATTACAATACGTAACACAGTAGAAAAATATCCCAGAAGTAAAGAATACTTTGCGTACGCCTTACTTTACCCCAGTGGATTATCTACAAAGCAAAAGATGCCAAACAGCAGCTCAAGTTAAGCGTTGTTTTGTTTGACTCTGCATTTTACTTTTTTTTTCATTCCTTGCCATTGCCATTTTTTTGCAGTAAATGGTGGCACGTTTTCATAAAGTAACAACATGAGGTTTATTTGTGCCTTTTTGTAGCTGAAGAAGCAACTGGGAAATGGCGGCATAGAATGAAGAAGGAAAAAAACTCACCATTTTGGTTATCATTTATTACATTCCACATAACAGAAGCAACAAAAAATATATAATATGTAAAATCTATACAAAAATCACTACACAACATTTCCAGCAAGTTGGGCACTGTTAAGCGAGGCTTTTATGAATGAATGCCCCATGAGAGTCTGACTCGCTCTAAACCAGCACAACGTGTTTTTGACTCTGCGTGCGCGCATGCTTAATCTGGTTTGTTTACTTTTGCCATCTAAAACTTTTAAATAGAGGCTCAAGAGCTGCTGTGTTGATCTTGTGTTTTGTTTTATTAATCTCACATATCACACACAGCTCTTTTTCATTTGCCATTTTTTAAACGGTTTCGCAACGTCTGGTGAGGTGGTAAATAAGTGCAAGGTATCTTTGTCATTTCTAGCAAATACTTCACTGGAAATAAAACGAGAGCAGAGCTGACCACTGCAGCTTGTGAATCTTCACTGAAATAAACGAGCAGAGCTGATCACTGCAGCTTGTGAATCTTCACTGAAATAAACGAGAGCAGAGCTGATCACTGCAGCTTGTGAATCTTCACTCAAATAAACGAGAACAGAGCTGATCACTGCAGCTTGTGAATCTTCACTGAAATAAACAAGAACAGAGCTGACCGCTGCAGCTTGTGAATGTTCACTCAAATAAACGAGAACAGAGCTGACCACTGCAGCTTGTGAATCTTCACTGAAATAAACAAGCAGAGCTTCCCAGCAGGAGTCTTTCCAGTGTGCTTCGGGCACACGTCTTGATGTATCGTACATTTAGATACACTACAGTGACTGCCATCCATTATTCTGAAGTACTGTACGGCCTTTTAAGACTTTCAACAACTGCTTCCATAGAACCCTGACTTTTCCGCATGTTCTATGTGTACTACTGCAACTGACAAGTGACTCTGTCTCTAAAAAGGGTGTGGTCCCATGAAAAAAATTCAAATCTATACTTACTTTCTTCCTGTGTTTGTTCTTTTTTTTTTTTTTTAGTTTTACTTATTTATTTTTTATCTTTGCTGTCCAATTAAGATCCAGTGTTGTCAGGGACACTGCTGCTAGATTTCTTGTACAGGTGAGTCACAAAGCCAACAACCGAGGTGTAATGTATAAATCATTTATTACCACTTTATAGATACTTAGTAGAAGTGTACAGTGCATTAATAAGATGTCACAGAGCTCTAGTACATTAGTAAGAAAAGCTTTAGGCTTATAATGTCCAGATTTAGGCTGCCTATTATTGCTGTGGTGGGTGGATACTGTAAAAGGTTTCCATGACCCACAAAGCAACTCAGTGGCTAGCAGGGGGATGAAACTCCTGGTTCTCAGTCATAAGGACTACAGGTAGCCACTCTGCTACAGTAATCCTCCCCGATTCGATCACTTCATAGGAGTAGGCTGACAGCCCCATGACTATTTCATCTGTTTAATATATTTTTAAGGGAGAGATGCTAATTAAAAATTAGTTTTGCATGTGACCTAAATAAATAGAAAATAATAGAAATAAAATGAAAAGCAGATTGCTAAAACGCATGCTGCCAGTTTCCAGCGGAAAGTGATCTTAATGACTGCAGGCTCCAACAGGAAGCTGGAACACGAGCAGCGGCTCCCAAGTAGATGGGATTAAGAAAACTGCTGACTGCTGATTTGAGTAAGAAAATCTACTGCATCAATCATATATTAGAATAAGAAACTTTTATTAGAATTACAGTAAGAAAAATACAGGAATCACACTTTATATAAAATGTTCATTGATTACTGTAGGCCACACAGCCATGTACCACACAATCTGAAACAACTGACCGGATTGATTAACATGTAGTTCAAAAGAGCAGTACTGTACCAGCAGATGTATGCAGAACTGCTCCGTAGAACACTGCACTGAGCTTCACAGCAGCTGTATGCAGAACTGCTCCACAGTACACCGCACTGAGCTTCACAGCAGCTGTATGCAGAACTGCTCCACAGTACACTGCACTGAGCTTCACAGCAGCTGTATGCAGAACTGCTCCACAGTACACTGCACTGAGCTTCACAGCAGCTGTATGCAGAACTGCTCCACGGTACACTGCACTGAGCTTCACAGCAGCTGTATGCAGAACTGCTCCACAGTACACTGCACTGAGCTTCACAGCAGCTGTATGCAGAACTGCTCCACGGTACACTGCACTGAGCTTCACAGCAGCTGTATGCAGAACTGCTCCACAGTACACTGCACTGAGCTTCACAGCAGCTGTATGCAGAACTGCTCCACGGTACACTGCACTGAGCTTCACAGCAGCTGTATGCAGAACTGCTCCACGGTACACTGCACTGAGCTTCACAGCAGCTGAATCAAAGCAAAAGTTGGGCAAGAAGTGAAATGTAGTCACTCCTTAGCGGTACCAAGAGGAGAGTTTCTGCGCTCTTAAACAACAGTTTTTTCTTAATTGCTGCAGTCGCTAGTTACAGAACCTGCAATTTGACTCTTTCTTCTTTCCCTGTTTAAATATCACAGAGCAATCAAGGCTTTTTATATTTCATATGTTTGTAATAATAATAATAATAATAGTACAGTAATAATCTCTCCTATGCTTTATTGACACTGATAAAAAAAAAGACCGTAAAATGAATAAAGATATCGGGAAAATACATAGCCTACTACAACTGAATGGACATTACTTTACTGTACATTAGCTCAACCTTGCAGTTCACTGTAGGCATGTATTCAGTGATGAACAGTGACAGTAATCTACTGTAATGTAACACACTTAAAACAAAGGTAGTATGTGGTTCAAAAGAAAAGTTATGTCAACTAAACTCTGGAAAAGAAACCATTTTCATGCTTAGAACCTCCAATCATGCACCTGAATTCAGGGCGCTACATCTCAGTATGTACAGAATATGCATGAGAGGAAAGGCTTTGAGAGAGGTCATGGATTGACTGTGTGGAGATAGAGACTAACCACCAGTACAGAGCACTCCTCCTGCCATGGCAGCGCTACAGCATTTCCCTTGTACTGCTTTAACACGCACGCATGCACAAGCACACAGACACATATGCACACGCAGTGCAGACTCCAATAAATCAATCCCACATTCACTTTCTGTGCGGTTTTCTTTCCTTCGTTTCTAACCGCCTCCTCTTTTCCCCTGAAATGTGCTAAAAATAGCTCCCACAACCTTCCCAGCAAGTGAGTGAGCTACAGAGCTCCAGCCTCGCTGGAACGCCACTGGCTCCAGCCCAGACTGCATGATTTCAGCTTGTCTTTTTCATTGCTATTATTCCCCATCTGCTGCATGGAGAGGCTTCTTGCCACTTACTGTAGTTCCAATGCTGTGCCAGGGAGACTGCCTGGGCTTGCTTAACCACAGGGTTACCCTGAACTGTAATGACTGTTTTAGAGATTTCTTTAAACAAATCAAACTGAAAACAGGATATACTGTATAGCACAGGAGTGGGGGTGCAGTATACTGTATGAAAAGGATTGAGGAAATTGACCTTGTTGAATAAGTAACCTCAAACTGTGCAGGATTAGCCAGGGAAAGGAACTGAAGCGATTTCACGTATTAATCTTCATCAAGTCATAGACAGAGCTTAAGATCCAGTAACATTAATCAAGGGTGACAGTGTGAGTATTCTAGAGAAGCCATCTATGCAAGGGTCAGATAATCTTATTTAAATAACTATCATGAATGCAATTGGTTTGTCACTGTTACATACAGAGGCGGGCTGCTATTAGGTTGAACCAAAACTCCCAGTTTAGAAAGCAGCAGGACGACAGGCATTGGTACAGTAACACTAGCATACATGTTTCTCTAGCCATCTGCCTTTCCCACATTAATTCTACTGCACTTGTAAGTTCGCACCCCTCTCCAGGGAGATTACTGGACCTCTACACTGACACACAGGGAAACCTGCAGTACAGCACTTGCAGTTACGGTAGTTTATACTTCAATAATAAACCCTTGCTTACAGTGTACACTTACTGTACCACTGTGTCACTTCAGGCTTATGTCTAGACTTGACATGCAGGTTTTTGACAATGGAAAACCTTTAAGGAAAATGTCAAAGCAAGCAGCTTATACTTTTAAACTTTAAACTATTACTGTAACACAACATCCATCTCTCTGGCCGCTGCGGAGAGTGATTGAGACAGAGGTGTTGCGCTACACTCCTACTGAACCGCACAACTGCAGCTCCAGGTGTGGGGGGCCCTGGACAAAATACAGAGAGTGAGGGTTGGGGGCAAGGCAAGGCATTAACACCGATCAAGCTACACTCACTTCAGCTAACACTTCCATCATCCTAATGACTGCATCAGTCTTGCGGTGGGTAGCATGGCAATCTCTCATGCTAACAGCCACACAAAAGTCAGGTGTTTCCGTGGCTCGATAATGTTATTATACAATAGCTAATGCAAACAATCCACACTTTGAATGATAGTAGCAGCTACTCCTGAAACCATGAAACTTTCATTGCTGTTGAGAAGGCTGTTTTGAAATTCTGTGTTGAGGACCTACATCACTTGTGGCTGAAAAGCATCTTACAGGACTACTACTAAACAGTTTCATCCCTGTGTTCCTAGATGCTGGTTCATCACCAGCATCCCCCAAAGAGCATTCAGCTCACTATTGCCACTCTCGCCAATGCAATCACGAGCAAATCTACTCAGAATCAGGGGTCGAAATTTCCTACTACTGTGGAAGGATGTTCACCCTTGCATTTGTAATGTTCACAGAAAATAACATATAAAACTGCTGCACCTTTACTAATTATAAGTACCCAATGGAGATTTCATCACACTGTAGACTTTAAAATGAGTGCTAATCCATTCTTTAAGAATCTGTGTTTTTTCAGTAGCTCTTACTTGATTTATTAACACTGCTACTGGTCCACCATAATAGTTTATTATTAGTATTATTATTATTATTATTATTATTATTATTATTATTATTAAAAACTGCATTTAATCTCCCCAATTCAAGCATATGCCAACCTCCCTAAAATACAGTACAGTCATCTACTGGAGGATCGCTGCAGTATTTGTTGGCTAAGCCTTTCCTTAAATGCCTTCCTGCTGAGGATGGGGTGTGTGTGTGTGTGTGTGTGTGGAGGGGGGGGGGGGGGGGGGGGGTGTTAGGGGGTGTATCAGTGTGTGCCCTTTCTGAGGCACAGTTTCTTGTAAACACTTTGAGTATCAATGGGCTGAGAGCACTTAACAAGCAGGGGCTGTTACCATCAGGACAAAAGCTTCCCATTGAAGCTCAAATTAGCAAGTTTTATTACTGCAGGTCCAAATACTGCCGCCAGAGTATCAAGAAATGGCTCGTTCCCTGCACTGCATGTCTGATTTAAACTGCTTTGTCTGTGTGATTAGTAAAGGAAATGCTGTGCACAGGGGAATGAGAAGTAGGACATTAAATAGTACAACTGCTTCAGTTACAGTAAATCATATTACACTGAAGAAGGCAGTGCTGAACAATTGAAAATGTTTGCAGACTAGACTAGTAACTGATTCACACAACTGTATCTAAATAATGCATTAATCAGCTTGTGCTGGAAACGCACAAGAGCAGCAGAGAGATACAGGCAGTGCTGGAAATGCACAAGAGGAGCAGAGAGATACAGGCAGTGCTGGAAACGCACAAGAGCAGCAGAGAGATACGGGCAGTGCTGGAAACGCACAAGAGCAGCAGAGAGATACGGGCAGTGCTGGAAACGCACAAGAGCAGCAGAGAGATACGGGCAGTGCTGGAAACGCACAAGAGCAGCAGTGAGATACGGGCAGTGCTGGAAACGCACAAGAGCAGCAGAGAGATACGGGCAGTGCTGGAAACGCACAAGAGCAGCAGAGAGATACGGGCAGTGCTGGAAACGCACAAGAGCAGCAGAGAGATACGGGCAGTGCTGGAAACGCACAAGAGCAGCAGAGAGATACGGGCAGTGCTGGAAACGCACAAGAGGAGCAGAGAGATACGGGCAGTGCTGGAAACGCACAAGAGCAGCAGTGAGATACGGGCAGTGCTGGAAACGCACAAGAGCAGCAGTGATATACGGGCAGTGCTGGAAACGCACAAGAGCAGCAGTGATATACGGGCAGTGCTGGAAACGCACAAGAGCAGCAGTGAGATACGGGCAGTGCTGGAAACGCACAAGAGCAGCAGTGATATACGGGCAGTGCTGGAAACGCACAAGAGCAGCAGTGAGATACAGGCAGTGCTGGAAACGCACAAGAGCAGCAGTGAGATACAGGCAGTGCTGGAAACACACAAGAGCAGCAGTGAGATACAGGCAGTGCTCTACAGGCCCTGGCTTGCGATCAGTCAGCTGCCAACATCACTGCAGCTCATTCACACAACCTGCATCACAAAGAGCCTTTAAACTCTTGCTACACCCAGAGGCAACCCCCTCCTGTTAACAGACTCTCCTGTGCTGCTGCAGCCTTGTTCTTGATGCTCTTACCCTAAAAACTGACTGCGCTTTATCATAGCAAAGAGTAATGAAGCGTGCAAGTACGCTGTAGGCAAGCATGGTAAATCACCAACAGGGTACAGGGTAAACTGCAAACATGCACGTAATGTAGAGTGGTCACTCACACCCACAACATATAAAGTACAGAACTACAGTGCTGCACTTCAATTAAGCAAAGAGATACGTTCAACCGAGCAGAGCAGCCAGACATTGATACTATACTGTAAAGAAAAATGTTACAATAGTTGTCTATACATATCAACCAACGTCACGTCACATCAAGAGCTTTTCATCCTCAATCCTAATATAACAGGACATCGGCTTACGACCTAAAATTGTCTACTTTCCAAAGATGTCAATAAAATGCAGCTTGCTGTCTCTCAAAGTGGCCCTACAGCAATGTGTTTATCAGCACAGGCACGCTGAGAGAGAGAGAGAGAGAGACACTGGTCTGAAGCGCTACCTCTCAACAGGACGGACGTGGAAACACATGCCTCTTCAAGGATTCTTTAGGTGAGAAGTGTGAAATGAAGGAAAAGCATGTCCCTCTTACAAAACAAATAACATATTAAAAAGTTACCTTCTCCTATTGTGGACCGTGCTGCTTACTGTACTAGGATATTATAAACCCCTCTTACATACATCAGCGTGCCATTAATCTAGCCATTTAAATTGCTACATTTATAGGGTGCTACAATAACTGCAAGGTACTGCCTTTTGAGACACAACAGTTTGATTTTCTTGAATACAGATTAGTAAGGGGTTTATAGCAGCTGGGGGCCAGCTCTATGAGTGATGGAGCAGGGTTGGAGTATGCAGCACCCATGTATCAAAATGACTTGTTGCTTTCGCAGCGACACAGCCCTGCTGCATGCAGAACAAGATGCTTCACCAGGAGTGCAGAGAGGCCGGGGGGCTGGGGCTCTGGAACTTGCTTTGCAGTGTGCAGCAATATTCAGTGTTAGTGCTCTCTTGGCAGCTGAGATGATTCTACAGCAGGGTGTATATTGCAGACTGATAAATAAGGTCTGTTTTATGTGCAGTACAAAGTATTTCAGACTGAAACTGAATGATGTTCTGATTTGGATAGACTGTCCCCGGATTGGTTTGTAATTTACTGTACTGGGAACCTAACAGAGGTCAGCTACAGTACTGTACTTCCATGCACATGTTTGAATGCTAGCAGTCTGGTGTGTGCTGTATGTGTGGGACTGCAGTTACAGCAGTACCAAGCTCTGTGGTTACACAGACTATTCCACGCACCAGAAAGGGAGTCTGGATTCATTACAGATTAATACAAACAATAAGAGGCTGGGCTGGAGTGAGTCAGCTTGCTCTGCTCAAACTTGGAAAATTACAGCATCCAAATAAAACACAAGCTCCCTGCAGAATTACAGCACAGTGCCACGGACTACAAAGATACTCAGCCCTTTCGTAACTACTATACTCTTACTAATTAAAAGTTAACAACGTGAACGCAACATATTTATTGCACACCACCTAAAACAGTGCAACAAAGTATTACATTAGTACCACTCCCCACTTTAACCAGACACTGACCAGAAGCTTATATATTTGTTTCCTTACAGCCAGACAGACTGCTGCCAGCCTTCGACTGAAGTTTTCATAGAGGTCATTATTTACAGGGCTTCCCTGTTAGCAACATGTGTACAAAACGTTACCCTCATCAGAAGACAATCACGATAACAATAGCTGATAATACAGTAGTCTGGTACGTTACAGAACCCAGTGGTGTGAATGTGCTGTACTGTAGCTGTTCTGCTCAGTGAATTTATATGCATGTAGAGGCCTGGAAGCAACCGTCATCCTCACCCTTGGGTTAATTAGGAGGGAGGGGGGCAGGCTAAGGCAGCAGCAGCACCTGGTGCTGCACAGGGAATTCAGAAACGCAATCCAAGCAAGCCGAGCGGCACTAGGAGGCAGACAGGCCCATCAGTGCATGCAGCAGAGCAGTCACGAACACCTGCCTGCCTTGCAAATACAGAGGCAAGACCCACAGATACTGGGAGGGAGGGGGGCAGAGGAGAAAGTTGCACAAAGTACTTCAAGGAGTGCCAAAGATGGAAATCTGATCAGGCATTTTGAGAGTTAAACCAGTTTTGCCACGAAGCAACCTCATTACATATGACTGTGCAGATGAAAAGAATTACAGTATGTAGCTGAGCGCCAAAGGCAATTCGGGTTACATTACAATACACTGTTCCAGCATTATTAGAAATCTCTCTGAAACAGCACCTCTGTACGCTATGAGAACATCAGTCCCCATGCCAAAATAAGCGCTTCTGAAACCACACTCTCTCTACTAAATTACCTTCATTTGGAGCTAGCTTACAGCCGGGCTAGTCCCCTATTGTACTGCATACAATGCCAATGCAAACAGAGGATTAGATATGCTTAAGGCGACAGAGGCTGTGAATTGAGTGAGAGAGAGAGAGAGAGAGAGAGAGAGAGAGAGAGAGAGAGAGAGAGAGACCCAATGAAAAGTATCTCTGACACCCAGCCGTATCCTGATCATAATCCCATTCCCCTCTGGAGGACCTGACTAACACAGGGGAAAGAATTCACTTGATGATGGCACTTCACAGACAGACTGACAGAGAGCACACAGTCCCTACAGAGCTCCCTGTAAACCTGATGTAAATATCTTTACAGGGCTCTGAGGATTCAAGCAGCCACCGAAATCAGCCAGGGGACCTTCTGGGTTCCAGCCGGCTGGCTCCTGCTTTCAGAACAGCTGGGAGCCATCACAAAGTCAGGGTGATTGGATGTTTAAAGCCTACTGTAGTTATGATGCTGTAAAAGGCTATTGTGAGACTTCAGCAGCCTGGGCTCAAAGTGTGAGGGACACAGCTGGGACTACAGTTATCTCCCTTCAACTACTATACCAGTCTAAAAAAACCAAGCAAGGAAATGTTCAGCCTCTAGCTGTCCTGTGCCTACTGTTCAACAGTCAGGAGGACAGGGTGTGATTGTTCTATTGTCCTGAGGTGATGAAGTCCACATTTCCCATTTTTGTATGAACCCTTGGGACCCAAAACTTCAAATCCATGTGACTGAGTGCTAAGGTCATGAAACCTGGAGGGCAAGTTCCCAGAGTGTGGTCCAGGTCCCCCCCACCCCCCATCTTTAACCCCTTCACCTCTGACCATTCCTGACATGGTTGTCTGAATATAAAAACAAAACATGGCATCCATTTCCAAGGGGTGCACTGCAAGTTTTCTACAGATTAATGACGGTTTGCACGGTGCAATAGTTTTAAGGGATGATTGTTGAGCATTGGAACCAGACAATTCTAATGTTTAGCCAGGACAGTTCTGAGATTTGCCTGTTCAGTGTAATGAAGCAATGCATCTCAAATGGTGTGATCCAGCGTATAGAACCCTACTGAAGAAATGCAATTGCTTTCCTTTAAATCCCCACTCCCATCCCAAGTCCCGCAGGAGCTGAAGGGCACAGCAGAGTTTCTTATCTTGCACAGACAAGCTCTTCCCCTGGTCCTGCCTGGAGACCAGCAGGACTAGTGGATAAGCAGCGTATCTACAGTATCTCTGGGCTTTGCCGTGCCACACGCTGGGTTTCAATGGACTCCCACCTCCTGCCCTGCCAAAGAGGATTAGGAAAGCGGTAAACAAAACAGGGGCTGTGATGACACCTCTGAAAGCAGAGGGACGCCTTAGGAGCAAAAATAATTCCAATATCTGAGAGGTCAGGGTTTATTTTTCTTCAGAGGCAGAGGTAGTTAACAGTTCAAGCCACGTTGCTATGTACTGTGTGCAACTTCATGATCTGACAGTGAGCTCATTAAAGCGAAGTGACTAGTTGTGCAGAGGGCTGATTACAAGGGCGTCGTACTGCTGACACCCACAGTGACACTAACTATTCCTTTTATAGAGGAGCCTTGGCACCCAGTGAATTACTGTAGAAGAGAGACATTAAAATGCACAGTGGAGTGATGAGTGGCTTAGAGGACTCCCCAATGCACTGTGAGCCCCCACTGGGTTATCAGTTCTACTGGATACAAACCTGAACTTAAACACACTACTTTTTACATCCAGTAAGTCATGTTAAGAAGCAGTTCTTGTTTAACACAGCGCTTCCTCATAGTGTAATAACACCCCACAACGTCATTTCACTAGGTCTAAGGCAGAACACACGCTGTACATTCCTAACTTGGTGTTCCTTCCTTCAGTGTGTTTGATCTTTCTTTTTCATTTCATTCTACCCCCGGGTTGATATTTCTTTGTGCTTATCATGTCTGCTCAGGGATTGCCCAGCTCAAGCAGCACAGCTTTGTATTTAACTAAGAACATGAACACAGACCACCAAATCCCCCGTCAAAAGTACCTGGGTGTTTCTCCAGAAAAGGGAATTACCTATTACCAGTGCGGAACTCACTTTGCACAGCATAGCAACAAATGGGATTGTTTTAAAAGGGAAGTACAGTACACAGAATAAACATATACAACAAAAGAAATGTGATGAGAACACTGTCCCTAATGTCAGTCCCATAGTGGCTGGCTGTTGTACTCCGATTTGCATTCTGGTGCTGTTCTAAGCTACTCAAAACTTACTCTGTGTTCCAGCTGTCATAATTGAATAGTAATTGCCAAGTAGCTGCCAATAATGCTGGCCTATGCTGTGCTTTGACACAAACAGCTTCAAAAACAGCACTGCCTCTCTGGTAATTCAGTGGAAAGGGTTCTTTTTGATTTTAGTCCTTTTGGTCCATTCATACACATGAATTAGCAAGGGGGAGGGGTGACATGTAAATAAGCCAATGGGCTACATGCAGGGGCGGAGCCAGCAACGCATTCCTGGGGTTCTTGGGAATTTCAGCTTGAAGCCCAGCACCTTCAAGAGAGTGGAATTACTGTGTAAAGATACATGCTAGACATAGCAAGCCTTTTCATAGCATTGCACACAGGATTATGGCTACTTACATAAGATATTGTAGGACCCTAGTGTACAGAGGCTGGGGTCCTGAAGCTTGTCTGCTACTCTGCAGTAGGTCTGGACTATGCTGTTTAACACCTCAGATTCTTCTTGAGGTATCCTCAATGCTAGCAAAATGAAATATTGTTGTATTAAAACTTTTAGTGATTCTCTCACAGGTACTTTGTATGTTTCAGGCCAAAACCATTCTATACATAGCAATGTACTGTAGCACTGTATCCACACAGACTGGTCAAGCTGATGCAGGCTGTTCAAATTTCCACCTCCTCTGTGAAATGCATTAACCTTGACCTGTCCGCCGTGCTGTCAGAAATCAGGGCCCTAGCTAACAAGGAGGCCCGACTGATTTGAGTGCAGGAAGCTGCCTTGTTAAACATAGGGGTGACAGGGGACAGAGGATTGGTCAGAGAGACTCAACTTGATTGGATAAGCATTGATTTTTTCAGAACAAACAGTGGTGGCCCAGTTGACTTGCTAATTAATAAATTCATCGAATCCATCGATCTGCTTTGCTTTGACCTTCACCTGCAGAAAAGCTGTTCCACTCCATTGGAAAGACTGAAGACAATGATTTTCCAGCAGCCACAGTAACTGGGATGTTAAACCGAGCCTTTGTCTCACTCAGGCTTAACAACAACAGCAGAGTTAATACATCTTATTTCTCTTTTTTGTTTTGTAAATCATTTCAACATAAAGATTGTGCCCAGCCCAATGTTACTCGTGAAATGTATCCAAGATAAACAGGAGTTTGATCATGACAAGGAACTCTGCTACAAAGGAGAATGGAGTGGAGAGGAACAAGACTAAACTTCTTTTGACAGCATGGTTTCCCAAAGAGGAATATCCTAGATTAATCAGTGCTGGCAGCAATGAGAGTGGATCGGCACAAATTCACCTTGAGCTGAATCACATGCACCTCTGCAAACACGGGACTGCGCCCAGGAACAGCTCGAGTCGTCATGAATCTGTAATCAAGGTTAGTCTGGTGCTCCGAGAACTTGGGTTTGAGGAGCTGATGTAATGGAGCCAGCTGCTCTTGTCAGTTGACTTGGATACTGACACAAGCACTGGTTCCAACATGCTAACACTCCTGCACACAGACAACTGGGATACTAACATTTTGTTCTGGCAGTGCAAAGTTTCTCTTCCGAAAATATATGAAAGTACAGTACTGAGGTGCAGTACAGTAGAAGAACTCACACTACTGCACATCACTCTTCTACAGTGATGTAAACATTGCAGAGTGGCTCCTGCCCTGTGACTAGCCTAGTGCCCCAGGCAGGGGAGCTCCCTCAGCCTAGGGTACAACATCTCTGAGGAAGCCAAGCTCTCCTGCACAGACATGCGCTTGCTGGGTACACTTAAGCCTCTCCTCACACTTAGCACACAGCATACTATAAGCAGCTCTCTCTCACGCTCACTGGCCCTGCCTACAGTAGTGTGAGGTCATAGCAGGCCCAGTGTCTGTGCTATCCACTCCCCTTTGCAGTTTGATGGCCTCGCAGAGCTCTGGTGTTTTTAAACAGCAAGGATGAGAGTAAGGAATGTCTGAAAGTTTGCATCGAGGCACTCAGGTTCCCAACATCTCTCTGGATACAATATAATGCAAGATCTACTAGAGGAACAGGAGTGAAAACTAAATTCAAATTCAAACAAAACCTAATTTGCAAAAAAAATTTAAAAAGTCTCAAATTGCCAGTACTATAATGGGACACACAGCCAGGTGTCTTCTTTGAACCGTTACTCTGAGACAGTAGATATATCTGATAAAAGTGATTGGGTGCAGTCCTTGTGGTCTAGTGTGCAGAGTCACCAGAACTCACAACCAACACAAAGATTTTGTTAAAGCTTCATTTATGGGCTACAGTCCATTGCCACTGTAGATTTGGAGGGGTGTGGAGAGTTCTATATAAAGTAAACACTGGCCGCCAACTCCCCGCAGCCCCATTCCTGTGTAATTTATGTAATGAGACTCTGTCTCGTGAAGCACTGCAACGGTTTCATTTCTGGGAACAGAATAAATTCCTCCGAAAGCCAAACCCTTTTACACTGCCGCAAACCAGCAAAATGAAGAGAGAAAATACAGTAAGAAAGCAGCGCAATCATACAGTAAGAAAGCAGCGCGATCATACAGTAAGTAAAACAGCTCACCCGCCACTGTACAACGCTACTTTGTTCGTTGGCAGAATGTGCAAAATATGTCTCTTTTTTTAACTACAAGGAATAAAGCAGCACTCTTTACACCTGTATAGAGAAATGTCGTCTTCTTCAGACAGAGACACCAGGGAAAAAGAAAGCCTCACAGCCGTCAGCACTCCCTCATTTACTGTAAAACTATTATTAATGACACTCTCTTCCTTTGGAGATTTTATAGTGCGATTTGTTTTCATTTGGCTGATGCTTCGCTCATTATGTCACAGGACCCTCCTGGGAGGCATCCAACTGCTCTGTTTAATTCAGGGGTTTTTTTGGTATTTTTTTTTTTTTTTTTTACTTCAGCACTGCTGACTGCAGACATGGAGGTCCATCACTACAGGACAGTGTGTTCTTCAGTCACAGGAGTATTCAAGTGACTGTACCGTACAGTTCGTTCCACATGAAATGCTGCCCCGCTGAACTTGAAATACGAGAAAATAAAAATAAATAAAATCAATACAGTTCCCTTTTCTCTTTATACTGTCACAATGTTTTTTTTTTTAAATGTTGTTTTTCTTTTAGACACCAAAAACATTTTCATCTGCTCACAGAATACTGAAGTTTCTGCAAATTTTAATCTCATAACCCAAATCAACAGTCTAAAGACTAGACTTCTGGGAGAAAGAATTGTGTGCAATGTATTCCTCCCCAGTGCTTCTTCCTTTACTGCTTATTATTAATTTATATGTACAGATTATGGAGTACAGGTTTTATTACCAACTCATTTACAAGTGAACTGATGAGTCCCTGAGTCCTCAAGAATAACAGGCACAGTGCATTAGACTCTAAACTCTCAGAAACATAAACTCAGACACTGTCCAGTACAATATACCCTTTACCCTGACAGACACTTGGATTAACAGTAAGCAACTCGTACACACTCACGCACGCACAGACACCCTTACCCCCACACATACACGCACACCCACACCCCCACCCACCCACTCACACACACCCCCACAGAAAGCTACCCGCTAAACTCAGAATCTTCCTTTCAAACAGCTAAAAAGACACAAAGAAACCCTTTACGCACACACATTTAAAACATTAAAAAGCAATATAATTAGGTAGTGTGACCACATTAACAAATGGTCTTTAAATGCTGAACCGCAGTTCTTAAAGAAGCTCACTACAGACTACAGTACCTGCATGACTAAATGAATGTGACCCCTGACCCTGGGTTAATGGACCTCAAAATACCATGCTTCATGGTTTACAGTGGGATCTTGACTCCTGACTGAACAGCACACCCATACTCACTCACTCACACAAACACACACACCCCTCTCCTTGGCATCTGGCTAGCCCATGACTGCCGGCTCTGACATTAATCTCCCTGTATTACACACACTGACCTTAATACCAGAGCCTCAATTATCTAACCTGTAAAGACCTACAGTACACACAGCTGGGAGAAGCTATGCTTTCCGTTTTTTATTTCTTTAAAATATCCCTCATCCGGCTTCCGTGATACTGTTTGGACTCAAGATGATGAGGATCCAAATTTACAAAAATTGGAAGGGTTTGCTTTGATCTGTCCTGGTGATGCCTTCGTGAGGCTTCAGTTCGGAATGATATGCTGTATGTATGCCTTACTCAACTCATCCACACGATTAATTTTCTTTATTGCAAATAAAACCTGGCCCTCACAATACATGCTGTACCAGCAAACAGCAGGCACAGCAGGAGTCTGGGCTGATGCTATGGCCAAAAGTTTTACATCACCCTATATAATAATTGCTTCATAAACTTGAATGAAACCTGCTGAATAATATTATGTTAACATATTGAATTACATACCGCTTTGTAATTTTTCATATTCTTAACAAACTGACAAATTGAAAAATGTCACATTTTGAAATCTAACATGAAATACTATGCTACTATTATGTCTTCCAGTACTTCTGCAATATCATGTTGTAGTTTCTTTGATTACATGATGTTCAATAAAAGATTTAAATTGTATTCATATAGTTTTTTTTTTTTGTTTGTTTGTTTTGTTTTTAATTGTCTCAATCCTAAAATTCTAGACACTGCAAAACATTTGGTCACAGCTGAACTGTACTGCAGGTCAGTGAAGAAGTTGGCTGCGGTTTGGGAGAGAGGTAAACAAGCCAGCGAGGAAATGGGACAGGCCGTTCTTCATTTCCCTTCCACCGCAGTCTCTAAACCGCAGCAATGCTGTTGTGGAGGTGAGCAGGCAGAAATGGGGTTATCAGCAACTCTGTGGCCTGAACCACAGGGAAGACTTTGCTGCAATCTCCATGTGGTGCTCACTCTCTATTACCACAGGTCTTAACATTACTTTCATGTTGCAAGCACTGTACTGTATATAGTGGGCTGGTAGGAGATACTGTCTTCTCTTTCTGTTTCCTCATAAAGTCAGAGCAGCTACTGTAATCTGTAACAATAACATTGCAGTGTTGTTTAAACACTGATCCACGCAGTGTTAAACATGGCAGAAGTCCCTGTAACAATTCAGCATCTTATTTCTAAATTAGGAAGGTTACAGTCTCGGATTTGAACCCGCTCTATAAAATGTCCTCTGGTTTATTTCCCAAAGCCAATGGGCTTTATATTTTTAACATTCAACAGGATCGTCACCCTGGTTCGCCAATGAATGCGTTTGTTCAGCAGCATTCCTCTGGTTCTCACAGATGCGGTAATGGAAAATGTTTCTTTGGGAGCTTCTGTTGCTTGCCAGCTTTTCCAGTGAACCTTTAATTGGAGACAAACCTGGCTGCCTGGGTAGGACCTGTACATCCTGTTACACCAGAACTGTGGCATAGTAAGGTTTATTACAGGAGGAGAAAATACCAAGCTGCACATTTCTTTTAAAGCAAACATGCACACACACACATACTGACTCTGGATTCCACAACAGTGATTGCTACTGTGTAGGCCTGGTATTAACTGTACAGCACAGCACAGTTGAAACAGAAAGCAAGAGTTTTAATACGAAAGGGATTAATAATCATAATCTACATTTTAATCTAAATGTTGTATAATCTAATTTATAAAACCCTGACATACAAATAAATAGACCATGTGCAGGGTCAGGTGAGAAAATGACTTCTACCTGCCTCTTCCAAGTGAGAGAGATTAAGAGGTAACGGGCTAAAGAGCCCCAAATTCCAAACTGAGCAATTCAAGATAGCCTTTCGACATCTCCTGCATCAGCTCCCAACAACCCTCCCACTGCCGAACACAAGCATGCCTTTATTCTTTATTCTTTAACATGCAGCTTGTTTTCGTTTCAGTTTCAAAGGGGCAACGACAAGACTCTACCGCAAGTACAGCACACTGTTTTAGGCACTTACTGCTCTGATACGCAAGAAAATCACAGGGGCAGCACGGGTTGACTAAATTCTGTATCAGAAGTCCATGCAACATTCTATCAGTCCCCAAGATATAGCCTTAAGCACCTAAGCCAATCAGACATCAGTTTCTTATACCATCATTGCATTCACTTTATGTGGAATAACTTTATATCTTACCTTCTATTAAATAGAAAAGTTAAAACTGAGGTACAGTACTACGACCAGTGCTTCTGCCCATGAGAATTTACAAGGAAGACACACTATAGCACTAACTTCATATTTCTTTTCTTTCTTTTTAAAAGAAAAAAAATTGCTGACTATAATTCCCAAATAGCAGGCCTCCTCCTTTCATGTCTTGAAATACAGCACTGCCTGTGGGAAGCTTGTAAATGTTTATTACGTCTATTATCGAATAGTCAGGCAGTGCTTGAGGAAAAGCTGAACAACCCTCAACATTAAAGGGTAGGAGAACGCAGTGCAGTGCAGTGCAGTGCAGTGCAGTACAGTGATAGTAACAACAGCACCCACGTCTCTGGCTTCCACAGTAGTGTATTTTCAAGTCCCACATGCAGTTCAGTATTAAGAGCCCTCATACCCTCATTGGAGCCCCCAGGTTCCTGAAGGTGCTAAGGTGCTAACAGTGTATTTCTACTGCATCTGGGAAGCCATCTGCAAATCCATTTGCCACAGTTTCAAATGAAACAGAGGAGAAAGAACATCAATATTGAAGTCTTTGGTGGAAACAGGCAGACCTTTCCCTTTATAAGATTTACCACGCTTACAAAAACGAAGAAATGGCACACTCAGGAACAGCCAACACGCTCAAAGAGCTCCGAGGCTAGCTCTGTGACAGACAAAGCCGCGCATCTTCATTATCCGACTAGGACCCCGCTCTGCTTATTACCCCCCCCTCCCTGCACACACACCAGATGGTGGTGGTAGGTATCAAGGAAAATAATGAATGAAAAAGATCATTAGTTCTAGAAACAAAAGGTTTTCTAGCTTGAGGGTAACCCACACTTCTCCCACAAGGGAACGGGAAAAACAAACACATCACTGAAGCCGGGGATTGATATGGCTGCTGTTTCCCTACAGACAGGAGTCAACAAAGCAGTATTACGAAGCTCTCAGGTATGAGCTTGAAACAGGACTGAGGGGAGGGGAGCAGACAACTGTGAGTTTAGTATAAAGCCAGGAGCTTCACGACCATATACCAGTAGCAGGGCTTCAAACTTGGATTTCAGAACTGTTCAGGCAGCTAAAAGGAGAGAGACAAAGCATTTAACATCAGACTCCTGGCTACCGATAATCTGAAGATTATACTTCACTGAGTGTAGTTCTGAAACCCAGGACTGGGTCGGATGAGCGTTGGTTTCTAGCCATGCAGTGGGCTAGAACATAACATGATGTGCAGTACTGTATGTAAGAATGAATCACAACCTACAAATGCATGACGGTGTACAGAGTTTGTGTGTGGCGGTGGTGGTGGTGGTATTTTGTTTGTGTGCTCATGAAAATAGGGTCAGGGCTTTGCTATGAGCCAGTAACCTAACCCAGGTGCCTGGTTCACCAGAGCCTGCTGAAGTCACTAAGCGCACACATTAAAAACCTTTCAGCGCAGGTTCTGTTTCAGTGCCTGCACCACCAGCGTACCCCCTAGGAAAACAAAAGAGGTTTGAACAAGAAATGAAAGCAATTTAAATAAAGCCTAAGGTTTCAATGTAGCAACTGAGTCCCAGAATCCAGTCGTCACCTCTGTGTCAAAAGTAAACTGCATTCTTTAAGATGCTGACAACCCCACCTCAGACTCCTCCTGTCCACCTCTGTGCATTCAACCAAAACCAAAACCAGAGAGGTAGAACAAAAAAGGATGCATTACCTTTAAGAGGAGATCCATTCACACTCTCAGTGCTGGACCGTGTATATCCCAGAGTGGCCGCCTTCTGGGAGCTTAGAAACCCTTTAGACCTGGCGGCGCTACTGCTATCCCTTAGAGAGTTCCCCCTGGGGCTCGTAAACGGCGTGGAAGTGCCGCCCTTTTTGGAGAAAATGCCGCTGAAGAACCTGAGCAGCTTGCGCTCCTGCCCGCTAGACCTGACCCCGCCGCGGAGGAAGCCTTCCTTCTCGTCCAGGTCCCTCTCCGACAGCTTGTGCAGGTCACTGTTATCCAGAGTCCTGTTCTTCCCGTTCGCCCTCTCCCACCTGCCCAGGTTGGTCAGGGAATCTGTTTTATTCAGGACCGCCCCCACGTCTAAGGTGTTCCTCTTCTCGCTGCACCCTGCTTCACTGCAGGAGGGGTTCTGAAGGACCACGGCGTTGCTCTCACCTTCCCCAATACAGCTGGAGCTACTGTGGTGCTTCTCCCGAGTCAGGGCTCTGATCCTGGGCAGCTCCCCACCACTCCAGTGTCTGAAGCTGAAGCTCCTGCGCAGTAAACCCGTGGGCCTCTTGTCGAGGGCTTGCGGGGGTGTCTGCGGAGTGTCCTTTTTACCTGACCCTCTCTGTGCTAAGGAGGGGGGTCCTGATATCACGGGTGAACGGGGAGCTTCAGCCTTGAAATTCTCACATTCCTTACTATTCCTGACAGAGAAATTACCATTAGTGTCCTGAGAATACCCCCCCATGTCCTGCCCTTTTTCAGGACATTCTCTTTGCACCTCTGACGGGTGCGCACCTCGGCCCCCTGCAGTTTTAAGTGTGTCTTTGGATTCTGTACCGTTTCCCCTGTCCCCCGAACCAGCACTTTCCTCGGCTATAGCTGCCTTTTCTCTGCCTGTGTCAGTAAGCACTTGTGGTCCCTTTTCACTCGTGCAAAGCTCCCTTTTAAACACCTCGACAGTAGTAGCTCCCAGACTTTCCCCTAAACGCGAAACGTTCCTTTTATTTTCCAAACCCATGTTCACAGTTGCGACCATGCTTACAGGGCGAGCCGGGTTCCCGTCTCTCTTCGGACTTGTGCTCAGCTCCATGCCAGCTGAACCTGCTGCATTGCCCGCTACTTTCAATTTAAAAGTCAGGTCCTTGTGAAAAAGGTGCGTTTTCCTGGAGATTTTTAACTTACCGAGTTCAAGGTGACCGGTACTAAATGTCCTGAAGTTTCTCAAATAGTTCTGTGTGGAGAAATCGTCTATTTCGTCCTCCTCTTCCTCCTCCAACAGGCAGCTTCGCTGGATCTCGGAGGCCCCCTCCCGCCTGTGAGTGCCCGCTTTTGGCGTATCAAACCTGGGATGCGCCACGCTGCTTCCCCCGCCTCCCTCATCCAGCACATTTTCTTTTTTAACCAGAGTCAAAGAAATCCGGTACACGGTTTTCCTTTGCGGGGTTCCCCTCTGCATCCTTTCAGGGCAATTACCATCCAAAAGGTACATTCTTTAGTTGCAAAAACATCAAAAGAAAAATGGTCCCTTAAAAATTACAGAATGATAATATTGTCACAGTCCGGACCTAAACGTTGCTGGAATGCCCGTAGCAATTGTTCATTTTACACAGCAATTGTTTTATTTACACGTTTGTTTAATTTTAAAACAAAACAAAAAAACGTTAGAAAAAGTGCAAATTGTATTCTGTTTTGAGTGAAGATGCAGCTAGTAGTAACATAGGTGTATGACTTCCAGGTGAAAACGCAACATACCTTCCAAATTGCAATGAATAACCACACTCCAGTATTTGTAAAGCTTTGTAAAGCACTCAAGTTGTACAATAAAACACTACCAGCTCACAATCCAATCCGCACGTCCTTATGAATAATTTAAATGAAAAAAACAGCATTCTTGCTCTGTCCCTTCCATTGTCAAGATGTGACCGTAGCCGGCTGATGCATCTCGCTATGTATATATGTATGTGCTGCCCGATTGGTATTATTGCAGAATGGTATTTCCCCTCCAATTTGCTTGCGACCACTATTCCGTCTCCATCGGTCCCCAGCGTCGAGGGTCTATTTGCAGCTCGCAGTGATAGCATGCTTTTGTTTCCATCGTTATTATAATGATTTTAACATAAAAGCGCGGCACCGGCTGGCGAGTAGACACAGCGACCCGACACCCAGTGAATACATTTCCAATCCTGCTTTCTCTCCCAGCAGCGATCATCACACAACACCGGGCAGACCGGCAGCAAGCACTAGGGGGTCAGCTGGAAAACGCGATCTGGAGTTTGCCGATACACTGGACTGAACTCCAGAAACGAAACGAAAATTGGCTGTTCGGGTGAAATGAAGTTGTCGCTATAATAAAAAGCGTTTCGTAAATCCTGGATGGGCAGATCCAATGCTACCCCCTGTTTAGTGCATCTCCTTGCAAAACAAGTTAGCATCAGTGCTACATTGCAAGCATTTGTCATTACAACTGAACAATTAGACCATATTCTTCAAACAAATAGTTAAAAAATACTGGGGCAGGTAATGAGATTAAAAGACATTTTTAAATTCATATGACTAGTAATTTAGTGTTGCGCTAGCGAGCAACCTATCAGCGTTAACAAATGCCTCGTTCTTTGTTGAAATTCATAGTTTAACCCTATTTTTTATAACGCGTGTAAACGCATTAATTAAAAAAAAAAAAAACACCTCATTGGAAAAGTACAGTATTCCAAAATTTCAGAACTCCATCCCTTAGTTTACAGTCAGTCGCACTATTGTATTGGGTGGATTTTCTACTGCCAGCGTATTTCAGGACAAATGTTACTGCTGTTGGCTGAATCAAAGACAACAAAAAGCAAATATATAGTCCAGCTAATTGCGTGTTTTTATTTTTATGTTTTCTAAGTATAAATGTGACAATTGTAGTTATCAAATATATGGTTGTATGTTTTTAATAATCAGTTTTATTGAAAAACATAATGGTACTCACTGGAACCGGATAATTGATATTTGTATGTTCAACGGAACCGGTTCGCAGATCTCTATATGAAATCCCTTTTCAAACCCAGTGTAAAGAATGTTGTTGCAACTGTGGGGAACGGTTAATCAGTGCAGATGAGGTCAGTGCGCACTAATACTACTTCACACGCTTTCTTGTCATATTTCTCAGCTGAAGCTAAATCTTGCTCCTGATATCAGTGTGTCTAAGCGCTTAAACTGAACGCCACGGTAAAAACCCCAAGACTGCAGACATAAAGCACCTTTCACCTGTGTCGAGTCGGGCACATGTGCCGCGTTTAGTATTTACAACATGGCAACGTTTTGGTTGACAGTGTAATGACGGTATTTGCAGTTGTATCGTTATTAAGGTGAAACTTTTAATGCATTATTGAATCCACAATTAATACTTTGGTGTAGTATAATATTATAACTGGCAATTATAAACTAGCGATTTATTCATTAAAAACACATCCAGAACACTTAGTTTACTTAAATAACGACAACAAAATATATAGGCTACAGCAAGTGTATTTTGTGTTACCGAAATACAAAACAAAAATTGCTATTTACAATACCACTGTACAGCTCAAGTTACAAAACGTATCAATTACAATTTAAAACATAAAACGTACGTCATTTTATAAAAGCTTTGCGCAAAACACTCTCTTCCATAAACGTGTGTCAGTTTTATGAATGATCCCCGTCAAGCACAGGAATTGCAAAGCAACACCGTTCCCACTCGCAGCACTGTGAAGAACGCTGTCTGTGCTCCGGACCCGGAATCCAGACAATCAGAGGAGCTGTCCTGTGCCAGAGTGTGAGGGGAGCGCTGGCGGCTGCTCTCATTACAATACTGATCAAGCATGCTGGAAAGCCTGTATAATAACAGGCTGCCAATAACTCACATTAAAAACAGTCTTTTTGCTTGCATTCCCCCAGATGATACACGTTTCTATGTATCTACAGTAAAGGTAATAGCTTTCTTAAATTGAATAGGTAGCGCACACATTTCAAGGAACCCCAAATACTGTGCATGAAAACTAGTCTGCAGGGATGGAAATAAGACTCCTGCATAGCAGTTTCACTCATTCCAGGTTTTACTGGGAGCTTGACTCACCCCAGTGTCTATAGGTAACAAGCTCAGGTGTGTCTTGTCATAGTAAAACCAGGAATGGATCAAACCTATATGCAATGAGAGTCTTGCTGTATTTCCATCCCACAAGTCTGGTCCCATATATAAAGTGAAGCTGGAATCAGGATATTTTTTGTATGAAGTTTTAATATTAAGAAAAGCAAAATATGAAGTTCAGGCCTAGACTGTGTGTTTGATGGGAGGTATAGACACGGTAGCAGATTGTGTGTTTGATGGGAGGTATAGACACAGTGGCAGACTGTGTAGAAGAAGAAAAGAAGAAAAGAAAGCATTTCAGCCTACTGGACATATCGATTCTCCTATTAAATATGAATGTATATTTATTCTTATTAGATTGCATTGATTTCTACTGTACACATTGCTGTACAACACTACATTATTAACCTGAGATCAGTATTCTAAACTTGCTTTGCTCCGTCGTGTTGCAGGTTTCAAGCCAGCTTCTGCATAGGTATCCTTGGCAACTGCGGTTGCTAAGGTGACACATTTCTGATAACACCGGGTTCAAAAGCAACAAATCTCTCAATCATCACAGGAGACTGTGAAGTCAAATCTCTCCCCTGCAGCAAACACACAAAACACAGCTTTGAAAGAGAACGTTATTTTTTATAACAATCTATTGGTACCGCGCATTATACACTGTACATCTGTGCTAGTCAACTAAAATCAATACATACCAATTGTTTGACAAACTGAGAATATGCAGATCTGTATGTTTTATATATATATATATATATATATATATATATATATATATATAAATATATATATATATATATATTATATATATTGTTTTCACCAAGCAGATGTCAGAAACACAACAGCGTGCAGAATAGATACTGTACTTATTTTACAGATGATCCCAGCGGACCCTTTAATCTCCTGAGCTTGAATGTCCTTTAGGTCTTTACTAAGCATTAATGCCAAAAAAATATGTATTTATCTATCATGCATGGATGCATGCAACACAGCAAAAAAATAAACTGCCAACAGGGACTAACTCATGCCACGTGCTGCACCATATTAATTTGTGCAAGAGATTTACCAAACCATTGTACATTGTATTGCAGATTCATTTGCTCTGAAATTTGATTGATTTTACAAAGCAAACACAATCTAAAGATGCTTGGATTGTAAAACTACTATCTAACCCAGGCTAGCTGGGAAAGCAATGTAACTGTGAGAAGAACTGCAATGCAGCTTTTCCAAATATCTGGGCTTGTGTTTAATTATAAATGAGCAGTCTGATTCATTTAACCTGCCTGCGGTGTATTGTATGGACATAATGCAACCATCAGCAATACAATAAACTGCATGTGTGACCAGCTCCAAATAGAAACTTTGACCCTTTCAATCCGGGACAATCTGAATACCTGTCTGCACCAGGCAAGACTATTTGAGGGATAGAAATAAGACTTGCATAGCATAGCAGTTTGATTCACACCTGAGTTTGTTATCTATACCCTGGGGCTAATCAAGCACACAAAAAACCTGGAATGGGTGTAACTGCTACGCAATAGGTGTCTTATTTCCATCCCTGTATTTCACTCAGCCCTGTTGGGCTAATGCAGTACTTGCTTGACTGCAGGTAACAATTCTTTTGTTATAATTTAATTAAATATTTGACAGAAATAAAGAAACCACAGCGTATTTACTACTAATCCAGATACTTAGTGCTTCGCCTTCACCTATCACTCAGTGAAGCCGTGAGATTCAATGTGCTTACAAGGTCTCCCATGCCTCATTCCAATTCATCACAGTTTCTCAGAACAGTGCACCAGCTCACCAGTGATAACTTCACACAAGTCAAGACTTACTGTAACCACACAATGGTTTTATCAATCCTTGTTCTGAAATTAGTTAGCAATTCCAGTAACATTTCTGCCTTTTTTTTTTTTTTTTTTTACTAAAGGAAGCCATAGGGGTGGACCACATCTGTAGTTATTCAGAGATATAACAGCCCTCTATTTCAAAGAGGAGAGAACACTGATTAGTTCAGCTGCTATCTGTCACTAGACATTACTCTTCAGTGTGCATTATGTGTACGATACTGCTCTGTAAATCAGGGAAAGTAAGAATGGAGAGCCAAGAATGAACAGCTGTTTATAGGAACAATGGCTCCATTTTTAACAGTTATTTCCAGCAGCTCAAAGTGACACCACATCTTCGAACCAGGCTCATACTGTAGATCTTTTCATTTCAAGTTCTTCGAGGATCTCGAATGAGTGGCAGACAAGGCTACACACACATTTGGGTGAATCATTTGACAAAGCCCATGTCATCGGCAATCAAAGTATAACCTGTCACAACAACATGATTAAATATTATAGAACTATATTAAATATTCTGTGCAAGAGTCAACAATTTATCTGTTGTTATTTCTTTCTCCAGAAACATTCTGCACACCAAAAGCTGTTTTATTGATCACCATTAGCTCACAAGCAATTTCATATCAATACTAATAAAGGGTGAAGAGGCTTTTGTAATAAATAATACCATCCCGCGTGCAATGCAATTGAACAGAGCTCCAGGGAACAATAGGATTGGTTGGTGGTTGTTGTGATTATCAGCTGTTTTTTTACAATGCGAGTACTGTGACCAGCCTGTGATAAGAGCTAGAGTGTCCTGAATAGCAACAAGGCAGTCAGCAGAGACGTTGAGATCCGTCTCCGATGGACTGCTGTAACACCTTCACTACCGGATTCCTTCAGTGTGTCCAAAGGACTGCTGTAACCCCTTCACTACGGATTCCTTCAGTGTGTCCAAAGGACTGCTGTAACCCCTTCACTACCGTATTCCTTCATTGTGTCCATATTCAATTATACACTGCCTCAAAACAATACCTCAGCTTTCATTAACGTACAGTGGGGTATTAAGATACTACTTTTATAAATTAGCAATATTAGTGCAACATATTCATAAAAGTGCACTTTCAATGAAAAGTTTATCATATTGTACTGTTTATTAAATGTTTGTTGATCACTTGCATGTTTTTTTTTAGCTTTCAGTCTGCAGTCTCAGAGTACAGTTTCTTTAGCATTGTCTTTGGTGCTTTCTGGATATTCCCTCTTTTTTTCAGCAGATGCATTTGTTTCTGGTAGATTGCCCCACTCGCCTCCCTACCATCCTCATGGAGATGAGCTGAATCTCCTGATTCTCTGAGCCTGGCACACAGACCTGGGGGGGGGGGTGTGTGCAGGGTGAGCCCTGGTGACACTCGGCCATCCTGTTCTGAACCCCAGCCAGACGGCTTACATACTGACTGATTGAAACACATCCCTTGTTTTCATCTACTGTAACTTATTAGCACAGATTTGTTGTACAGGCTTGTGAAAAGCGGAAAACAATTCACAGTCCTTTTCAAACTACCTTCTACAGCAGTTAATTGACGGGTTGAAAAAATAAATCTGTTTTCAAAATCACAGCTGTGATCCTGATGCTGTACTCAAGCCAGTCTATAAATATCCATGTACAGAGTCTGCGCTGGTAACCGATCCCCATACAGAGGAAGTATGCTAGCCCTCAAACCATATTCAAGTGGCTTTTATTGGACACATTGCATTTCCCCTCTCAGATATTATTGGAAAGAGAGTGTGTATGTAAGCAGAGCAGCACAACAGTGGAAAAATAGAAAAAGTGCAGAGCTAGGATTTAAACCATGGCCACATCCTGCTTTCTCTTCTCCCTCCCTCGCTTGCTTCCCCTGCCTCCCCAGCATTTCATACGGCTTTCAGTCCTACAGATGAAGCACAGAGATTGACTCAAAACAAGAATATAAATGCGCAATGTATTCTGATGCACGGCACTCCTGCTATTTGATGTGACATGACACCGGGAGGTGGTAAAGACAAGCTCAATCCAAAAAAACAATTCCAACACATGTCAAAGAAGCAGAGCAGTTCATCTCCTGGGCGGCTCCAGCCTCATCGTTTGGCTGTGTTATTCCCCTGTTACGTCTCTCAGGGTGCTTTGAGTTTCCTTGTGGATATTATAACGCATCCCAGCCTGTCCAAACTCAAACCAGGCTTCTGAAGTCTGCAAAGCAGGAACAGACACAGGGGACAGCTGTAAAGTAGTCAGGACAGGAAAGGAAAAACACATAGGTTCATCTCTCAAATCTGCACTTAGCTTCTGATAATGTGATGTGGTGTACAACATTATTATCCCATCACTGCATGTGGACAGGTTCATGTTGCAGGGGGTACTGTGTATGTGTTACTGCATCACAGCCTCCTTTGGTCTTGAATATGACATTCAAACACCACAATGTATGCATGGCATCCTTCAGTACTTTCACTCAGCAACGCAGCCATTTCACAACATATTCAAGCAATGCAAGCTACACCGAAGGAGGGCTTCCACTTAGGAATGCTAAAAGAAACTGAATCAGTTTTAACTAGAAGTCTTTTCTCATTGTCTTCAATCAATCAAAAAAAAAAAAGAAACATACTGTTCACTTTAGCTGTTTTAAGCATTTAACAAACATGTTAAACAAATGCTAATAAACAGCAGGATACCTAAAAGGTTCACCAACACCCAATCGAAACAAGGCAGCTCTTCCCACTGCTCTCCAGGAGGGTACAGTCAACAAAGAACAAGAATATGTAATAGACTGAGGGTCGTTGAGGCTGAAGACAGCAGTAAAATGATCACTAGAACTAAAAATTCAAATAGAGTAAAAACCAATGGGATGAGGGCAAGGTTGTTGAAGTGGTCACCCTGAATGGCCCCACTGTATAACAGTATACTGGGCCGGTCCACTGGATTTCTTCCTTCGGTGGTCATGAGACCCAGAGCATGTTTTATTCATTGAAGAGGAACTAATACAAAATGCATGAATGCAAATTTGCTTTTCTTCCAGGAGTGCTATTCCAAAATGTCCTCGATGCTCTCTATCTGTGCTGGTCCAGAACCAGCCATGCTCTCCATCTGTGCTGGTCCAGAACCAGCCATGCTCTCTATCTGTGCTGGACCACAGCCAGCCATGCTCTCTATCTGTGTTGGTTCACAAAATGACTCCTCAGATACAGACTGCTGTAGCAGGATTGCATGAGCAATGCAGAGCTTCAGGGTGACAAAAAGAATATCAACGTTCCTGTTGGAGAAGAGGCAGTGCATTGTCTTTCAGTAGGGGTCTGTATTTAGATGATCAGCAACTCAGTGTTACCTAAATTATTAACCTGGCTTTCCTTTATTATCCTGTTCCACGGCACCACAGCAGCAATGAAATCTGTCGACTCAGGACCACCTAGAAAGATGTTTCATGAGGATTCCACTCATTCAAATATTCTATTCTTCAGAAGCTTTGCAGTACTCACTGAGTTTGAATTCTTATAAATATTTCTAATCCATCCCGCTGCTCTCCAGTCCTCTCCAACTTTACATTGTATAATAGTATTATGTACATCTTTTATTCCCCCTTTGAAATCCAAAGGAAGCATTGCCACTGTATGAAAGTGTGTTAATGGTATTGGATAAATACACCACGGGTGGAAGACAGAAGTTCTCACAGATCCTGTTAGGAATAGAACCTGACTGGGAACCACGGAGGACAAAGCCCTGATGGAGCCAGTGCCCAGCTGAGCTGCGAGTCTCCCAGCAAAGGGAGGAATTACTTCCAGGGCAAGGACTCACACTTTTTCTCTTTCAAGTTGTGTTATTTAAAAATCAACGGATGCCGAAGTACTACTACATTAAATGTATTGTAAATTCAATACAGTATTTCCAGTGATGTCCCACAAAACAAATCAAAACATTTGATAAGACTTGTCAACTTTTTCACTATTAAATTAATCAAATAAAAACACAGTACTGTACATATATACACTACACTGTACTGTACATACTGACAGGATGTTATTTCAGCTTGACAAAGAAAAGCAATTTATTCCATCCAATGGCAGACAGGAGAGATCTGAGAAATGGAAGCACTGGTTGTAAATCAGCCTCATTTACTTGGATAAACAGTGAATATTCTGCACTGCAGTAACCGCCTAGGCTTGCTGTTAAATCTGAAAAAGTCATTTCAGTACTTTGTGCCGTGGAAAGAGAAGCAGCTCGTCCTCTGTGTGGGGTCAGACTGCCAGCGATCCTTTTATGTTCTGCTCGCTGCTCTGTGCATTTCCGGTCCCAGATCCATCTACTCCCCCCACCGCCTGTCCGCTATCGTCACTTGCTAATTTACTCTGTGTGGCAAACCCTGACCCCTCACCTCCTCCCACAGCTCCTTTCCCCCTCTCTCCTCACCTAATAACAAACATCCAGCTTCTGATACATTCAGATTATCAAGTGTGCAGTGTGGCTGGCAGCTCACAGATGGAAATTGGTACTTCTTATGGCTTTCATGACATCTAAACATTTGTGTTTTTGCAGAATGACCAGGAAAAAACAGTTCATATTGAATACTGAAGTTACACGGTAGTGGAATTTCAGGAGCTTCAAACCCAACCCTGCCTCTGCAGTGGAATCCTTTCTGGATGGGAATTGTGGGAAAAGGCTGTCTCCTCTGATTACCTGCTCTCATTCCCTCTCAGCAGCTGTCCAATTCCTCAGGGTTCTGTGGGCAGGATTCCAGAGTGGAACAGGGAAGCGCAGCCTCACGCCATCACCCACCCCCTGCCTTCAATAACAAACTCACTACAGCAAGCTTCTAGAGACTTCATTCCACCGTGTGTGTGTGTGTGTGTGTGTGTGTGTGTGTGTGTGTGTGTGTGTGTGTGTGTGGTGTGTGTGATGGTGTGCAATGGGTAGCCATGGAAAATCTGGTGGGAGAAAGAGTTCAATAGGTCCTAATTACAATTTCCAAGTTATCTGGTACTACACTCTACTCTTCTGACAGATTGTGGGATGACACAGGATTTCCGCATCCTGTCTGCTGGGCCAAATCGCCGGCCTTTGTGCTCTGTGGATATCCAGATAGAACCTCCCTATATAACCTGAGATTCTGAGTCTCCCATTTGTGAAAAATAATACATGACGCGAGTGTCATTCAAATTGGATATGCCGATTTTTGCAAAATAAAAAGTGCGACATTTATGAAGGTATCAAACAGACGGAATCCCTGTCACATGGGGGTAGTTAGTTTACCAAAAGCATTTATTTTGCAGTCCGGTACAGTACTGCAGATCACAGACACAACCGTTAGGGAAAGACAGGACTCAAGCGGCTATGGATTGTATTTCTCCATCCAGACAAAGTCAAAAATACAAAAGCTTAGTGTGTTTTTTTTTTTTTTTTTTCCCCCTAAATCTAATTACAAGTTTTAAAAAAAGTGTTGCACATGGAAAGGGCTGTCCCCCACAGGCCACGAGCCTGGGAGAGAAGCCATGCAGTGGAATTAGAAAGGGGTTTGTGTAAAACAGATACCTACAGCATTCCCAAGTCAATAACGCTGTGATTGATTACTTGTCAGGCAAGTATTTCGGCTGTGCTAACAATCTCTGTTTCTCCCTGCTCAGAAATACACTTTGAGGATTTTTAAACGTCCAGCCAATAGAAGTGACCCCCAGTGTAGAGGGCAGGATACAGATTTACCAATTCACACAACTGCAGCACAGAGGGATACAGATTTACCAATTCACACCGCTGCAGCACAGAGGGTTACAGATTTACCAATTCACACCGCTGCAGCACAGAGGGATACAGATTTACCAATTCACACCGCTGCAGCACAGAGGGATACAGATTTACCAATTCACACCGCTGCAGCACAGAGGGATACAGATTTACCAATTCACACCGCTGCAGCACAGAGGGATACAGATTTACCAATTCACACCGCTGCAGCACAGAGGGATACAGATTTACCAATTCACACCGCTGCAGCACAGAGGGATACAGATTTACCAATTCACACCGCTGCAGCACAGAGGGATACAGATTTACCAATTCACACCGCTGCAGCACAGAGGGATACAGATTTACCAATTCACACCGCTGCAGCACAGAGGGATACAGATTTACCATTTGCAGCACAGAGGGATACAGATTTACCAATTCACACCGCTGCAGCACAGAGGGATACAGATTTACCAATTCACACCGCTGCAGCACAGAGGGAGAAGGTCACCAAACCAAGCTCACAGGAAATGATGAACAGGCTTTCCAGAATGCGTCACAGGGACTGCATGGAAGGGAATGTTGAGGTTCATTGCTTTATTTTTCTTGTCCCGAAGGGACACCCAAACTAGGAGCAAGGGCAAAAGCTTCCAATTTGCAACAATGTTCAAATGTGAAACATTCTCATCTCAGCATGCATATTATTGCAATTCGTATTATTAACTGTTTATAATGTTTGTTAACAGTATAAAGTTACTCTGAAGACCATGTGCACGTTTCAGATTCAGCTAATTTTGTCTGCTTCTTGTGGGCCTATATATGCCCTTACCTACAAATGCAACCATTCCAGCTGGTTTCACCACGTCTGCAGCCTTTTCTAAAACCCAGATGCATCAGTAGTTTGACAATGACAGGTATGCAAGGAATGGAATTTCAAACAGCTACCAGTATGGCTTACGTTACTAGGAAAGTGTCTCTGATAAACCAATAGACCCACTGCAGTACCATTTAGGAAATTAATACAAGAGCATGTAAAACTTCTAATAGAAAACCAAATCCACCGATGGTTACTGTAACTGTACAAGTGCTGTCCGTCCCCCGGACAAAAAAAAAAAAAAAAAGAGAGAGTGTGTGTAGGACAGTTCATATCAAGCCTCACATGCAAGCCTGGCTATTCCAAACCCAAAACATGAAAGCCCCTTTAATTAATACTCAAATTTACGCTGTTATGCAAATCAGTGGCCCCAGGGCTAGCAGTGGGTTGCTAGCTTTAAGCTAAAGCCATCTGCTTTGAAGCAGCAGCAAAACTGCAAAAACAAGATTATTATTTATTTTTTTATTTTTGTTAATGCCGTCGTGTTTAAAGACACAGTGTGATAAACAGATGACAGTGAATTAGATTGTAAACACAGCTGTGTATCTAAACCTGATGTTTAATGCAATCTTGTATCGCTGTTTTTATCTGGTTCAATGTAAACGCACGCGTCCCTTTCTGAGCATGTGTCACAGATTTAGCAGATAGATGCAGTAGGAGAGAGCTTGGAATTCCTCTCTGCAGGTTCTCTCCTCTTTCATCTCACTAACACAAGGGATGCTTTTTCTTTCTCCTGTGTAAACGCTATTTAACCCTTTGCAGTACACTGCCAAAAAAAGAGCGTTATTGACCAATACTGATGACATAATGTATTTATGTGAGTGACGCTGAAAGGCCTGAAGAGTGTTGACCATTAGCTTTGTGACTTCTTGCAGGATCACTCCCTGGACCCTGCCTCACTGGGAAGGGCAGCTGGTACAGTAGTTATATATTAATGATAATAGATCTGCACCATAAATTACACTTACTCATCTTTAAAGACACAAATAAAGGCAGAGAAACAACACCTCTTTATATTGAAAATCAAATTCTAGTACAGTACAGATTGGCACTGCATTTCATTAGCAATGTCTCATTAATTACCTCCACGCAGAGGATACGGAGAAAGGCTACAGCACAGGGAGCCGTGTTTAGGAACTCGGCTAAGCCAACAAACTCAAGAGGATCTTTCAAGCTGCCTTTGTTTCCTGTCAAGGTACTGAAGTGATTGTGGTAAACCTGATTACCACACAGTGCTACAAAAAGGAGAGGTTTCATTCGGAGGCAGGCTCGCTCTGAGGAGGTCTACTGTTTTGCCTTCTTTACAAAGCCAATTACTGAACACTGCTGCCAGTCACTGAAGGCTACAATCACAGCCTGCTAGTCTCAGCTCTTTCCAAAGCATGGTTTTTGATCTATGTGCTCAATTGTTCCCGGATTCCGTCTGCATTTCCAAAGTCATCATAACAAAGTACAAGGAAAAAATGCTTATACTGTAAATAGAGTGAAAAGTAGAGATGTCTGGCCTGCCTGAAACTACATAAAAGGTTGTGTACCTCTGAAACCATCCATGTGCAAAACCTGCAGTACGTTCTCCTGCACTGGGAATGGTCAGTTTCCAACACGACCTACCCCTTTAAAACCACGGCAAATCGACATGACTATGCAGATTGATGGAATTTCATTGCTGTTGCTTTATTCTAGATGGCGGTCTGGACCTGGACCACACAACACACACATGTCAAATGCTGAAGTTACCCATCTCTCTTGATATCTAGGCTGTTGTGATGGTGTGAAGCAAGGTGAAGGGCGGTTACTTTACAGTTGGCTCCAAACTTTCATTATAAGGGCTGGATGAGGTCAGCCTTCAGCTATACTGAGGTTAACTGCCAACTGTGCTTAATGAGGGACTTCGGCAGCTTTTTCCCTTATTAACATTTGCATATCCTTGTGATGAAGGTGACAAACCCATGCAGCAGTACTGTGATGCATGAGGAGGAGACACCATTGCAGTGTGCTGCAGGGCGGCTTGTTTGAACTGGCCCATCTCTTTGTCCTGTTTCAGTCCCCGAATCTAACCCTGTACCATTCACTCACTCAGCACGTTGTTTCTTTTGTACAGGAAGAGGATTCCTACCCTTCCACTCCATTTGCCCTGGCACATTCAAAATGGGAAGGAGACTGGACTCTCCACGAAGCACCTTCAATAAACATACACCTAAAAACCACAAGTCGCTTTAGAATCACTAAAGTCAACAGATTATTTCAGAACTGGCTTGCAAAAGCAACAGTGAGAGGAACACATGACTAAAGAAAAACAGAACTTATTGTACTGTACTCTCCCGCTGATGTGAGATAAAATACAGATTCCACCTGGTTTGGTTCTTGGCAGATTTAAGAGTAATCTGCCTGGTTTTGCCACCTAGCTTGTCTGACCAACTGACTAGCTACTGCCAAGACTGCTAAGTCCCGGCTGGAGGGAACTCCAATAACTGAACCCTGATTGGCTTCTACAGTACATGTGGCATAACCATGAATAATGAAATGACCAAGTTAGTTATAAATATGTGACCTGTTCTAAGAACTGCCACAGTAAGGGAAGCTGTGCATTCTACTTGCCTGGTGTTCAATCCTGTTTATTAGAACTAGTTCCAAGAACGCTGAGGATTGTGCCACTAATCTGAGCAATCAGGACCTGTTGTTAGTGGAGTTACCACCTTGAGTGCAGGTCTACAAACCAGGACTGGGGGCAGGACAATCAGAACTGCTTCCTCCTGCTTCAGCTGTGCTCTCAGAACACCAGCTTGCTCTGAGAGATCTTAGTAGACACAGCGCCGGATCTCATCTGTAACTATCTGTATCAACTGAAATACTGATCTCCCCAGCCTCTCTTAGAGAAAGTATTCTTTTCACTTTGAATTGTCTTTCAACATGCTGAAGCAGCACCCCGTGGTTTATGAAAGACATGACTGACAGCACAGCTGAACACAGGAGTTCAAGAGAAACCCTGATGCCGTTTTATCATATGCTGGCTGACTGCTTGCGTTTGTCAGTGACTAACGACTGCATCCAATCCTTCACGCAGCACAGCATCTTCAGATCTGCACAATATATCTATTTTTTTATTGTACAAGTTAGGAACATAGAGTTGTTTTTTTGTTTTTTTTCTCATCTGTCAGACAAAAAACTACCGGATCTTGGTTTTGGTGCGATCCGGCTCAAATTAACTCCTGCTTACAGTACACACAAAAATAAAAATGAACAGAAAATAAAGATAACAGTGAATCAATGAATGGCCCATAGACATGAAAATATAAGACTTACAATTTACTGTCCTAGCAGTGAAATAATCAAATCAGTGATTTATGAAATGGTGAACTATGGAGGGAGCAGAGTACTATATTTTATAATCTTCTGTTACTAGTACTGTATACTGCAGCATTCCCAGACACCAAGACTTCCATTTCATGAAAATGATAAGCTGGGATGTTATTGGACAAGGCATTGTATTCAATTCAACCTGCGTTACTCCAACAGAACACATAACAAAACGAACCAAACAGAAGCACACCAATTCGACTGCCTGAGGCTAGAATTTGTATTGTTTATCTGTTTTTAATACAACTCATTGAAAGATGCTGGACTGACGTCACTAAAAAATCTGAAAGTGTACAATGCAAACTTCCACACACCGTCACGGTAATGTGCTCAAACACTGTACCCTGCAGGGAGTGCCCTATTAAAGGATGAGAGCTGCAGTAGTTCAATCCTGCCTTAGAAAACAGCAGAACAAATCTGAATTCACACAGGCTCTCAAACCGACAACCGAGGACAGAGGGGAAAATGTGAACCTATCCTATTTACCTTCGCTGAGTCACTAATACAGAAGACCTTAAATCACACCCAGCTTGTATCTAAAAACACATACACACAACACTGTCTCTCAGAGCTTATTAGGATTAATCAGTTAACTCTGCAAAGGAATACCTCTGTGTTGCTTCAGAATACCCAGGGAGATTCAAACAACTGTTTACCAGTGCCTGCCTATTCATTTTATACCTGTGAATTTGATTGATCTTTCAAATAAAAGGGAAAGCCTAATGATTATGGTTAAAAAAACAAATCGAACGAGGTATAAGAAACAAGGGAAGCAGACAAACTCTGGTAATGTCAGCAGCTAAAAACTCTGAAGTATCCACATTTAGCAACCCAGATGTCTCTTTTCACCAAACAGATTCTACTGTCCCAACCTACTGAACCCTGAAGGCAAGGACTCAACGTGGGAAGTTTCCACAAAGCTTCCTCAGTCACTCAAACCAGTGGAGGTTGCTGAAAAGACTCAGAGGGAGTGCAAATCAACAACTTACAGCATGTTAAACATGAAGGTGTCTGTATTTCTGCTAGGTGCTGTACCCACCGTAGTCCAGCGTTTCAAAGGTTGTTCATAAAGAATGTCAGGAAGCGAAGTGCTGGAGTTCAGTAGGCCATGAAAATTCTATCAAGAATTGTATTCTATATAGAAACCCCCTCCTCCCCCACCCCACACCCACCCCCCCCCCCCCCACCCCCCCCCCCCCCCACCCACACACACACACACCCCCACAGAGAGAGAGAGAGAAATCTGCCAGCCGGAGACAACACTTTCATATCCTTTCATCATCTCCCTGGGGTATATGAAAATGGGTCAGTTAGCAAGGAGTGTGTGGCTCTCCCGCTGTTCGGGAAGTATAGAGGAGACGAAGATGAAGAAGTATGAATACGGTGCATATAAAGTAAATAGGCTCTGAACTGCCATCGTGGAAACTGACATGCTTGAATGGAGAAAGGGGGAAACGCCCTACAAAAGAGTAAATAAAAATACAAGTTCAAAACTATTTAACGCAACGTTGCTTTTCTGTGTGTTTTTTCCAATATTGGAGTACAGGGACACAGTCACATTGTAAGCAACCTTATAATTCTGGATTGTTTTCGTTGTAACCTACTGTCGGAAGTCTAAACAAATAAATAAATAAACAAATAAATAAATAAATAGAAACAGGAGCGTCATGCCCAGAGCTCTTGGTTTCGAAGAAAGAATCTCTACTATCGTGTAACTCCATCCTGGCTCCCTCCCGTGACTCTGTGACCCGAATTTGTGTGTCAGCAGGCGGTGCAGAAAATGTGGACTTACTGGTTCCACAAGATGCCTCACCTGCACTTCTGCAGGAATTACTAAGAGCCATGCCACTGATGCCTGCTGCTGCTGTCCCTACCTCCCATGTTACAGTGCAGCACAGCTGCAGGGCAATCATAGCAATGATAACGGCTCCCACAGCGCCTCCTCCAGTAGTACTGCTACTGCAGGGATGGAACCAAGACTCCAACTGCATAGCACTTTTACTCACTCCAGGTTTTAACACCAGCTTGATTAGACCCAGTGTATAGGGAACAATTCAGGTGTGTCTTATAAAACCAGGACTGGATCAAACTGCTATGCTATGCTTACATCCATCCCTGTACTGTTATAATAATAACCTGAAATTGAGTGGGGCAAAAAATTATTGCTCCTTCTGAAAAAATCTTAGAACATGGAAAATGAACACCCTGGCACAACTGTATAGCTCGCAGGTGTCCAAATTGCCACCAGGCTACAGTGATCAATTGTACACTTTTCTGATCACTCCCTCTGCAGGCAACTCAAATGTGTTGAGTACAAGGAGCGCCGGTGGTCAGTTGACAACCAGAAGGCAAACGTAAGGACAGAATGCGTTAATCTCAGCCCGGCACCCCGACACCAGCCACTAACAGAAGAGTGCTGCTTCCTACTCCAGGAAGTTAAACATGAATAACCCATAGGGGCAACAGAATGCAGCGCTGCAGGTGAGCACAACAGTTGGCAGAGAAACTCCCACTACTACTGTGTGTTTATATTTGTTTATTTATCCTCGATTTGCTACTGATTTAAATACTGTCAAAAAAAACAAAACAAATAGGAGCCGGTTTCAGTTCTCAAAGCAAGTGCTGTTTAACTTGCAGGGAGGGCCAGGACAAGAACTCAGACCCTTAGCCTTTTGATTGTTCTGGGTTTATCCACAGTTATTCTTTTATAAGGTGGATACATACATTCTTATCTTCTTTCAAATGTTGCACATAAATCCCTGACCAGCAGGTCAACCTGCACTTTAACTAGGACTGTGAGAACAGGTCTGCCACAGTCAGAGGTTTTGGAATGTGCAATGCTGCTTCACCCAAAACAAAAACAGAGACAGTAAACAAGCGACCCTGACGGAATGTTTCTGCTCAGTTTAGGATGACAGAGTGAAAACAGGAAGGAATCCGGTAAATCTACAACGAATTCTATTAGCAGGGTGGCCCGCTCTGAGGCTGGGGAGGTTGCCTCTGGCAAAGGGGAGAACCGGCTAAATAAATAAGACGAAGACAACCCAGACTCTTTAATATTGTGCAGCTGACGTGTTTTGTTTCTTTTTAAAAGATGGAAAAAGCAACAGATCATTAAAAGAAAACCAGCAGATGTTAACTGAACCTTTTTCCTTTTTAACAGTGTCGATCCAAGCCTGACAACAAAATGTGATCACACTCAGAGGGCCTCTTTGCCAAACTTTGTTGATTCGTGACCACTTGTATCAGTCTGATTATAAAAAAGAGACTATTCCATCCAAAGTATCCAAAACAAACTATGATTCCTTCTGCAGCATGAGACACTGACTGTACTCCATCAGGAACAGATGATTCCAGCAGTGCAGGGGTTAAGCAGACGGATTCCAGCTGGTATGATACGATCAGTACTTAATGTACAGTCTGTATAATGTAATCTATAACCCATTTAATACGCAGACACCAGACGATCAGGAGTAATGAACACCAAAGCCAGCACAGTGTCTACAGCAAACATGCAAAAAGCACTTTAATACAGCATGTTTACACCTGCCAGCCTCTGCTGACACACTCTCAAGGTGAATTTATCCATGAAGGTTTTAACAAGTCAGTTAGTATGCCAGTGTGAACTGTAGGCTTCTTCCGACGCTGCAGTTCGCAGGATACACACCTGTCAAAATGCACATACGAATGTGAATTTCCTGTTTTTATTCAGGTCTGCCTGCATGTGAGGTTTGCTGGTTTAAATCTGGTAGTACACAAGAAATTCCAATATGCTACTACAATGTAAAACACTCACTCTTTGGAGAACCGGAACCTAGCAGTCAGTAGACAGAAGAGAGACGTCATACAACACAGAGATACAATAATATCAGATTTGTACCTCTGGTTTATACAGTGCAGTTTTTTGGCCACATTCTGTAGCCTCACCCTTAGTAAATGTGCTCGTTATGAAGCACAGTAGCTCTGCTAAACTTAATTAAACTGATAAATATGCTCTTTCGGGTCACACAACTTTGTGCATGACTAGCCAATACTGTACATGTAGAGGACTTAGTTCCAGTCTGTTACGAAGCAAAGTGTCTCTATTGGTGCTCGAATCAGTGTGCGAAACAAGTAAAATACAGACGAGATTTTGAAATACCAGCAATTAAAATGAACAGACGAGTTCCATTTTATACATTAAATACCCACTTTGTCGTACTTCTTGGATAAAACAAACAAAGGTTAATAATATTTAGATACCGAACACATTTTACACTTTTATTACTAAACACCTGTGTGCCAATGAACCTGAATCAGATGTGTTATCACATCAGGGTCAGCTTTAATTGCTGGCATACTGCTGTACTATTTACTGCTATTAGAAACAGCAGCATAACTTCCTCTGATGAGAGTTAATAACCATGAAGCCCCAGCTTCAGACCAACCCTCCAGCACTCTGAACCCCCAACTGCAGACCAACCCTCCAGCACTCTGAACCCCCAACTGCAGACCAGCACTCCAGCACTCTGAACCCCCAACTGCAGACCAGCACTCCAGCACTCTGAACCCCCAACTGCAGACCAACACTCCAGCCTGAACCCCCAACTGCAGACCAGCACTCCAGCACTCTGAACCCCCAACTGCAGACCAACACTCCAGCACTCTGAACCCCCAACTGCAGACCAGCACTCCAGCACTCTGAACCCCCAACTGCAGACCAGCACTCCAGCACTCTGAACCCCCAACTGCAGACCAACACTCCAGCACTCTGAACCCCCAACTGCAGACCAACACTCCAGCACTCTGAACCCCCAACTGCAGACCAACACTCCAGCACCCTGAACCCCCAACTGCAGACCAGCACTCCAGCACTCTGAACCCCCAACTGCAGACCAGCACTCCAGCACTCTGAACCTCCAACTGCAGACCAGCACTCCAGCACTCTGAACCCCCAACTGCAGACCAGCACTCCAGCACTCTGAACCCCCAACTGCAGACCAGCACTCCAGCACTCTGAACCTCCAACTGCAGACCAACACTCCAGCACTCTGAACCTCCAACTGCAGACCAGCACTCCAGCACTCTGAACCCCCAACTGCAGACCAGCACTCCAGCACTCTGAACCTCCAACTGCAGACCAACACTCCAGCACTCTGAACCCCCAACTGCAGACCAACACTCCAGCACTCTGAACCCCCAACTGCAGACCAACACTCCAGCACTCTGAACCCCCAACTGCAGACCAACACTCCAGCACTCTGAACCCCCAACTGCAGACCAGCACTCCAGCACTCTGAACCCCCAACTGCAGACCAGCACTCCAGCACTCTGAACCCCCAACTGCAGACCAGCACTCCAGCACTCTGAACCTCCAACTGCAGACCAACACTCCAGCACTCTGAACCTCCAACTGCAGACCAACACTCCAGCACTCTGAACCCCCAACTGCAGACCAGCACTCCAGCACTCTGAACCTCCAACTGCAGACCAGCACTCCAGCACTCTGAACCTCCAACTGCAGACCAGCACTCCAGCACTCTGAACCCCCAACTGCAGACCAACACTCCAGCACTCTGAACCCCCAACTGCAGACCAGCACTCCAGCACTCTGAACCTCCAACTGCAGACCAACACTCCAGCAATCCCATATGACTGGGTGTGTTTCCATTCCTCTCTCATTACAGCCTTTACACAAATCGCAGGGGGAACATTCCCCAGCCCCATGCCCACGCATGCCTCATTTAGAACAATCAGGAAAATAATTGATGGCAGAGGTGTTGGGAGGCTGTTGCCGTGGCTACAGCAGGAGGGGCGATAAGGCTATCAGCTAATATAAACGTACAAATTGACTTCAATGGGTCGGTTCAGCAGTTAAGCTGTGAAGATGTCAGTTAACAGGAATTAAACATAAATCATACATCACGCTAATTAAGCATGAGCAGTGGCAAGTCCACTTTTTTCTTTTTCTTAAGAGCTGTTTAAACGATTCAGCGTCAGTCAACATCGACAGCTTGTGTCTCACCAGCAAGCAAGCAGAAAATTGTTCACTTTTTGGTACCATGATCCCAGAAGGAGGTTATGGAATCTGTGAGTAATCTCAAAGTATAAACACCACCAAAATGAATGAGGGAACAGAGTGCTCTTGGCAGAAAAAGACAAACATTCCTACAAACATAAATTTAAATTCCCCATCCCAAGCCAAGGATTACATGTCAGACCAAAGCTCAGAAATCAAGAAATGCACTCTGCTATTACACCCGGCGAGCGGCAAACACATATTCATCTATCCTAGCTAGAGGAATCTCACAAAGAAAATGCCAGGGTACCAAACATATGCTAAACACAAGCCATCACTCCTTGAATTCACTTGTACACTCATGGTTGCTTCAGTACAATGCTACTGAGTGGCCCAAACAGTCCAGACACACACAGGGTTAATCACGTAATAAGCACACAGAAAAAGTCAAAAATAGCCAACTGCAATCTAAAGGTCTGCAGGAACTAGAAGTGGAGAGTGTGGTGAATACAGACAGACAGACAGACAGACAGACTGGCAGGAACAGCAGGGTTTTTTAATGAAGATCCTAAAAATACTTATCCTGAAGACTGGATCCTAAATCAAATTATATCTATTCAACGTAAAAAAGATCAGGGCTGCAATGTACAGCATGTCATTTTCTACAATCACATTATGCAGAATTTCTTTAAATTGAGGTTAAAAACACACCAGTACCAGCTTCCTTGTGAATGATGTTGTTAGTCTATTGGAGTCTCGTGTTTATCCACTGCAGAAACCCAAGTTATATTGTATTTGGCAAACACAAGCCTCTTGGGCTTTGTACACCCCGTGTGGCATGGAGAGGGAGGGAAGCAGCACATGTGACTCTGCCAAACCTGTGCAGCACAGTCCAGTCTGCATTTTTAAAAAGATCCCATTTGCTTCATGCCGTTCTGTAATTAGGCTTGCAAACGTATGTTTTGCCAGTGAACAGCGTGTTTGATCTAGCCTGCAGAACCTACTTTGAGGGGGGCATGAAGGGCTGTTTGGGTGACTTCGCAAGCCTCTATTGCTAGACCCCTGCAAAGTGGGCTTGGCTGCCCCAGTGTTCCGCTCAGTAATGGACTTGTCAGCTTCATGGAAAGTGACAGAGGAGCTGCAGAGCGGAGAGCAGGCAGGTGTCAGTGCAGCAGTCGATAGAGGAGCAGCAGATGGGCTCAGATTCACTTTAACGAGCAGCGGCGTATGCTCATTTACAATAAATCAGAGGGGCGACTCACAGCATGGTTTACACAGGTTGATTTAACCCTGCAATGGAAAATACCCATTTGAAATATCAAGGTCAGGTGCAATACAAACCACATGCAGCTCAATTGGAGAGCAGAGTTTTTTTTTTTTTTTTTTTTTTTTTTACAGTGGTCAAGAGATGACATACACTTTACAGTACAGAACAGTCAAGACTTAAACAGAGGTGCTAGATAGATAAGTGCAGATCTTGCGAGATGAAATTATTACATATTTTCAAGGGTAACAAAATGCAATATAAATGGGCGTGATATGCAATAGCATTTTCAATCGACATTTGGTTAAAATTTAGCAAGAAAACAGCTATTGCATATTTATTAAATATTAATTTAATATGCAATTACATAGCTATATAATGTTAATGTATGCCATGCAATATAAAGCATTACCGAAATAACTTCAAGCAACTCAACTCATTTTTAGAGGGATAGGAGCAGCAGATGCAAATAAACAGAAATTCAGAATGTTGATCAGCCAACAATGAATACTGCGAAGACAAGAATATAACAGGAAAGCAACATTACAGTGACTCTGTAGTTGCAGCGAGAGTGAGTTCTCAATGTGACGAAGTGGAGCACCACAACGCACCCGAACATAGCTGAGAATCAGCTGTTAAAGTGAAAAAGAAAAAACAAGCAGCCAAGTCTCACAGACCTCATTAAAGGATCAGGCAGCCTGAGCTCACATGAATTATTCACTCCCAATACGAGGGGGCTGGAGGAGCGGCGGTCTGCATCTCCATCACAGCCCTGGTACACAAATTTAAAGCACAGCTGCGTGCCGCTGCTACAGCAGGGGTTAAACACGAAACAAAGCAGAGACAGAGCAACAGAGCAACAGCGCAACAGAGCGAGAGAAAGACAGCGCTTTGTTAACAATGTGGCCGAGAGCACTCCACTGTCTTTTGCAAGAAAGAGGGAGAGACGGAGCAGGCCGTACGGTTTCAACTGATGTCTGCTGACTGCATGCGTTTTTTTTTAAACAATATAGTGTATTAACCAACGTATTATAAAGGAATGGGATTTGTAATTCAGGAGTTGAGGAGCGGCTTTGTATTAAGATGTTCTGGCTCACACACAGAGGGAAGGGCCAGACTTAGCTGTGCACACAACCTGGCAGCTCTCTACGGTACTGTACTGCAGCAACAGGCTCCCCCTGCTGGACAGCAAATGAAATGTCTCGCTTGGCCACAGAACACTGAGGGACAGCTTTGTCACAGTATTGCAGTACTTTTGTATTTTTGAGAGAACTACTGTATCATTACAGACAATATAGTAATGTTCACAGGCCTTTGTAACTGTGGTTGTTAAGTGAATGACTGGTTGTTTATGTAATACAACAGTTGCAGTTTAGTAATTTAGGAAAAACAATGATGATAAATGTTCCTTATAAATCACTGTCCTAATTACATTAGGTTGTCTTTCTATAAAAGATCCACATCAGTTCCAAATTGTTCAATAAAAACAAAATAGGGAAATGCCATCAAATCATTACATCATCGCTGCTCAACGAAAGATACCAAGTGCCAGGTCTACTGCACTCATTCCAGTACCCCTGGTCCTATACCCTGCATGTTTCTCCAGTGATTAAACATTAACAGTTTGGGGACTAATCCTGTACAGTAATTTAAACAGCTCAGTCCCTGCAGCTAGCTAACTGTGCATCTCCCCAGATTACATCAATCAGAGACATCCTCCACTGAAGAACGTGATTGTAACCCTTTAGAGAGGAACGTGATTGTAACCCTTTAGAGAGGAACGTGATTGTAACCCTTTAGAGAGGAACGTGATTGTAACCCTTTAGAGAGGAATGTGATTGTAACCCTTTAGGGAGGAACGTGATTGTAACCCTTTAGAGAGGAATGCGATTGTAACCCTTTAGAGACGAATGTGATTGTAACCCTTTAGATAGGAACGTGATTAACCCTTTAGAGAGGAACGTGATTGTAACCCTTTAGAGAAGAACTCGATTAACCTTTTAGAGAGGAACGTGACTGTAACCCTTTAGAGCAGATCGTGATTGTAACCCTTTAGAGAGGAACGTGATTAACCCTTTAGAGAGGAACGTGATTAACCCTTTAGAGAGGAGCGTGATTAACCCTTTAGAGAGGAGCGTGATTGTAACCCTTTAGAGAGGAACGTGATTAACCCTTTAGAGAGGAGCGTGATTGTAACCCTTTAGAGAGGAGCGTGATTGTAACCCTTTAGAGAGGAATGTGATTGTAACCCTTTAGATAGGAACGTGATTAACCCTTTAGAGAGGAACGTGATTGTAACCCTTTAGAGAAGAACTCGATTAACCCTTTAAAGAGGAATGTGATTAACCCTTTAGAGAGGAACGTGATTGTAACCCTTTAGAGAGGAGCGTGATTAACCCTTTAGAGAGGAACGTGATTGTAACCCTTTAGAGAGGAACGTGACTGTAACCCTTTAGAGAGGAGCATGATTAACCCTTTAGAGCGGAACATGATTGTAACCCTTTAGAGCGGAACGTGATTGTAACCCTTTAGAGCGGAACGTGATTAACCCTTTAGAGAGGAACGTGATTAACTCTTTAGAGAGGAGCGTGATTAACCCTTTAGAGAGGAACGTGATTGTAACCCTTTAGAGAGGAACGTGATTAACCCTTTAGAGAGGAACGTGATTGTAACCCTTTAGAGAGGAACGTGATTAACCCTTTAGAGAGGAACGTGATTGTAACCCTTTAGAGAGGAACGTGATTGTAACCCTTTAGAGAGGAACGTGATGTAACCCTTTAGAGAGGAACGTGATTGTAACCCTTTAGAGAGGAACGTGATTGTAACCCTTTAGAGAGGAACGTGATTGTAACCCTTTAGAGAGGAACATGATTGTAACCCTTTAGAGAGGAGCGTGATTGTAACCCTTTAGAGACGAATGTGATTGTAACCCTTTAGATAGGAACGTGATTAACCCTTTAGAGAGGAACGTGATTGTAACCCTTTAGAGAAGAACTCGATTAACCTTTTAGAGAGGAACGTGACTGTAACCCTTTAGAGCAGATCGTGATTGTAACCCTTTAGAGAGGAACGTGATTAACCCTTTAGAGAGGAACGTGATTAATCCTTTAGAGAGGAGCGTGATTAACCCTTTAGAGAGGAGCGTGATTGTAACCCTTTAGAGAGGAGCGTGATTGTAACCCTTTAGAGAGGAACGTGATTAACCCTTTAGAGAGGAACGTGATTAACCCTTTAGAGAGGAGCGTGATTAACCCTTTAGAGAGGAACGTGATTGTAACCCTTTAGAGAGGAATGTGATTGTAACCCTTTAGAGAGGAACGTGATTGTAACCCTTTAGAGAGGAACGTGATTAACCCTTTAGAGAGGAACGTGATTGTAACCCTTTAGAGAGGAATGCGATTAACCCTTTAGAGAAGAACGTGATTTAACCCTTTAGGGAGGAACGTGATTCTAACCCTTTAGGGAGGAACGTGATAAACCCTTTAGAGAGGAACGTGATTAACCCTTTAGAGAGGAACGTGATTAACCCTTTAGAGAGGAACGTGATTGTAACCCTTTAGAGAGGAACGTGATTAACCCTTTAGAGAGGAACATGATTAACCCTTTAGAGCGGAACGTGATTGTAACCCTTTAGAGCGGAACGTGATTGTAACCCTTTAGGGAGGAACGTGATTAACTCTTTAGAGAGGAACGTGATTAACTCTTTAGAGAGGAACGTGATTAACCCTTTAGAGAGGAAAATGATTAACTTTTTAGAGAGGAACGTGATTGTAACCCTTTAGAGAGGAGCGTGATTAACCTTTTAGAGCGGAACGTGATTGTAACCCTTTAGAGCGGAACGTGATTGTAACCCTTTAGGAAGGAACGTGATTGTAACCCTTTAGGGAGGAACGTGATTAACCCTTTAAGAGGAACGTGATTGTAACCCTTTAGAGAGGAAAGTGATTAACCCTTTAGAGAGGAACGTGATTAACCCTTTAGAGAGGAACGTGATTGTAACCCTTTAGAGTGGAAAGTGATTGTAACCCTATAGAGAGGAACATGATTAACCCTTTAGAGAGGAACACGATTAACCCTTTAGAGCAGAACATGATTGTAACCCTTTAGAGAGGAACGTGATTGTAACCCTTTAGAGCAGTCATTTTAAACAGATGGTTCTTCTACACGCTTAGTCTTCAACACTGAATTAATCAGATACTTAACACACAGGGGGTCAAGGAGACAACAGCCAGTTCTATTCAAGGTCATTTGATGGTGCACTATAATGTACAGTATGGCAAACTGAAAATGACAGTGCAAACTCTGTAATAACTGTACTGTCCAGTACTTGCAAACTCCCTGCACTTCTTACTGTAAATATGACTGCACATCTTCCGAGAATCTAAAAATTGCTTCCGGTATTATTATTATTTGTTTACTTAGCAGATGCCTTTATCCAAGGAGACTTACTCTAAACAAGATTCACAAATTATAAGGACTGATTCCTGGTAATAGAAGAGTTTTTGTAACTATTATATGAGGTTGTGTGTGTGTAAAACCTGCTTCACACATCAAAGGCTCCACCTAGTGGTTGTACCACTCAAAGAATGCATTAGTCAAGCCTGCTTGTCTGTTTTACTAGGGGCAATCTAATAACTAAAAGTTATTGGTATGAAGGGCTTTAAACACAGCACTGATTGTATAACTCTATTTAATTTATATTTATTATAATTTATTAACATAGTATTGGTTGTCTGCATCTCAAATTGCCCAAAAATCAAGTTTATTTCCAGAACGATGTTCAAAACTTTAAATCTGGTCTTGTGGTCTAGACCCCATATTACTCTGCTCTGTGGTGTTTCAGAGAACGTTCATAAATATCTTGTACTGTAAATAAATAATTGCTAGCAATAACAATAATGTAAATGTTGTGCAGCTACTGTACAATATTGTCTAAAAAACGCATATTACTGTAAGAGATTCAGGTTCGGTTAAAGACAACAGAATGCACACCCCTGGAGTATTGCACTGCAGGCTTTTAATAAAATCAATGCCCATTTTCCACCAGCAGGGGGCAGTGTTGCGAGGAGAATGAATGGCTGAACAGCATGAATCAGTGCTGATCAATCTCAATTTGTCTGCATAACTTTACCCTTCACTGACTTCCAAACAGGAAGGCATCTGGGGCGATTAAGGGATTCGGAGATCAGCCTAAACAAATTGGGACCTCTTTTCACTCTGCAGCCCCCTGGAGTCACGCTGCACATCTATTGAGCGTGAACACAACAAACACAAAACCCTGTCATGCATCTCCTCGTGCAGCTAGAGACACCCCCACCACCCGCAACAGCATTAACATTAGTGACTGCTCAACCACGGAGGCCTGCCTGTACTCCGCACTGTAATCACTTCCATAACAAATAGACTCGTGAAGGAGCTTGTGGGCAAATAACCCAGGCATTACACCTTTCAAGAAGTTACACAAAAAACAGGAGAGTTTCCACTGAAAACCTGTGGCAGCCTACTGACCAAAGTTAACATTACAGCTGTTAGCCCAAGACTGGTGTGAAATCAGTGACTGTGCAGGGATGAAAATAACACCCTTATTGCATAGAAGTTTCACACATTCCAGGTTTAACTACAGTTTGATTAGCTCCTGTAGGCATAGGTACGGTAACAAGCTTAGGTGTGTCTTATTAAACCCATAATAAAGCCAGGAATGGGTCAAACTGCTATGCAATGTGAAACCACAGCTAGTTGTAAGTGGCATACAGTAGGTTTGATTTTGAACCTGTATCTCCTGGCACCCAGTCCACCCCTCTAAACCACTAATTTACGCAAACAAACTTCAGCTTTTTTTTGGCAGCTTGCAACTTGAACATCTTTTCCCTGCTGTGACCGATGGCATGCAACACGAATCAGTGTCTCTAAACAGTTGCTTGGAAAGAACATTTCAGATTTCACAGCCCAGAACCCACCACCAATCCTCTTAATGCCATGGCTGGGTTGGGCACTGCTTTACAGAACATGACATGATCTCATCCACATACCCGAACAGCAAAATGTCATCTCAAGTCTGGCAGCTTTAGAATTATTACAGCACTGCCTGAGATCCAGCATGTTTCCACGGATACCATTCAACAGAGTTGCATTTGCAAGGTACATACAGAACTGTTCTTTTCACACATCCATTACAGTACGGCATCATTTCCATTAGTTCATTTCACTAGTATGCGCAGTGCTGACAAATGCTAAGGATAACGTTGCTGGCTGGAGAAGCTGAAACACCATGAAGATTCATTACCAAAATGGAATCTGATGCCTTTGAAAAAAGAGATATGGTAATCAATTGCTCTCCACAGTCAATCAAACTGTAAAAACGGTTATCAAAAGAATCACAGTTTGTAATTGATGCATTCTGTGTTCATTGTATGCTTGGAAATGGATTACATTTACTTTACACAATCATGGGCAATGCAGTAGTTTTAACCAAATAAAGTAACTTTGCAGAACATACAGTTTTTATTACACACCCTCTACATGATCCATTTTTAAACCATTGCCAGTGTTTTTCCACTATGTAATTACATTGTCCTCTCGGAAATATGAAGCCCAGATCTGCTCTTCCACAAAGCACCCCGCAATGCAGGGAGTCTGCCCTTATCAGGAATTATTTTCCTTTGTGTGCAGTCAATTCAACACAACACTGCAATATGAAAACAGCCCAAGACAAGTCACATCAAAGCCTGTGAAGTTCACCCAGAGGAGATGACAAGTGCAAAAAAAATAAAAAATAAAAATCAATTTGCACTCTGGAGCTCCCGTCAGCGACTTCCTCAATTAATGATCTTATTAACCTTCTTGTGAAGCGCAACAAAAACTATCAAATGCAACAGGGCCCAGAGACAGGCAGGCATCTGAGAACAAGGAGTCCTAATCATGGGATGGCTTAATTAAGTCAGACCTTTTTTATGGTCCAAGGTCTAAATACAGTTCGTAATTAGGATTGCTTCATTTGTTTTAGTGTTTTACAATTACAATGTTCTGCTGAGCTCACAGTATCAGAGTCAGCTGAGCTGGAATACATGGCTGTGTTTGAAAGTAACTCTCCTGTAACAGCCTAGGTGTTAATGTCTACAGCATAGGCACAGAATGGTGCAGTACTACAGTGTTTTTTTTTTTTTTTTCAATTCCCATATACTGTAGCTTGCTCTCCTCTCATTTACTAGGCTTTTTGACCCTGGCCTATGCAATCTTGTACTACAAAAAAAAAAAAAGTTAATCTCAACTTGAATGGATCCATGTGACGAACAGAGTAAAACTACACTGAAACTGGATGTGATCAGGTGGCCCAACGGGTCATCACAATATCTGTTATTTAATCACATTCAGTAATATTAGCAGGGAGATCTTCCTGCCATTGGAATGGGCACAGTATCACCCACAACCAGTGTTGCCAGCCCAGAGACATTTGACCTCTCTGTGCTGAACAAAGTCTCAACCAGACATGCTGTAAAACCTGATAAAGGAAGGAAGAACCGGAAGGGAAAAAATGCATCAAAACCCTACCTGTTATCCAGGCCTAATGGAGAGCATCAGAAACTGGGGAGGAACTGTGTCGTTTTGACACATGCACACTACATGCAGAGGTCAGGTAAACTACTGTTTCATAACCCTTGACAGCTCTAATTTTGGAATTATAGATGTGGAAGAGGATAGATTTGTTGACATGGCTTGTTCGTTTGGATTTTCCTGGAACCAGACCTAGAACATAAACAACTACACACATTAACATGCTTACGCTGCTTATGCAAAATAACCCTGCAATAATCACATGTACAAATACAGAAACATACTATAGAACTTACTTTTTCAAACAAAATGGGTTACCAAAAGTGGTTGAACATACAATAATAATGATCAAATGCCAAATAAATACGTAATTGAACTGTAATCAATCAATTATATGGAATAATTACAATTACACAGGTGTTGCACAATTCCAATAGTCATTGACCTCAGGTCAAACTGAACTCAGAATAAAGCAAGCCCCGCTTTGCACAACACCTCTACATGGAAAAGGGATCTTGATTCTAAATAAAATATATACTTCTGTAAAAAGCAAAAGCGAGGGCTGGCATTACTCAGTCACTGCCATCTCAAACTCTGAGTAAACTGGAGTCCCTGAACAGGATCTGCAGCTCACTGTGTTCAAAACACAGAAGCCAGTGCTGGGTCACTTCCAGCAGCCTAACCAAAGCTAAGCAGGGACAGATTGTGCATTGACTCGATTGCACAGCAGAATCTGCGCTCCACCACAGAGCTGGCACACTTAATTACCTGCCTTTGCATTCCACATGTCACTGAGCTCTCTCATTCCAAACAGGCAAGAAGAGATCTTCATGATTTCCATTACATGAGAGTAGGTGTTAAAACTTCATGCTGATATTGGACTCAGTTCTCGCTAAGGTACGCACCAGCTAAGACACAGCTTATTTTACTGTAAACTGAAGTGATGCATCTGTGTTTCCTTCCATCTGATGATGAAGATATCCTTCTGTTTGGTGTTGATGGCTGACGTGTAATGCTGGCTCCAGGGATCAGCTTATTTGTCATCAGAACACACAACGGCTGCAATGCTGGCGGCAGGGATCAACCAGTGTGGCCTCCCTAGCGCATCAGCATGACAACCGTCTGGACTGAGCTGAGTAGGGTACTTCTCTGGGGTCTTCAAGTGGGCACCTTAAGAGGGCTCGATAGCAATTCTGGCATCCCAGCAGCACCCCCATTCGACCATATGCTCCCTCCCTTCTCCAAAGTTTATGACCGAGGGCTACAAATGTGCAAAAGCAGGCAGCATCTCTTCAAAGAAAAACAAAAGTCAGCACACAAGAGCAGTATAGTATCACTGCATTATAGTTGTCTCGTCTTGAACAGCTGTTTGGAAACTTGAAACGAACCCCCGTTTTATCAGGACTCTACATCTGGTCCCATAGGCAAGGTTAAAGTTAGCAGGTCATCTTTATTTTTGGGAGGGGTTATCAAATATCGATTTAAAATATCAACTGCAGTAGCCTGTACTTCAGGTGCATCACTAAAACATAAATAACTAAAACATTAGCGCTAACCAGCATATACAGTAGAAAGAAGGCAAGTAGACTGGCTTGTTAAAAGTAGTATACTGTAGAACAACTCACAACTCTGCAATCAGGGCACAGCAGCAGTCCAGCGGGCCTCCGATCCGAACATGGGATCAGGTGACAGCATTCACAGAAAGGGGCCAGCAAGTGATAACAGGGCGAGTGTGTATGTAAACATGTGCAGTGTGTTTCATTTAAAGCTTACAACAATACACAGAATTATATGTATATGTCCCATTTTGACCCCAAATGAAGTTCAACACATGAAGAGGCAGACAGAGCCTCTGTCTTAATGGAACTGAAGTACAGTACAGTAGTGCCCTGTATTTCAACTGTGGAGGAGGTGCCCTTCATGTTAGCCCCTACACTGCTTTAATTCTCAGATGGGGTTTGCTGTCATGGATGCTGGACAGACAGACCTACGCTCTCGGTCTGGGAGTGTACTGGTGTTGGTGTGACCACCAGTGGAGAATTCCGGGGTCTCGAGCCAAATGAGAAAAGATGCACCAGGAGCACAGCTTCCTGGCAAGACAGGAGAGCAGCCCACATTGGAAGGATTGTAATGCACAGAGTGAGCTGCACTGCAATCAGCAAGAGCAAAGCCTTGTCCATCAACACTCCAGCTTTCCGACTTTGCATCCACAGGATCGTCTGGGCTTGTTACCCAAGGCCCTGGGCAAGGAGCATCACTTCACAAAGGGACATACTTAGAAATGAGACAACTCACAAATAATTCACTGATTATTGATCGCCATGGCATTTATTATGCGAGCCTCAATTAAAACACGTATGTATCAATTAAAATTGATCTGGTGCCCTAGTCAGAGCTTCAGGCCTCACGTTTAGATTTTATTACAGTAGCACAAGCATCATTTATTTAAAGGGATCTGACCTTGATACTGTACCTATACACTGTGGCTCATAAAGCTTGTATTAAAACCTGGAATGGGTGACATATCAGTAACCCTAATGAGATGCCTTCTGCTGAACACAACGTTACGATTGCTTCATGGCAATGTTCTTTTTCTTTCCATGATAAAAGCTAACCAGGATATGCAAAGCTGAGCAGCCTAGCAGGTTGGAACGTGCCCTGCTTTTACAAAGTGATTAAACACACAAGGAGGAGATAAAAGACTATGAAGAGTCAAGACAAGCCTGCCAACAAACTAACAAACTCTGTTACAGCAGCCCCTAAAATCCACTGCTGTTAGCAAGAGAAACCATCTTACAGGAACAATACAGTTCTTCATTTCATTCCATGCAAACCAAGGGATCTAAAATAACAACAACAGGGTTGGGGGGGTCAGTTCCTGTTTTTCAATTCCAATTCTATTTCCAATTCCCTTCAAATTAATTCCAATTCCAATGTCAAGGAAAGCCTTTGAAGGAACTGGAACTGATTAATGGGGAATGGGAACAGGAATTGATTAAAGGGGAATTGATTTTAAACAGAAATTGACCCCCAACCCAGTACAACAACATAACAGGGCTGTATTTGACCTTCAGTGAAAAATAAAATAATAGCTCATGCCTCATGCTGTTAGGAACTTCATTTGTAGTCTTCAAACATTTGAACCGTTATAATGCTATTCAAAGCAGTATTGTGCATAGAAAAGTAGAAAAGAAGTCAAGCAAATCCTCACTCTCCGAGAATTATGTTTAAAAGTGTGACAAATAAAAAATTACAAGGCTTTTGCAAATTCCTATTCAGGCTTTGCTTCTGCTGTGTAACACAAAACCTTCACTGTTGATAAAAGTACACTACAGTGTAATAAAATGTGACGTGGTAAACAGAATGCATTTACCGTGAGTGTTCTTTTGGGAATAAACACATTTGTGATAAAAAAAAAAAAAAAAAAAAAAAACAACAAAACAACAACAGTTAACCCGTTATTATACTCCTACACCATTCTAAAACCTCTGATTAATAGAAAACTCTCCACTAGAGACACAGTGTCCTGCAGCTAACTATCGCAATCAAAACACATTAGTGTTTGCTGGGGCAAACCCCATTCAGTTCAATTCAAACACCCTTTTAAAGAGGAGAACAATAACACAGGCTCCCTTGTTCTCACCGCAACTTTACCAGTGAGAGGCCCCATTCATTGCCCTGAAAGGAAACTTGTTGCCTGGAGTTCATTTCTGTCCAGAAGTAGAATCATTTCCTAGACCATAAATATCCTCCTATCCAGACAGCTGTAGGCCCATTGACTATTAATACAAAGCACAGTAACCCCCAGCGTATTCATCTCATGTATTTCTATGTGGTGTTTCTTCTGGATGTCTTGCAGAGCTGCAAGGCAACAACTATCTTCTTGTAATTAGTTAAAAGCAGAAAGGCAGAGATCGGACTTTCCTGTCTGCTGCCTCTTTCGAAACACCGTCTCTGTACCCCCCATTCACCTAGACCTGCAGCCATGCTCCTTTTGTATGACTCTGAAAAGAGGATTCAAGTTTCAGGAATAGGAGGCCAGCGCAGCAGACTCAAGCTCCCTGAATCAGACTGAATGCTGGTTATGAACCAGGGTCTCCCACCTGCTGTGGAAGAGCAGGGACTGTCCCGGCTCCACAGATCAGAATCAGTGACCCCCCCACCCCATGAGTAGCCATCGCTACAGTACATTAGTGGATTAGGATATTTATCAGACATCGCCACTACATCTGTACATTTTATTTTATTTAATACACTATGTAGAAAAAAAAAAGCCATTGAGGACCTTCAAGGGTTCATAATTTAATCAGACAGGTTTATTTCTCATGCAGGTTTTAATACAGTACGCGCTTGATTAGCCACAGTGTACAGGTACCAAGCTCAGCCGTGTCTTCTTAAAGTCATAGCAAAACCAGGAATTGTTCAAAATGCTATGCAATGGGAATCTTATTTCTAACCCTGCTCATGCCATCAGTGTTTCTGCCAGCATCAGAAATGGTATGTTTCAGTTAATGCATGCATACTGGTGCTTATAAAAGCATCATAACTGAACAAACACCTGGAGCAGAAGGCACAGTATATGCAGATGTCCTTAAACACAGATGTTTTTGCTTGGTAGAGGTGAAAGGGGTTAACATCCACAAAGCTACAGTAAGAGACTTGGGATCTGAGGCACAGCTAAAACACAAACACCTCCAGCAGCTGACTCAGCACAGCACACACTCACACTCTAGGCTGGGTTACAAGTAAGCTGCCTGCTGACATTCACTTTGGAGCCATTATATCACCATGCTGGACCTCTTTCTCCAATGAGACACTCTGCTTACTCATAATGTAAGTAAGTGAGTTGTTTCACAGGGTAATGCAAGAAATCACTTGAGTAAATAGGAATTCTTTTGGTCACACTCTACTGTTTGTGAAACTACTGTATCGTATGGCAAGTCACGGCACAGCTTCTCTACAGCACTGTACTGTAGCCCAGATCAAAGGGCACAACACAAGATACAGTGTTACAAAGTTCAAAGGAAGGATTTCTTAAAAAGGGCATCTGAGACGATTACAAAGGATTCCTGTAAAACAGAAGCACTTACAGTGCAGTACAGTGGCACCCACACAGAGAACCTGAACAATGTGCTTTCAGTGCAGGTTAAATGAACAGTCCTGCCAACTGCAGTACATTCAAGTGTTTTATGTACTGCGGACAACTGCTTTGCTTACCATGTAGAATAACCAGTAGTGTAGGCCTACATGCCCTCATCTGATAAAAGACACTTCAAAATAGTGACACACAAGAAAAACAAACTGTGATACCAGACAATAGGTTACAAGTCTTCACCACACCGCAAACAGTAAAGGAAGAAAGTAGGCTGGCACACCTTCACAGGGGCAGCTTTCCTTCTTTGGCATCCATTCAGGATTCAGAACTGTGGTGGGAAGGCTACACTGTACATGGAATGAGTCTTCATAGCAACAGCCTGAGACTGCACACCTGAGTGCGCAGGTCCCCCTAATCAGCTAATGAGTCTGTTTGTGATTGCGGTCCCTGAAGACATTCCCCTCCCAATCCACCCTCCAGGAGTCCTTGAAAACGTCCCGGGTCCCAGCCGGCAACAATGGAAACAGGTGGCGTGATCAGTACTGTATGTAGCTACTGGATAATGAACTAAAACCTACAGAAACTCCATCCCTAATTAAAGTACCGATGGCTTTGGATGCGACAGCTGTCGAAACACACAGTGAACTGGATGGAGCGAAGCACGGCCGGGTTTGTGCATCCCTACTGTGTGCAGACACAGCCCTACGATTATCTATTATCTGATCTCATATCAATCAGATCTAAATGGAAAGACACACCTGGCTTGTGATCAAATGCCTCATCCTGCCTGCACATGACCAGACCTGCTCAGTTACACTTCATATAGAATCTAATGAAAATAAGGATTTACTTAATTTTACACTTGTTTTAAATGAGATATTTTTGTACTAATAGCCTATTGTACTGTATTTAATGCATACATGTACAGTATATATAACTGTCATTGCTACTGCATGCGGCCCAACACCCAGAGCAAGGCACCAGCACAAGCTCCACATAGGTGCGTCAATCGAAATCAACACACAACATCTCTAACTCGTCTGCTCACAAAAACGAGCTGCCTTGTAGAACAGACAACACGATTCATCACCTCTGATCAAACTACTGAAGTCAAAATGAGGCTCGTAAAGTCTCTTTTATTGGACGACAGGATCTGCCTCTGTGGCGCTCTGCAAATACAGGACAGCTGACTGCGTCGAGAGCCGACAGGAGATTCAGGGCAGGCACTCACACTGGAGTCAGGGCTTGCTCTCATGCAGTCTGTTGTATTGTGCTTACCTGCTAGACAGGAAGACAGACACACGCATGTACTGTTTTGTAATGTTTGATGGATCTGTTACTCTATTGTTGGGGCCAGTGTCAGCCATACAATTGCCCACTTCCTTGGTTAAAATGACTCAGTGTGCTGGGAAGAACAGCAAGAGCCTGGTGTAACTGTTGGGAATAAGACACAGGAGCCCCTTTCAGCACATTTCACAGGGACAAGGCACAGCGTGTTTGTGATTTCTTTGAATGTCTGCACAGGCCTACGGGTGTGTTAAATATTTAACACTTTTTAATTTTTTTTTTTTTTACTCTTGACAAACACAGTAGTAGCTTAGCATATACTGCCACTTACATGCAATGTTTTACTTACAGTACTTGGGCATTGTTTGACTTGTCAAAGCAGGGAAGTCTTCTGCATTGCACAAAGGGAATCTGAACACATTCTTTTATGATCCATTGGCTCCACCCAGTACAGATGAATACAGACAAGATCAACACAGCTTATCATTTGTCACACAAAATTCTCCAGTAGCAGTGAATGTTCTCCTCAATTACGCAATGACTACACTGTAACACTGGTTATAATGGCACCTCTGATGTACTCTCACTTGCAGCTTTGCACAATTAGCAAACCAAACACCTCATAACTAAATGTTACTTTGATGTCGGACAAGGCTGGGCTGCAGTGAAAATGAAGTGGTTTTTGCTGGTGCATCCTTTTTTATTTGCCCTTCAGTTCGTTAAAAACTCTTCTCCCTTGGTCCCTGGATCCCTGCTGTAGGATGTGCAAATTGGTTGCAGATGTCATAAATCCGCTCTTACCACTGTGCAGTACTCTCTGCTTCTCCCGTATGATTTGTTTTACATCTCTATTTTATTTCTTTTTACTACTGCGCAGTACTCTCTTCTTCTCCCCTGTGATTCTTGTAGAAGTCTCTTTGGTTGATCTCAATCTCCATTTTTGTTCAGCTTGCCCAGTTTTCATGTTTTTCATCTCCATGCTCTGATCTCTTACTCGTGGAGATAGAGGGCATTGTTAGCTGTATTGTTAGCTGTACTGTTGGCTCAAATGGAACTGGGAGAGGGCAAAGATGCAAATTGCTCACAAGTTTTAAATAGATCTCCGCTCAGATTTCCCCATTGTCTACGAGAGTGCTCTTTTGGCCCCCCTTCCTGTCTTGCCTCACAGGCTGGAGTGCAGTTTTCAGAAGCTGGCTGAAATAAGAGTTTAAAATCACAAGGAGGGGGGCAGAGCCCTGTTGTCTTTCAAATATCGGGTCTATCTTTGTCAAAGTTACAAACCCCATGCTTACAAACCAGACAGACCCATCGGAGAGCTGTCCTGCTTAATGATTGTTTCCCAGGTTAAAAGGTTAAGTACAGTACACATACATAAACTCAACATGCTGTAGTCAGACTTTAAGACGTATTACCACCCTTAATTCACAATGTGTGTGTAAGCAAGAAACAACTCAACACAATGTTGCCCCTCTCCAAGTCGTTTCTTCAAGTTTTTGTTAACCAAATCTGAGAAAGCCTTCCCTACAGTACTTACTGTACAAATACTCGAGTGGTAACTGCTAAGAAACATTCATATCTATGGTGAAGCCCCTTTCTGGTGCATAGCAGTTTGATCCATTCTTGGTTTTATAAGACACACCTGTTTGTTATCTATACGCTGTTGCTAATCAACCTTGTACTATCTGGAGTGGGAGTAACTGCTGTGCAATAGGAGTGGTATTTCCATCCCTGTGGCGCACCATCATGCTCCACACACAGGGGGGTGCTGTACACACAGTACACATGCTGCTTATTGTCCACAGACCCAATCACAACGTCAGGGTCAACTGTTTAACTCTAACAAGAGACAATTTCATGATGTTATGTTCATTGCAGAAGCTTAATTAAATGCTGATTCTCATGCGACCAGCTGTTTTTTTTAAATGGGGCTTCTTGTCTCAAAGGAATAGCCTGCAATTCAATGCCTGTCAGACTTTATAATGCACCATGTTTTCTGAAGGGTTTTAGATCCTTTCTCTTTTGATTTGCTCCCAGCAACTGTGGTTACAGTTCAAGAAGTCCAGAGAATATTTAAGAAAATGCAGATGTCTCTGCCGTTATTTCCATGCTGCCAGTTAGCTTATGTTGTTTCTGTTCCCAGCAGCAGAGCGCCCTCTCTCCCCTTCCATTACCTCAGCTCTACTGCACACCTCTAAAACACATATACATATGCATGCCATACACTTATCATGCAATAAAACCATGGAAATGAAACTCCCTTTTCCTCTTTGGACCTGCATACGTTACAGAACCTCTGTATCAACATCCTCTCACACACTGGATCCAACAACAAGAATGATAGGAAAGCAAATAGCTTTGGTATCAATTCTCACTAGGAATGACGATGCAGGCTGTCATTCTACAGGCAGTACTGGTTACACTATGGAAACCCCACTATATTTTTTAAGCACACTTGGCCATGTAAAAATGTAAGCAACCTATTAAGAACCACATTCATTTTTCTTTGAAAAAAAAATCAGAACAAGAGCTGTATTTATGTAGCTTGATACATTCTAAATCAATATTTCTTCACAGATTTTTTTTTTTTTTTTAATATCCTTCATTATAGCTATAACCTGCTGCATCCTGTTTTGAGGACAGTCCAGTCAGACGTGCCTGTAATCTGACGTGATATTTCACGCCAGCTAGACAACTCAACACATAAAATATAGAGCTTTATCATCAATGTGGGGAGGAAAATGTCAAGAAAGGCATTATTTGTAGGCTTCAGTTTCTTATTTTATATTGAGGCATCATAAAAGCTTGTGAAGGCTATTACCAGAATTAACAGTTACATTTAGACTTTAGAATTCGAGTAAGCTATCATAACAGTATAACAATATAGTTGTTAAATTAAAATTACAGGTAGATGCCAGTTAAAAATTACAATGTAGCCTGTCCTCAAAAGAGGACAATGAGACTGAATTGGTTAAGCACACATGCTGCTGTGTTGAGTGCACATGCCATCTCTTAAAGCTTCATCAGACTTGGTAGCCTTCTGCCTCCTGCCTTGAGCAAAGTTCAAACAAGACTCCAGGACTCCTGAGACAGGAATTTCCTTTAAGTTGTATGATGTAAGAGGTGAAACCAGAATGCAGGAATGTTTCTTTGGCTGCTTGTTTAAAAAAAATAAAAAATAATAATTGCTGTCCCATTGAACACGAACACACACACACACAAATGATAAGTTTATTACCACTTTTCTTTTGATAAGTGCTGAGTCACTAGGATTAAACCTGAAAAAAAGAACAAACACACACATTTCAACTGGTGGTCATTTTAAAGCCAAAAGGAACTCTTGCACCCCTTTCCTCACAGTGTTATTACCCCTATCCCTTTCCTCACACAGTGTTATTACCCCTATCCCTTTCCTCACACAGTGTTATTACCCCTATCCCTTTCCTCACACAGTGTTATTACCCCTGACCCTTTCCCTCACAGTGTTATTACCCCTGACCCTTTCCTCACACAGTGTTATTACCCCTAACCCTTTCCTCACACAGTGTTATTACCCCTATCCCTTTCCTCACACAGTGTTATTACCCCTAACCCTTTCCTCACACAGTGTTATTACCCCTGACCCTTTCCTCACACAGTGTTATTACCCCTGACCCTTTCCTCACACAGTGTTATTACCCCTAACCCTTTCCTCACACAGTGTTATTACCCCTAACCCTTTCCTCACACAGTGTTATTACCCCTAACCCTTTCCTCACACAGTGTTATTACCCCTAACCCTTTCCTCACACAGTGTTATTACCCCTAACCCTTTCCTCACACAGTGTTATTACCCCTAACCCTTTCCTCACACAGTGTTATTACCCCTGACCCTTTCCTCACACAGTGTTATTACCCCTGACCCTTTCCTCACACAGTGTTATTACCCCTGACCCTTTCCTCACACAGTGTTATTACCCCTAACCCTTTCCTCACAGTGTTATTACCCCTAACCCTTTCCTCACAGTGTTATTACCCCTAACCCTTTCCTCACACAGTGTTATTACCCCTGACCCTTTCCTCACACAGTGTTATTACCCCTAACCCTTTCCTCACACAGTGTTATTACCCCTAACCCTTTCCTCACACACAGTATAATTTCTCTCAGTAAATTGGTGTCAGTACCCGAGGAGGCCCCAGCACACTAATCCTGGCCTAGTTTCATTGCGGAGCTGCTCGTCCATGTTTCCTCCCTGCCTCTCTACATGATAGCCAGGTCATCACCAGCATGTAGCCTTGACCTCAACCCTCTGATGATGCACTGCTGTCCCAGTGGTCGCCCTCTTGCCTGGGGCTGTGAGCCGGAGGTTAAAAATAGCTGTAGCAACACCACCACCACATGCAACAGGTTAACACACTGCTACACTGATTGTGCTGCAACACAAACATACTGTCTTCTGAAAAACCAAAGGCAGGCTGGCAGTATATTTATGGGTGCAAAACCCCCCAAAGAAGTCCTTTTAACGAATACTAAAAAGTAAAAAAAAATAATAATAATAATTTTGAGACATCAACAAAGGTTAAAAGGATTGACTGATCATTGAGAGGTTAATCTAAACTTTTAACCTGAAAGGAATTCAATCCAAGCAACAAGTTTATCCCCCCCCCCCTCCCCTGAGTCCACCTTTCCAAAATAAACGATAAAAAACAACACTTGCCCTTCTGTAATTGAAGCCTGCAGCTGCCCCTGAATGAAAGCAGTGCTCTTCCCACATTCACAACGCTAAAGCTAACCTGAAGAAGGTGTAGCCTGCTGATTCACATGTACGGAGACAGGAGAGAAATGAAAAATAAAACACTGTAGAGAACATTGTGCTGGAGAAGGGCGCTCTGTTAATCTGCTCAGATCGCACAGTAAAACACACTCTGTAACAGTGCTGTGGATTAATGCATTGATAAACAAACCCTTTAAACCAGCCACAGCGGGGATTTAAATGAAGTAAGTGATGGACTCCTACGAGATTCACACATACTGCAAGAGCCTATCACACTCATGAGACGTCAACAGCCTTCTCTGGGTGATAAAACTTTAACAGCATTTGTTCAGACCTGCCTGCCTGCCAGCCAGAACAATCTCACCACCCCACTTTGACGACACACCACACAGTGTTATTACCCCTAACCCTTTCCCTCACAGTGTTATTACCCCTAACCCTTTCCTCACACAGTGTTATTACCCCTAACCCTTTCCTCACACAGTGTCACAGTGTTATTACCCCTAACCCTTTCCTCAGTGTTATTACCCCTTACCCTTTCCTCACAGTGTTATTACCCCTAACCCTTTCCTCACACAGTGTTATTACCCCTAACCCTTTCCTCACACAGTGTTATTACCCCTAACCCTTTCCTCACACAGTGTTATTACCCCTGACCCTTTCCTCACACAGTGTTATTACCCCTAACCCTTTCCTCAGTGTTATTACCCCTATCCCTTTCCTCACACAGTGTTATTACCCCTCCTCCCTTTCCTCACACAGTGTTATTACCCCTGACCCTTTCCTCACACAGTGTTATTACCCCTAACCCTTTCCTCACACAGTGTTATTACCCCTAACCCTTTCCTCACAGTGTTATTACCCCTAACCCTTTCCTCACACAGTGTTATTACCCCTAACCCTTTCCTCACACAGTGTTATTACCCCACAGTGTTATTACCCCTAACCCTTTCCTCACAGTGTTATTACCCCTAACCCTTTCCTCACACAGTGTTATTACCCCTGACCCTTTCCTCACACAGTGTTATTACCCCTAACCCTTTCCTCACACAGTGTTATTACCCCTAACCCTTTCCTCACACACAGTATAATTTCTCTCAGTAAATTGGTGTCAGTACCCGAGGAGGCCCCAGCACACTAATCCTGGCCTAGTTTCATTGCGGAGCTGCTCGTCCATGTTTCCTCCCTGCCTCTCTACATGATAGCCAGGTCATCACCAGCATGTAGCCTTGACCTCAACCCTCTGATGATGCACTGCTGTCCCAGTGGTCGCCCTCTTGCCTGGGGCTGTGAGCCGGAGGTTAAAAATAGCTGTAGCAACACCACCACCACATGCAACAGGTTAACACACTGCTACACTGATTGTGCTGCAACACAAACATACTGTCTTCTGAAAAACCAAAGGCAGGCTGGCAGTATATTTATGGGTGCAAAACCCCCCAAAGAAGTCCTTTTAACGAATACTAAAAAGTAAAAAAAAATAATAATAATAATTTTGAGACATCAACAAAGGTTAAAAGGATTGACTGATCATTGAGAGGTTAATCTAAACTTTTAACCTGAAAGGAATTCAATCCAAGCAACAAGTTTATCCCCCCCCCCCTCCCCTGAGTCCACCTTTCCAAAATAAACGATAAAAAACAACACTTGCCCTTCTGTAATTGAAGCCTGCAGCTGCCCCTGAATGAAAGCAGTGCTCTTCCCACATTCACAACGCTAAAGCTAACCTGAAGAAGGTGTGGTTAGCCTGCTGATTCACATGTACGGAGACAGGAGAGAAATGAAAAATAAAACACTGTAGAGAACATTGTGCTGGAGAAGGGCGCTCTGTTAATCTGCTCAGATCGCACAGTAAAACACACTCTGTAACAGTGCTGTGGATTAATGCATTGATAAACAAACCCTTTAAACCAGCCACAGCGGGGATTTAAATGAAGTAAGTGATGGACTCCTACGAGATTCACACATACTGCAAGAGCCTATCACACTCATGAGACGTCAACAGCCTTCTCTGGGTGATAAAACTTTAACAGCATTTGTTCAGACCTGCCTGCCTGCCAGCCAGAACAATCTCACCACCCCACTTTGACGACACACTAATTGTGACTGAGCTGTGTCAAGCAAGAACTACCGGTGCTGTATACAGGATCGTGAAGAAAGTCAAGAAGATCACACTTCGGTTCTGTGAGAGTTCAGCGTGTACGTGACCTCAATTACACTATGAAGGATCTTTACAGCGTCGACTTACTAGAATGAAGACCAAACTGGCTGCTGTTTTGTTTTCAACTAATATTTTACCAGAAAAAAACAAACAGAAAAGAAAAAAAAAATGCAGAAACTGCTTGTTCCCTGAAACACATAAAAACAATTCAGTCTTTCCGGTTTGATTTTAGCATCTATATGCTCTTGCAGACTGATAATATATACAGTCTTCCCAGCTGGTGCTGCCCTTTTAAAAGTCCTTTCCCCAAGCAGTCTCCAGTTTTATCCACGCTGCTGTACCAGACTGCAGCTGCAGTGTGTTCAGTGTCTGTGGTTTATACGGTGCAGCAGGGAGCATGTGTTTATGAAATCAAGGGAAGGTATGGACAGCCCCAGCTGACATGATACCCATGCTCTGCGTTATTGTTTTCACACGGGCATCCTGTTTATCAGGAGCTCAGGTTGACAGGAAATGCCTGCCCCGCCCACCCACTGCTTCCTGGACCAGGAGGATAATACATTGTTCTCTACAAGCACTGCTTGTGTTTCTACTGTACATGACAGACCTATCCCGGGCAATGAAAGCACACCTATAGTACATTATCATGAAAGACAAAGCCTCTTTTAAATAGCATCCATCACTAGACCCCCCCCCCCCCATGCCTCCCTGTCATCCACAGCTTCCATTCAGCGCAGAATGCTCAGCTTTTGCATCAGGAAAATGGAAGCCTCTCTGGAAACAAATAGTGGTCAGCTGAAAGAATACACCATTGTTTACTGCAGAGTTCTGTATGGCCCATGGATACAGTGTAAAGTATAGTATGGCTTGGTTTTGCATTTAATATGTAGCACACAAGGCTAATGGAAGTCCTAACAAGCAACCTAGATGAAATACCGTAAGTTTGCACTCTCACAGTTTCCCAGTCTCCTCAACCCCAGAGACAGGCCTACAATAAAATAAAAAAAAAAAAAAAAAAAATTGGAATGTGTGTGGGAGGGAGAGGGAGGAGTTTCTTGCAGCAATCTGGAAGTTAGGAACAAACAATAATAAATGTTCATTAGGGCAGAGGGGGTCCGAGTCTTTATCAGAGCTCCTGAGGGAGCAGTCCCAAGCAGGGAGTTGCAGGGCCACTTCAGTGCTAATTAATACAGCTGAAAGTAAAAATCTCAAGAGTGTACCAACATACACTTGGGGATTACAGCATGGCATTATTACCTAGCTAACGGATAAAAGCCTTTGTGTTCACTGTTACAGATCCAGAGTCTTGACCCAGCTGTCAAACCGATCCCTGAAATGAAAACACCTTTGACTTCATTTTCAGCTTAATGCTGACCGTGATGAGCTGCAGTTTTATTATCTGTTCATCTCCCATATGAAAGAAAACATCTTAGTACAGCACCACTAGTCTAAGAAAAGGCAGTATAAAAATGCCATACTAAAAAACTGATGGAAATAAGACTATTGAATAGCAGTCTCACACATTCCAGGTTTACTGCAAGCTTGATTCTCCCCAGTGTATAGGTATCAAGATCAGTGTGTCTCATTAGACTCGTAGAAAAACCAGGAATTGAGCAAACCGCTATGCAATGAGAGTCTTACAGTATGTCCACCCCTGTGACAGAATTGTTTACATTTCTATGACAAACGTTTTGATGAGAAATCGTTCTCAATGTCTTCATCTAGACTGGAGACAATGTTTTGCTACAAGCAAATCCACTGTGCATAAGTGCTAAAACATATTCCCTCCACTATGACGTCATAAGACATACAGTAAGAAACAAAGACCCCAGTGTCAGAATTTCCCAGGCCTGGACAGCTTCTCAATTGCTTTTGCTCAAAATGGAGAGGTCAGGGTTAGGAACACTTAAAAAGTTACCCAAAGAAACCTCACCCAGTGCCCTACAAACCATGCAAATCTACATTACACTGAATAAACATGTCTGCATGTTGGAAGCGTGCCCAGGCACAACCTAGAGCATTTGCAAGTGTACTTATTGTATGTATAATTAAGCCTAACTTCATGCTCTGAATGACCCATGCTGTCAAAGTCCCTTTTCCATAAAAATAATTAACCAGATGTTACACTGATCTCTGGTTCAGCTAGAACAATTTACAAAACCAGTTAAACAACTTCACACTGATGGCAGCAGGCAGTACAGGGCACTTGTAGCAACAAGATGACCCCTGCATACAGTAAGTCTGCTTTTAAACTGCCCCCTGCCTCGTTAGAACCGATGAAGCAAAAACACGAGTCACGTTTCAAAAGGAACAGCCGTTTCCATTTGCACACAACCAACAGACATTAGGAGCCACCTTTCATTGGCCATTACAGAGCTGTAGGTAATCTCAGCAGGCTCAATGTAATCTGCTCCGAAGATTGTTAATACATCTACTGCCCTTCTTGTGATTGGTTCTGACAACCCAAACTCCAAAACAGTGGCCAGCAGCAGCATTCAAAGTGTAATATCCAATCCAATCCAATTAAGATAACATCGCAAGTGTCTTTCTGCTCCATCTTAAAATCTTCATTATCCAATTTGTTTGCTACAGCAGTTTCCGAGGAGGCTGCTAAACAGGCCCACACATCTCGAATTCCCTAGCAGGCTCGTTCAAAAGAATCGCCCGCATTCCAGGCAAATTCAGCTTCAATTCTGAGCTGGACCCTCCAGGATGAGTCAGGGGGAGGGAAGACCCCCAACACATAAGAGTCAGTGTGCAGAGGGCAACAAACAAAAATGCAAGCATTAATAATGGATATGGCACAGTCCAGAAGCACATACCCCAGGAGTGGAATGCAGCCCAGAAAGGGCTTAGCTAGCATGCTTCACATTCAGTTGTAAATTGCAGGAATACACAACCCTGGGTTGGGATTCCAGGCTGCCATGGACACAAAGACACTGCATCCATCCAGATCCATGGCAGGCAGCTTACAGCATGACCCATGCTGATACCAGCCTCAACATCTTAGCAGCATCCATCATTTAGAAACCAGCTCTCTCAGCACGCCTCCTGCTCCTGCCTTTGCTTAAACTTAAAATGAAACTCCTAGTAAAACCAGGAAGAGATCAAACAGCAATGAGAGTCCTATTTCCATTGAAGTGTGCTGCTGATATTTGTTATTATGTATTATTCCAGGAGAAATCACACTGAAGCTGCACACTTAGTTTTCACTTGTGTCTTGGGAGGACACCGGGCGTACACATTCAAATGTTACATCATATAGTCACATACCGTGCAATGCAGACTAAACAAAGTACAATAGGTTAAAAATAAACAAAAACAACAACACCTGCACAACATGATAACATTTTTTTTTAAATCCTGATTGTTGTGTGTCCATAGTATCTACCACCCTAATCTCCAGGTCAAGACGTGCTTGGTTTGAACACCAGACTCAGTGGTGCTGGTCCAGTGACAGGGAGTTTGAATCCTCCTGTGTGCTCAGTACATCCAGAGCTTGTGTGTACACAGCTCCCCAGAGTTCAATTACAATGTTGGGAAGTGTCAAAAAACAACGCCCTGCACCTGACAGCAGGCAGGACTGTGCCAGCGCTCCCGGAGCTGCGGGCTGGTGTCCTCCACCACCTGACTGAAGAGAAGGGGAAACAAGAGTTCCGTCATTCTTCTCATCTGCAGCCTCAGGTCAGGCTCCGGGCCTCCTTGAGAGCACCTCTCAGTTTGAAAAGACAAATAACTCAGTGGAGCTGAGCGACGTTCAAGCTTCTCCTTTTTAATCCAACTACCTCAAAAAAACTTTACATAAAATTTAAATATTTTCCTCTTGGATGTGTATGTGATAATTTATCAATGGTAAGTTTTATAAATAAAAATGGTGCTTGTAATGGTGATTATTGGATTAATTGGATTAATACGGGAGCAAATTACAGAAATATTTCCTTTGAGAGTGAAACCCAATATACTGCAGAGGGGAGGGTCTTTCGCAGTGGCTTTGAATTAAAATCTCCAGATTTGCAAACTGCAATGCCAATCAAAGCATTTAGTTCTTTCTGCACCTTACTCTGGAAAGGGCTTTGAATAACATTCTTGATGCTTTCATGATAAGAAACAAGACACGGGTTTGTACAGGTGCTCCGATACAAAGCTAGGTCACAAGTTAATGCAAGAAAAGGATATCAGTTGTGCTCTTCATGGTTCTGCAAAACATATTTTTATTTTTTTTGATTGATTCTTTTTAAAGCATATGTTATAATGTTTAGCAGGCTTTAAGAGAACAAGAACATAAGAACATTTGCTTAAGAGAGGAGGCTATTTGGCCCATCTACTCACCTGGTTCCTAGTACCTGACTGATGTCCAAACTTTGTCAATTTGAGTCTTCATTGTTTCAGGCTAAATAGATTCAGTTCTTTCAGTCTATCTTTGTATCTCATTATTTCAAGTCCTGGGATTAGTCTTGTTGCTCTGTTGAACTCCAGGGCCCTTTGGTACTGTGGTGAGCAGCTTTGGACACGGTATTCTAAGTGTGGTCTCACTAGTGCACTACAGAACCTCATCAGAGCCCCCTTGACACTTTGGGCTATGTACCCAAGCATTTTGTTTGCTGCCCCGACAGTGATGCGTCTACAGAGTTCATTTAAAATTTTGCATTTACATATTAAGTTGATGCTCTCTTCACAACCAAACAAGGCCTTTCAGCTCACAGGATACAAAGATCACACAATTAGCCGCACACTGTCAGACAGGCTGGCAGGTGGCGTGCAGAGCTGTGCAGAGCTGTGCACGCCACTGCGTTTGTGCACTTGAGTTTATTTAAATCCATCTCTGCAGTCACACCTGCCAAATACAGTAGGAAGTAAATTTGGTCCTGTTGCAATATTAAAACTGCCCAACGAATGGCTGTTGACACACTGACCTCTGCAAAGACAATCTGCAGATGCAAACTTCAGCATGCTGACGTTGTGTTTTAATAACAGAAAACTATTGAATTTAGTCAGCTTTATTTTTGAATTGTATCACTAGTATCAGGGTTTACCCTACTTTACAGTACAGTACGTAACAAACAGGACAACCCAAACAAACTACAATACAGTGCAAGCTTCCAGCCTGCTCCTCCTGGTGTCTCTCATTCACTCCCTCACTCACAGATGGGATGTAAGCATAACAAGAAGAGTGTAATTAAATTCCAGCTATCTTTTCCAGCAGGACTGTAGACAGCTGCCCACGCCACCTGAACCTTGGACAGATTAGAGCCTGTGAGGGGGTAATGTAATCAGAGGAGCAGAGAAGCGAAGGAGCAGGGGGGAGGCAGGGGGGCCGAATGAAGACTATTTACTACGCTGGCTTTTCATCAACATAAAGCAGGCCTTTCAATGCCCCGGACAGTGCAGCGAATGAGAATGAGACAGAGCGTCAAACAGCATTCTTCCACTTACCAAGATTATACAGAGTATAGTAAAAAAAAAAAAAAACGTTATTTTAAACTATCCAAAATAAAATTACTGTACCACATTAAATATCCTTCCAGTCACTCCAGTGCTGCCGTAGTTTACACCATTTTTAAGGAATGCATTTTTGCTTGTTTTTTCGTATTTTAATTACTTACCCAAAAATACCTACTTTACATGAAATGTCATTCGCAATGCATTCCCTTCAATGCTACAGTACTTTGCACCATATAAAGGAAACACGAACTGCAGAAATATTTTTACACTTTCTAACATGCAACGGATGCACACTGTACAGTAGAATCTCTTAAATCTTAAAAATATTTATGGGAAGCTATGTACCGTCAAAGCTTTTTATTAAGAAATGAAATGACTGAGTCCTTCCTGGTAAATGCTTTGTGATTCCCAAATCATGTCTTCCTGGTGCTACTCTCAAACCACTCGTCTTTGTTACACAGGAGAGCAGAAGTCCATTCATGAATATTGGCATCAGCAATAATGCCTAACATGGGTGGAACTGCTCGAAACAATCTGTCAGTAAATAGCAGGGCTCAGATACAGCACTCAGCTCTTTATATTGCAACATGCAGTGTAATCTAGGCATGTATAAAAGCATTGCTTTAGAAGAGACCCTGATTACTGTTATCAGCTTAAGAAACTTGAAATCTTTCATTTTGGTAGCTGTAGGTTAACAGTATAAAGCACATGTTATGCCAGGGTTAAACCACCACACGTTAGGAAAAAATACAGCACTGTTGAGCATTTAAATGTGCATTATAGGTTTTTAAATGCATTTACATGGGCTTGTATCAAGCTTCTATCAAATAGCTCCTTTCCTTTCCGTCTGGTGTAACTTATTCTTTACATTCAAAACAATGCTAAACAAGTTTTGGGGAATTCCATTCTGCTATTAAAGCCATTCCAAAGCTTTTCCTCCAGGAACATAACAGGGCTGCTTCAAATGCCAGCATTGACAGCAAAGCCCTCTCACGGTATGCCTTCAGCATGCTACAATGTGCTTGTCAGAGCTGAAGTGTTGGACCTGAGATCACAGGAAAGACAGACTTGTGGACAACTGCAGCAATGTGTTTGGATACCATGCTCCACAGGTGTGAACACATCCTTATTGCTTATGGTCAATGCAATAAATCTCCTGAGATTGTGAACGCCTGCACAGCTCATGTTAGGAGACAGGGAGGTTGAGGTTCAGAGCCCCCTTTTAACACTTACAATTCATAAACTGGGGGGTCTCTGTCAATGTTGGAGTCGGAGAGTAGTAGAAGTGTAACAGGTGTTAGCAGCACTAGAGGTAGTGCTGTTTAGAAAACCCCGCTTAACTAGCTCAAATGATGGTTTCTAACTTGCCCGGTCTGCTAACTGAAAGGAATTTAGCGTAAAGTCTCCACTGCTAAATTATATACCGGTAACCCAGAAGCTTTAGAAAATGACATGTTTTAGAAAAGGCAAAGTGTAATAGGAACACTGCTCATACACTTGCTGGATAAAGACGCTTTAGCAAGACATAACCATCCCCTGCAGTACAACTAAATTCAACCGCCACAGCTGCCAAAGCTATACTTCTTTCAAATGACGTTGTGTTAATTTCTATATTCCTGTGATATTCCGTAATTGATCTCATTTCTACTACTTCTTTTTTTTTTATTACAATTGTCTTTGTGTGATTGTGGTTTTGTAACTGGAAGCCTCAATAGCTTCTTTCAGTTATGTACAACAAAGAACAGAAAGACAACGACAGTGACATGCGATACCAGTGTGACTCACCATGCTTGCATACCGTACTGTATGTTCACATAACCCGAGGCGTTCTACTGCACCACAGGCCCAAGTTACTTCCCAGTCTAGACTCAGTACTGGAAGTGCAAAGCAATACTAAGTAGAGGCTTTTTTATGTAATACAAGTGCAATGAAATATACCGCACTGCAGCACTGTCAAAAAACACTCTGCAAAACAAATGAACCAAGAAATAAATCTGTTGCCTTCTCCAGGGCTGTGTTAATATATGGAACTCTACAGGTACACCGTGTGTGTTGTATATTAACACAGTCCCGGTGTGTACTCGTCAATGGAACTCTACAGGTACACCGTGTGTGTTGTATATTAACACAGTCCCGGTGTGTACTCGTCAATGGAACTCTACAGGTACACCGTGTGTGTTGTATATTAACACAGTCCCGGTGTGTACTCGTCAATGGAACTCTACAGGTACACCGTGTGTGTTGTGTGAAGAGCTGGCCCAGTGTCGACAAGCACAATGCGCTCTTCCTGATTACATCATGGCTGGTGTGAAATGTTGTGATAACGCGCATTCCTGATGGATGGGATAAGGCAGAGCAGCAGGTCAAACGACTGCCATCCAGCATAAGATTAGCGCTGTTTACTCAACTCTGTAAAGAGAACAGCTGGTCTGCTGATGTGATTGGAGATCAATTAGGAAGCAACTGCCAGCAAGTTTCTCGTTCTCACAGGCAGCTACCACTGTGTGCACAGTATTCATTCACTTACTGTTTATCAGAACACAGACCATACCAGTACAAACACGCTTACTACTGCATACAGGTGGATTGTGATAAAATAACCACATTCATTAAATATTGAACATTGTCACAAAAAGTACTGCTTAACATTCATTTATTGTTCTAAACAATTTTGCCTGGTCTGCATCCAGATTTTAAACTTACAGATACAGTCTGATAACCTAATTCAGGTATTTGGATAGCTTGACCAAAAGCAGACCTTTGTAACCAGAGTATTACCGTAAACTACTCTAGGCTGATGTTGTGCTTATCAATACTACTATTGTGAGCTACAGCACTTCGGTCACTACTAAGTGCAGGAGAGAGAAAGTTGTGACAAGTCTTACATTCACCTGGGATGACCAGCAATATGTCGTACATAAAGTATTAATTCCGATAACACAAGCACTGACTCCTAATTACTTTTACAAATTACAACACAGATTCATCCTCAATATTACTGCAGTGAAATCATTTAGCATGTATTAAAGGAATTAGGTTTGCTCTTGCATAATCACCATGTACAGTGCAATATAGATTCCCCCTCAGGAACTGCCATGTGGCGCATGTCTATCATCAATCATCGTCAAAGTTTAAAAGAGTACACCTTACTCAAAATTGGATTAGCCTTCGGCCATTGCGGGTTATCGAAAAAGCCAATTCTGTTACCCAAAACTACACGCATTTAATCACTTCAGACTGCCTTTATTGATTCTGCTACTGACCTGCAGCATCAAAGCATTAACCTGGCCCAGGCTCCAGACAGGATTTAAAAAGGAAAAACAATTTAAGGGAAAACATTGGTTTTGTGCTCATGCATTCTCTTCATCCGTTTTCTTCAGAATATCACAAACGCAAAACCTTAGTTTCTAATAAAACAAAATTGAATTCTACCCTGTAGCCTTATTCACAGTAACTGAGCAGTTCAGTGCATGAGCCAAATAATAATGTAAATCGCAACTGGGAGATTTTTGGCCTGATAACATCACTGAATAAAATGAAAATGAGATTCAGCATGTTTGTAAATCTGTAATATTAAGCTACAAAGAATCATTACTATAGACCCTGGTTAAGGACCCTGCACACAGACTGGTGATCCAGTGCGTAACTGTACTGACTGTATGATGACATCTCTTTGGCACTGCTGTACAGGCAGGCACTGATAGCCATAGCGATAATCCTGGTCATGTCATTGGGAGATGCCTTGCCTTACCTGCAGAACAGGCTTTGAGAAAAACTTGGACCACACTGAAATCTGTTTGTGTCAACATGGAACTGCAACACCACAAATGTAACTATGCATATAACCCCATTTCATCACACCACTTGAATTGATGGAAGGACAAGTCACAAGCATGTTTCAGAATCAGAACAACTGTGGCAAAGCTGTACAGGAAGCTGGCTTTCTGGAACAAACTACTGCATTAGCTAACTGCTTGGGTTAAAGTTCTCTTAACGAATGTTCAGAAGGTATGTAGCTATAGTATCGATGGGCTACAAAATAACTTGACTTCTTTATTGATGACGGGCAACATTAAGGACACCAGTGGCCGCCTCGGCTGAGATGGGCTAGGTTTAATAGTTGCACAAGCTGTTTAATATGGGCACAGTTTGGTTGTCAAGTGATCACGTTGAAAACAGCAGACAGTAGCATTTTTAAACAGCTTGCTCTTGCTTTCTGTAAGAACAACATCGCCGTGCAATGGAATGCCAACTATTGTATTTTCAAGAAGTGTTTTAATTTAATTTGCATTGCCAGGCAGCTACGATGCCTGTTTTTACAGGAGTTCAGCTGTAATCCATGCTTAGAAAAAAAAGTAATAACAAAAACACAGCAGACTAATCTCCTGCAGAGATGCTGAGCAGACATGAAAATCCATCAAAATTATTATTAGCTACAAAAAACAAAACAGACTTCTAGGTCCAGCTCGCAAATAATCCGTATCAGGAATCTCGTTCTTGGAATAAAGCTGATAAATGTGTGGCAGTCTCTGCCCCCGCCCCAATGTAAGGTGGTTTAATTTCCCGTGCAAGTAATCCTTGACAATAAAGCAGACAGCGGAAAGCTAAGCTTGCTGCTGAAACACAGAAATGTTTTTTATGAGTTACAGGGTCACTCAGTAAGCTTGCTGCTGAAACACAGAAATGGTTTTTATGAGATACAGGGTCGCTCAGTAAGCTTGCTGCTGAAACACAGAAATGGTTTTTATGAGTTACAGGGTCGCTCACTAAGCTGCTGGCTTCTGTTCTGACACATTCATGGAAAATCAATTCAGTACACTATTACTAAATAAAAAAAGACATTGTAAAACCAGTAACAATCCTCCTACTCTTTCGATAACAGACTTCAGTAGGAACACATTCTCCACTCTAATTTCTACTTACTGTACATGCTTGCATTGTATTGTGAAATCAATCGTCTTATCTTGTATTAAATGTACTACACCACCACCCCTTTAATTGTGATGAATACTGTTAGGATTTGATTCAGGATAAGCAATACAGTGCTGTATCCTTGTACCTGTCCTGTAGTTCACATGGTCTGATTGAGGCTACACCATTGGAGTGAGTTTAAACAGCCACACAGGATATGCTTACTGTACAGTACCAGGAATCAGCAGCAGAGTTTAATCCATCACACTGGATTTGAAAGACAGTATATGCAGATTAAACTATTTCAGAAAAAGCAAAGCACTACAAAAGGACCAGCACAAGACGACAGGGCAATAGGAAAGTGGACAGTGAAGTGAATGTCTGTGTTTTTGGCTTTTCCTTTTGTGTCTTTACCTGGAAACTGTAAAGAACGCCGTCAGTAGTGAAGATTTGTTGTGGAGAAGGATAGTTCAAGATAGACAGTACTTTTTTTTTTTTCTTTGGCGTGGCGCTACTTCACTAGGGCCCAGGGCATGTCCTGTGTAACACACATTAGCAGCACTGCATCATCTTTCTGACAGCAAGATAGCATTGCAAGCATTCCTCCTATTCAGAGAAGCCAGTATCCTCTTTGATCAAGGTGATTTACACACATTTCCAAAGGATATTATTACTTGCAGCTTTAGAAAACTCTCATTTTCATCAAGTACCTGGGCATGGGGGCAGCCAGTCCACAGAAATTCCATTCTTGTCTAGTTTAGCCTTCAGTTCAAGCTGTGAAACTGTCAACAAACTGAACTGGGCTGTTAGAGTCATTCTCCAAGGCTAGTTTCCTCGCCCCTACTGATTCGATATCTGAATGCCGCCACAGCACCTCACTCTGGGTGTCAAGGCATGCTGCCATTTCTACTTGCAGCAGCATGAGGTTATTCAAGAATGCAACAAGAAGCAAAATAACGATTGCCTGGTAAGCCATGTGGAACGACAAATCAGAAACAAAGAAAAGAAAAACATTTAACAGCTTATTACCTTCCTAGTTATTAACAGAAAATCCCAAAGGTTCAAGAAAACAAATGTATCCAAACCTTCATCGTTATCATGAAATCACTGCAGCACATCCAGCGCTGTGTATATTCCACACGGACTGTATATTTAACACTGTTTGTGTGTCTTGGATGAGAACCAAAGCAGTTTAAGTGAGTTGCTGGCATGACAACTCTGGGAGGACATATAGAGATGTCTGGTTGGAATGAATGATTTCTGAGAATCAACTCCAGAACTAAACAGCGTAGCCTGCACAGCAGGCATGACGAGACACTGCGGGGAAACTGCCTGCTTTATGCATTTGTTACAGAGTGGAAAACACAGGCCAGTGTCTTGTGACAGCCTTCTACTGTATTTCATTATCTTCATCCCAGTTAACGAATCCAACAGGATGAAATAAAAGTGTGTGAACTTGAAATAAGGACAGCACAGATGTGTTGAGGAAGTTGTGGGATGAGTCACACAGCTGCAGACCTGGAATGTGGACCTCAACAACACAGAGATGGACAGCGCTCTGCTCTGCTCTACAGCACATCGGCAGACATGTGGGAGGTGGAGGTAAGGAATCTGGCACCAGACCTGTTCCCCTCCCGTGGAGAGGAGATGCTGTAAGGCTCAGACTGGCAGAGTTCCTAAATTTAGTTCAAGAACTGGGAGTTCATTAAGCCCTAGTTCCTGGGAACAAATGGTCTCTCTCTGTCTCTCTTTTTATTCTGTGTGCATGGATTGCCCGGAGCAGCAAGTCCTTGCAATCCACCTCCTCCTTTACACAGCTGTATTCTGATAAAAAGATTGTTTCAGGATTGCACTGCAGTCTAACACTCTGGTTGCAGTTCAGAACTCTCTCTCTCACACGTGAACACAGACGCAGGTGCTCCAGCTCCACCTAATCTCTGCACTTTAGTATTGCCTCCCCCCACTTTCCTCTGAGGAGGAAGAACAATGCACTTCAGTGCAGGACAGTTCCTGCACTGAAAAACGCTCCTGCCAGTTTTGAGCCGGGGAGAGGAAATCGGCTTGCAGGCGAAAAATCTTCAGCGTTCACACAATGGCTGGGTTTCATTTCTCACAGGGCTTTGGTCTGACCCAGGAAATCTCCTATTATTTTTCTTAGCCATTTTGAAAGACATTAAACCTTGATTAATACTGTATATAACACCCATTCACACAGGACAATAACCACTGTAAAGGAGGCAACACAGTACAGTGGGTAATAAATAAATAAAGGTTGCAAATCAAAAAAGGAAAAGCTAGACTTGCACAGCAAATGTTGGCATTGGAAGGGAAGAGATCGATACCACCACCACAGACTCTGTAGCTTAGAGGAGAGATGGATGGGAGGGATTTATCAAAAGTGCTTTTAGCTTTACAGTCCGCAGCAGCAGCCGCTCTGAATATATCCCCAGCTATCTACGGGAGGGTTGCACAGCAAGCAGACCGCGACGGGACCACAGGATTCAGCAGCGGTGACGGCCCAGTTTCCTCTGACTGATCTGCATCTCAATACCAAACCACACAGGGCTCGGCACTCACTGCACAGAGCGAAGGTTTACACACACCAGCTTCTGTAACACGCTTAGCAAGGAAACCGCACCATACTGTATAACTCCATGGACTGTCAGCACCATTAAATGACAGCTTTGATTTGTGTTTGAGGGCTGATGAAGTCTGGAAATTGTCACTGCAATATCAGGTGCAGTAGAGTCGCAGCTGTTTGCTGATGTTGTACAGTAATGCTGAGATGCTCTCCCTGTCGTTCTGTCTCTGTGAACTCTCTTCATTATCCTAGCCTGGTTCTTACTGTAATCCCACAGTATCTTATTTTTAAACCAAGATACTCTACTTCTCAAACCACATCAACACACAAATCTGAATGCAAACATTCTTTAAAGAACAATGTAAACCTAAAGCTTGCATGCAAGGGAATATGAAACCATCAGAATCAACATCGCTAATTAGAACTCTTACCATGTTTAGAAATTCTATTATTCTTTATAGTTTACTTAGTGAACCGCACTGGTCAACTTCCCGAACTTTGGTTAGTATCAACTGACAGCAAGAAGAGAGGACCCCATGAGACTTAAAACAACAGAAATACTGGGGTGCTTGAAGTGTTTCTTAAAGATACTGTGAGACAATGTAGTGCAGGGTGGAAGACAATGATACAGGCTCCAGTCTATAGCCATTCAGTCCTGGGCATTTCCCAGGCAGAGACTGCCAACTGTCTACAGAGGTACAGTATAAACTGAGACCCAGGGAGGGAAAGAAGAATCCAACTGCATAGCAGTTTCACCCATTCCAGGTTTTATTATTACTACAAGCTTGATTATCCACAGTGTATACTGTAGGTAACAAGCTCAGGTGTGTCTTATTAAACTCCAAGTAAAACCAAGAATGAATCAAACTGCTGCGCAATACTGTATTTCTATCCCTAGAGACAACAAAACATATTAATTAGCCCAAGAACATGTCTTGTAAATGTTAGCTAACCGGGTACCAAGAATGAAAGTCACCAAATTGATGACGTAAGGGAAGAGCACACTGTCTGTTGAAAATAAAGGAACATTTCATCATCAGTGTTATTTTGCAGCATTGGTAACATGAATCAGTATTGTCAATTATGTTAATGTTAAAACTTCAGTTTCACAAGTGTGGATTCATAAGCAGTGCTCTTGAACGGACACTACAGTACAGCGGGGTTAATAGGTTACCATGGAGAGCACAATGATTTGATGCTTCTAAATGATTCACTTCTTAAACACAAATCATGAAAGACAAGCCACCACATCCTGAGAAAGAACCACGAAAGTCAGCAGGAAACTGCTTCGTCAATGCAGACTGCAGTAAATGCAGGCTTGCTAACAAACCCAGTGGAGTGTTCTTCTGCTTAATATTTACACTTCTAGTTCTACAGATTCAGCACATTCCCCACCTGTCACTGCACATTACAGTATGCTTATACTTCCCATTGGTCTTATAGTAACACGGTAGCTTTTGGTCTGAGTTTGCATTTCTTTATTTGTGTTAAAATGTCAGCAGCTGCTATACAGACAAAATAAAGATGGGCAAGCTTGTTTCTTTTCATGGACAACCCTCTTATTTCCTTCTCAAGCTCCAAGCTCTCTTTGTAGACTGTTCTGATAAGCCTCATAAGCCACCTAATGCTATTAAAGGTTGTAAAGAGATTTAAATTGAGTGTAAAAAAAAAAAAAAAAGAATAACTGTACAGGATTTTCCCTAATGGTTACAGTACAAGAGTAACTTCTGGTGGGTCCCTCAGAGACGGTTTGAAAGGTATATTAAATGAACACCTCCCACCTCAAAACCGTGCTAATGTGATCCAGAGTGCCAGTTGTACGATTCGGTGTGTACAAAGAGGGTCATTTTAACAAAACCGGTTAGAAACAGCGTTCTGTAGGGCCGGGTCGAGTACCACACATTTTTCAAACCAACAAAATGTTACTCCAAACATTCACTCTGGATGCCAAGCTTATGTAACACATCTTTCACACGGACGTTATCCTGCTTGTGCTCTTCATTACCTATAGGAAGCAATAAGAAGCAATAGGAAGCAACCACATGGCACCCTGTCAACCTACAGAAGCAGGCCTTACACTGAACAGTATTACAGTAGTGAATAGAGAGTTTCAACTGCAACCTTGCCAGACAGTGTATTGCTTCAAGGACAATAAACCCTCTATCTACTGTATAAAATGCATGTTCTTGACTACAGTAACAGATGTTCACCTGCTCCAAGAGAATTCTGTGCAGACTCTGAACCTGTTAAACCCGGAGAGAAGCACCAGAGTATCAGCAATCAACCCAAACTCTCAACTCAAAAGATTACTTCCAGTGAACAGGAAACTGCTTCATGATAATACCGCCACACACAAAAGAGATGCAGAGCGTGGACTTCTGCCTGTCACACAGACTGTTTACACCAGACAAGTCACTGTCAAAAAACAACATAACATTTTAATCTTAATACAAACCAACCTTTATCCTTAAATAAGAAGTTCACAGCAACACTAGAAAACATAGGCTTTATCTGGGGAAAATTATTAATCACCTTATTTACAATCTGTCTGCCAGGCACCATGAGAATGTTCCGAACGAATGAATCCTCAGTTATTTGTCTGGGTGTGAAGCAGCTGCACACTGAGTGGCTCCTCTGCACTCTATCACAGCCTGCAGCGGGGGCTACAGGATTCTACAAATGTGTTTGCTACACATAACATGCGATTCCCATGTATCTAAACACAGGGCTTATCAGGAGCCAGGGATAGTGGCCCAGCATTGTGCACATCCAGTTCACCTTCAAAGTGTGCATTCCCAGCTGCACAGCAAGGGTAGAACAAGGACCCTTCTGCCTGAACACTTCAGGTTCTCAGCGCTCAGCTGGGATTGTAATGACTTTAGTGGATTACAGTGGCAGGAACATGCTATTCATCCACCTCTTCACCCAATTCTATCACTATTCTCCTGACTTTTGAATAAACACATAGGATCATGAGAACACAACTGAAATTATAATAAAATGGCCTTTCGCTCTGCATTTGAAAAGAATCTCACACCTCAGAACACCTCCCAACTGTCATACAAACACCACACACACATACCCAAGGTGAGAAACTCAGATTCGTCCGAGGCGAATTAAGTCTAGTTGATATCTGTGTGTCTCAGGAGTCCTCTGGGCGTGTACTCAATACAAATTTACACATACACTCTCACGTTCAGTCCTGCATTTAAAAATATACGTAAGCCAATTTTCTAACGGGGTGTAGCAGTGGTGAATAAGCATTCACAAATAATGGTTCGAAAAGAATCGCTTCATCTCCCCTGCACTCATCTCAACTTCCCTTCATCTCCCCTGCACTCATCTCAACTTCCCTTCATCTCCCCTGCACTCATCTCAACCTCCCTTCATCTCCCCTGCACTCATCTCAACTTCCCTTCATCTCCCCTGCACTCATCTCAACCTCCCTTCATCTCCCCTGCACTCATCTCAACCTCCCTTCATCTCAACATCCCTTCATCTCCCCTGCACCAAGTGATGTTTTACGTTTCTGTTCTCCCTCTGCGCGGGATGCAAAGTTTATCATTTGAATTTACCGAAACATATCACATCTTCTGAAATAAGTGTAAAGTCATTTTACAAAAATGTGGAGATTTATACAGTGTTATGACCCTGACTGAAGATGTCATTAGCAAAGGGGGCCGGTTGTACTAACAAGGTTAAAAAATAGGACAAGTTTTACTAAACATTTTAAAACTAATAAACAAACAATTACCATAATGAACACTATCGTAGTATGTTGCTTAAAACATAATAACACAGTATTCATAATAAAGTTGAGTTCTTATCTATAAACAGTAACATGTTTAAAGCTTGGGACTCACTGTCTGTATCTTGGTGTTGTTTACATTATAGTCAGCATATTTTAAGAGATCAGAAGCTGAAATTACTCTTTTAAAACACACTTTTCTTATACCAATACAGTATTTGTGAGCAATAATCAGTTTGTTTGAAAACCAGGCTTTAATCACTGATAATAGGTGCACACGTGGTGATTCCACGAGTGCTCTGGGGCTCAAGCACCAATGGGAGAAAATAAGGTCCTGCACAGTGGAAATAAATAATCTGTTCTGTCAAATCATACTGTGGATGCTTCACAAGCAGAACTTTATTGACAAACGAGACAACAGCGGTTCCCAATCAGGAGTAAAGAAGCCATTTACATGCAATCAGGTCGAAACGAGTTTAAAATGAAAATGGAAATGCAGCAGAGCTCAAAAGGGCAAAAGATAAAAATGTAAATAATTCTCATCTAGGTTTACTATGAAGTCACTTAGTAGAGAAACACTGCGTGCAATAGGCAAAGTGCACTCTGGTACGGTACACTGGGCAAGATCTAAAAGAAGGTTAGGTAGCTTTTTTTTTTTTTTTATAAACTTCCTTGTATACCATTTTGTCTTTAAAGTTTTGTTCTAAAATAAAATTCAGCATGATGGATAGGTTATTATTGGTAGGCGGATTCTGAATTCACAGAATCTTTCTTCAGGCTTGCTGAAATAAAAACAGTACACCTCCTGAAAGTCATTCCTCTAGTGTCTAGAAGCACACAATGGTAATGTAACCAAGGCGATGTTTGACATGACGGTGCAAAAGTGAAAAAGGTGTGGTCCCTGTGGGTCCTCCAGCAGCAGCCTGATCAAATTCACAGAGAATTCAGCATCTGCCCTGGAAAGTGTGTTGAACAATTGCACATATCCACTAGAAATACAGTTTTCATTCAAAACAAAACTACATAATGGAACACGTCCCACTGGAGAAACACGGGAGTAAAAGTCACCCAGGTAAGGATTGGAGATAAACTGGATGGCTGAGCTGAATGAACAGCTGAGAGCAACTGTAGCAGCAGAGAATGTAGAAAAGGGGGAACAGGTCCCCGTCACTAACTCCAATGCTCTGATAGCTCTGGCCACACGCTACATTGCTGCATAGCTTTGGATTCTTGCTTTCTGCAGCCTTCCCTTCCAGGATTCAAAATCAACCTGTCCATCAATGTAAATTCAATTCAAAATATTCCAGTGTACAAACCTTCAGAGCGAAACAAGCTCTCTGAAGCGACAATCAGCTTCAGCAGCAGTTCTTATTGAAACATTTGAACCCTGCTCAGTCGTGCTGTACATATGGATCTGTGTACTTGTCTTTTGCTGTATCCTTCATCCAGCATGACAATTACCAGCTGCAGCATTTATACCTCAATCCACATCAATATAACAGACATGAATCTTTGTGTGACTCTCTGACCAAGTTGCCAACCCGCCATGGCCACACAGAGTCTGGCAGTGATGTCACAACCACTCCAGCAGCAGGCTCTCTGGCAGCGACGTCACAACCACTCCAGCAGCAGGCTCTCTGGCAGCGACGTCACAACCACTCCAGCAGCAGGCTGTCTGGCAGCGACGGCACAACCACTCCAGCAGCAGGCTGTCTGGCAGCGACGGCACAACCACTCCAGCAGCAGGCTCTCTGGCAGCGACGGCACAACCACTCCAGCAGCAGGCTCTCTGGCAGCGACGTCACAACCACTCCAGCAGCAGGCTCTCTGGCAGCGACGTCACAACCACTCCAGCAGCAGGCTCTCTGGCAGCGACGTCACAACCACTCCAGCAGCAGGCTCTCTGGCAGCGACGTCACAACCACTCCAGCAGCAGGCTCTCTGGCAGCGACGTCACAACCACTCCAGCAGCAGGCTCTCTGGCAGCGACGTCACAACCACTCCAGCAGCAGGCTCTCTGGCAGCGACGTCACAACCACTCCAGCAGCAGGCTGTCTGGCAGCGACGTCACAACCACTCCAGCAGCAGGCTGTCTGGCAGCGACGTCACAACCACTCCAGCAGCAGGCTCTCTGGCAGCGACGTCACAACCACTCCAGCAGCAGGCTCTCTGGCAGCGACGTCACAACCACTCCAGCAGCAGGCTCTCTGGCAGCGACGTCACAACCACTCCAGCAGCAGGCTCTCTGGCAGCGACGTCACAACCACTCCAGCAGCAGGCTGTCTGGCAGCGACGGCACAACCACTCCAGCAGCAGGCTCTCTGGCAGCGACGTCACAACCACTCCAGCAGCAGGCTCTCTGGCAGCGACGTCACAACCACTCCAGCAGCAGGCTCTCTGGCAGCGACGTCACAACCACTCCAGCAGCAGGCTGTCTGGCAGCGACGTCACAACCACTCCAGCAGCAGGCTGTCTGGCAGCGACGTCACAACCACTCCAGCAGCAGGCTCTCTGGCAGCGACGTCACAACCACTCCAGCAGCAGGGTCTGGCAGCGACGTCACAACCACTCCAGCAGCAGGCTCTCTGGCAGCGACGTCACAACCACTCCAGCAGCAGGCTCTCTGGCAGCGACGTCACAACCACTCCAGCAGCAGGCTGTCTCCGGCTCTCTGATAGGAGCCTGGTCAATCACACATATTACTTCCTTGCAGGCAGGATGAAAATGGGACTGAATACAATATATATGAAGTGGCAATGCATATGCCAGTTAGAGAGTAAACTGCCTTGCCTTTGAGGGTCGTAAAGAAACCAGGACCAGTACACAGCTACAGACTGTTTTGTTCCAAGCATCATCCCTTTCTAATCACTATGTATATCACACATTACAGGGATGGAAACATGACTCCCATTGCAAAGCAGTTTGATCCATTCTTCATTTCACTGCGTTTAATAAGATACTCCTGAGCTTCTTAACTAAACACTGTGGATAATCAAGCGTGTAATAAAACCTGGAATGGGGGAAAATGCAATGCAATAGGAGTCTTATTTCCATCCCTGCACCAGTACCAAACTTTGTTCCAAAAAGTCTCTAAAACTATAGTGGTCATATCTGAAGACTAACCCTTTTGTGATCAGCCACTAGTAAAAATCTAGCTGCAAATTAAAACAAAAATAAACACATCCAGAGTATTCCCCAAAGTTGGCATAGAGCTGACTGGTATAAATACATGAGGAGGACATAAAACTTTCCAGTTAAAACACAATACAGTACATTTCCTATCTGTGCTGATGATGTGTGCTGCAATACTGGGCCCATCCTGTGCCGCTCCACACGCTACAGTGCAGAAGCATGGCCTTCAAAAAACAACACAGAGCACAATGCCTTCGACAGCACTGTACTGTCTGTGACACGCCAGCTCTCCTGCAGAACAGCACAGAGCACAATGCCTTCGACAGCGCTGTACTGTCTGTGACACGCCAGCTCTCCTGCAGAACAGCACAGAGCACAATGCCTTCGACAGCGCTGTACTGTCTGTGACACGCCAGCTCTCCTGCAGAACAGCACAGAGCACAATGCCTTCGACAGCGCTGTACTGTCTGTGACACGCCAGCTCTCCTGCAGAACAGCACAGAGCACAATGCCTTCGACAGCGCTGTACTGTCTGTGACACGCCAGCTCTCCTGCAGAACAGCACAGAGCACAATGCCTTCGACAGCGCTGTACTGTCTGTGACACGCCAGCTCTCCTGCAGAACAGCACAGAGCACAATGCCTTAGACAGCGCTGTACTGTCTGTGACACGCCAGCTCTCCTGCAGAACAGCACAGAGCACAATGCCTTCGACAGCGCTGTACTGTCTGTGACACGCCAGCTCTCCTGCAGAACAGCACAGAGCACAATGCCTTCGACAGCGCTGTACTGTCTGTGACACGCCAGCTCTCCTGCAGAACAGCACAGAGCACAATGCCTTCGACAGCGCTGTACTGTCTGTGACACGCCAGCTCTCCTGCAGAACAGCACAGAGCACAATGCCTTCGACAGCGCTGTACTGTCTGTGACACGCCAGCTCTCCTGCAGAACAGCACAGAGCACAATGCCTTCGACAGCGCTGTACTGTCTGTGACACGCCAGCTCTCCTGCAGAACAGCACAGAGCACAATGCCTTCGACAGCGCTGTACTGTCTGTGACACGCCAGCTCTCCTGCAGAACAGCACAGAGCACAATGCCTTCGACAGCGCTGTACTGTCTGTGACACGCCAGCTCTCCTGCAGAACAGCACAGAGCACAATGCCTTCGACAGCGCTGTACTGTCTGTGACACGCCAGCTCTCCTGCAGAACAGCACAGAGCACAATGCCTTCGACAGCGCTGTACTGTCTGTGACACGCCAGCTCTCCTGCAGAACAGCACAGAGCACAATGCCTTCGACAGCGCTGTACTGTCTGTGACACGCCAGCTCTCCTGCAGAACAGCACAGAGCACAATGCCTTCGACAGCGCTGTACTGTCTGTGACACGCCAGCTCTCCTGCAGAACAGCACAGAGCACAATGCCTTCGACAGCGCTGTACTGTCTGTGACACGCCAGCTCTCCTGCAGAACAGCACAGAGCACAATGCCTTCGACAGCGCTGTACTGTCTGTGACACGCCAGCTCTCCTGCAGAACAGCACAGAGCACAATGCCTTCGACAGCGCTGTACTGTCTGTGACACGCCAGCTCTCCTGCAGAACAGCACAGAGCACAATGCCTTCGACAGCGCTGTACTGTCTGTGACACGCCAGCTCTCCTGCAGAACAGCACAGAGCACAATGCCTTCGACAGCGCTGTACTGTCTGTGACACGCCAGCTCTCCTGCAGAACAGCACAGAGCACAATGCCTTCGACAGCGCTGTACTGTCTGTGACACGCCAGCTCTCCTGCAGAACAGCACAGAGCACAATGCCTTCGACAGCGCTGTACTGTCTGTGACACGCCAGCTCTCCTGCAGAACAGCACAGAGCACAATGCCTTCGACAGCGCTGTACTGTCTGTGACACGCCAGCTCTCCTGCAGAACAGCACAGAGCACAATGCCTTCGACAGCGCTGTACTGTCTGTGACACGCCAGCTCTCCTGCAGAACAGCACAGAGCACAATGCCTTCGACAGCGCTGTACTGTCTGTGACACGCCAGCTCTCCTGCAGAACAGCACAGAGCACAATGCCTTCGACAGCGCTGTACTGTCTGTGACACGCCAGCTCTCCTGCAGAACAGCACAGAGCACAATGCCTTCGACAGCGCTGTACTGTCTGTGACACGCCAGCTCTCCTGCAGAACAGCACAGAGCACAATGCCTTCGACAGCGCTGTACTGTCTGTGACACGCCAGCTCTCCTGCAGAACAGCACAGAGCACAATGCCTTCGACAGCGCTGTACTGTCTGTGACACGCCAGCTCTCCTGCAGAACAGCACAGAGCACAATGCCTTCGACAGCGCTGTACTGTCTGTGACACGCCAGCTCTCCTGCAGAACAGCACAGAGCACAATGCCTTCGACAGCGCTGTACTGTCTGTGACACGCCAGCTCTCCTGCAGAACAGCACAGAGCACAATGCCTTAGACAGCGCTGTACTGTCTGTGACACGCCAGCTCTCCTGCAGAACAGCACAGAGCACAATGCCTTCGACAGCGCTGTACTGTCTGTGACACGCCAGCTCTCCTGCAGAACAGCACAGAGCACAATGCCTTAGACAGCGCTGTACTGTCTGTGACACGCCAGCTCTCCTGCAGAACAGCACAGAGCACAATGCCTTCGACAGCGCTGTACTGTCTGTGACACGCCAGCTCTCCGGCAGAACAGCACAGAGCACAATGCCTTAGACAGCACTGTACTGTCTGTGACACGCCAGCTCTCCTGTAGTACAGCACAGAGCGCAATTCCTTTGACAGCGCTATACTGTCTGTGACACACCAGCTCTCCTGCAGAACACTTACAGCACAGAGCAGCAAAGGAAGAGCAGCGCAACACTCCAACACATCGGATGGGGACCAGGAATCAGGAATGGGGGCTGGATTTGAACCCTTTAAGGATTGTGCATTTTTTCAGCTGCAGTTGCTGGGATTGAAAGCAGTCAGAAAGATTCACATTGCCTTTGGGTCTCTGTTAAAACAATGCTTCAGGGACTGATTAGCAAACTGGACTGCATAACCCTGCTGTCCTAATTATTTTAAGCGATGGCTAGCCACTTAATATTGATCACTGGGAAGTCATAAGAGCTACTCGCAAATCCCAGCCAGGCTAATCTGGGAATCGTTCTTTACCAGAATGCAGGCAAGGAGTCATCCTAATAAATACACTCTGTTGGGTGTCTGCAGTATTTACATCATGAACATTGAAACCAAATAACCTTAATTACTGCTGCTGTGGATTGATCAAGAGGCTTCACATGAAAAACAAGCACACTTGCCATTTAAAAAGAGCCCAGGCTGCTTGTTGCACTTCTACAAGGAGCACATAAACAAGCATCAACAGAAATTCAAGTACTGGTTTAATCTCCTTGGACTGGTTTTAATAATCTCAGATCTATATTTAACCTTGCAGCTCAGTACACTCCAAGCCAGAGCCTTTATTCTGCCACAATCAGCATCTGTTCATTCAAACTGGCAAAGAATGGGGCTTGTCTGGATTTAGCAGTGGCCACTGTGTCAGAGGTCAAACTGAAATAGTTTGTTGTTGGCCCCAGGGAGAGCGGGGGTCAGGATGGCTGAAAGCAGATGGGTCTCTCCCAAGATTTGTCTACAGATTTGTAGCCTCCAGGGACCTTGGAATTGTGACAGTGAAAATCAAAAAGAAGTTTTGAACCCATGAACATTTGTAAACTATACTGACAATGCAACACAGCAGCCTAAAGTCTTGGGGTTCATATAGAAGTTACTGTATCAACGTGCCAATTACATCACTGGAACCAAGGTACTATACCTATAGGATCAGTCACTAGAAACCCTATTTTGTCTTTTTGGTCACATATTTAACTATTCAATCCTGAGTCCTGCCCGTTAATATACTTACACTCAACACCAGTGATTTAATGTGATACTGTAAGACTTGCACAGTTTCAGCACCGACTGCACCACCTTTCTAAAAGCTACAAGTGAACGTTTTAAATGAAGCTACAATGTTCAGACACCGGGCAGGCTGAAAGGGTTGTCTCCAGAAGCTGGCAGGTTGTTGACACTGCTCAGGGTGACATCACCCCCCCTGTGGAGCAGTGAAAAGACGCTGGCGCACTGCGCAGTGCAGTGCAGGGTGGTGGTGGTGGTGTTACTGGGGGAGACATTGCAGGTTCTCACAGTGTCAGGTGAGGCTGGAGAAAGGTGGGGGAGGGCGCTCATCCTTATGGAACAACTCTGCGAAGGTTTATTAAGCTATAAAGCTCTTGTGGTGGTTCTACGATGCACAGCTGGAATCACAGTTATGGCAATACTGAAGCTAATGCTCAATGTTATACTACAGTAGAGCAGACAATGTATACAGAGCAGACTAACAGCACAGGAGATCCACAGGGTTGAGCCAGCAGACCACCTCTGTCAGGTGTGAAGACTACTGACTTGTACACAAAGACTGCATTTGCAAGGCATGCCATTCATACTGTATAATCAACTAATGTATTAATTAAATAGTCCTCAAGATACCTTGTGTATCACAATACAGTTCATGCAATGGTCCTGATGGGATACATTGCACAGTACAATGTTTCAAAATGAAACTTTACAGTAATTAGACATTTTGTTATAATGCAAAATTTCAACTGTTGCCGTCTTCCTGGCAACTATAAATCACATAAAATTAATAAAAGAACCACGTGGTGGATTAGTACAAGTAGCTACAGTGCTCAGTGATTCTAGCATCTCAATACTGTGACTGACTAGTCTGCCTTAATCTCCACCAGCTATAAACCTTGACTGCATGCCCCTCCAATATTAAACTAAAGCATGGTACAAAAACAAACTCAATGTAACTCCTAATCACTCCCCAGCACCCTCGCTAAATCCTGTGAAAAGGAGTACAATTACTCACCCACTCACCAGACCTTACCTGGCTTCACATTTTTTCCTAAAAACTGTATGAAAGAATATAGGCCTTAATTAATAGAGGATACTCTAGCATGGAAAACAGCAATAGTGGCATTAAAAATGTGTTCTCATAAAGATGGCAACATGGAAAGCGCCTTCCTCCATTTGCCAAAATGTTTTTTTCTAGATCAGTACATGTTTAAAATGCTTGCTGTGTAGCTTTACAGTAAATCCTTGTGAAACAGTGGCTCAGATCACACAAGACAATGTGGCAGCAGCAGCTGTCAGTACTTAATACTGCTGATGCTTCCAGTGTTGTAAGATAAGCGCAGTCATCTTTACAGTATCTGCTAATGCCTTGTATTGGCAATACTTTAATGACATGATCCTGGATCAACATGGAACCGCAACGCCGTGCTAGGCTTTTTTTTTATTATTATTACTGATCCATAACAAAGAATATGTATTTCTCCCCCTGTCCTGTGTGGCAATGACACCACTGTCTGAATGTGGCTGTGAAAAACAGAAGACAGCGGCATGTGGGAATGTCAAGGGGAGTTGTTCAAAGAGCCATGCCCGCTGCTTCTGCAAGGACTGCTGCATGCCCGCTGCTTCTGCAAGGACTGCTGCATGCCCGCTGCTTCTGCAAGGACTGCTGCATGCCTGCTGCTTCTGCAAGGACTGCTGCATGCCTGCTGTATGCCTGCTATATGCCTGCTGCTTCTGCAAGGACTGCTGCATGCCTGCTGCTTCTGCAAGGACTGCTGCATGCCTGCTGTATGCCTGCTGCTTCTGCAAGGACTGCTGCATGCCTGCTGTATGCCTGCTGCTTCTGCAAGGACTGCTGTATGCCTGCTGCTTCTGCAAGGTTTGCTGCATGCCTGCTGCATGCCTGCTGTATGCCTGCTGCTTCTGCAAGGACTGCTGCATGCCTGCTGTATGCCTGCTGCTTCTGTAAGGACTGCTGCATGCCTGGAACATTCACGCACTTGCATCTTTTTAGGAACAGCTTTAAAGAACAAAAGATAAGTTTATCTGCACTCCCACTGGTCTGTTCTGTGATACTGTAAGACATACAATATTTCGAGTTGCCACCTAAAGGAAATTTTATATATATATATATATATATATATATATATATATATATATATATATATATATATATATATATATATATATGTTACAGTAAAGCCAGCCCAGGCAACAAATAAAATAATATCACTCCAACTCTTTACCGGTCACATTAAGCACCGTAAATTCACGTTACAGGTGTAGCTGCCCCATCCCTTGTATGTAACTGGAGTGCTACACCTGTATCTCAATGTCTACAGACATGCACATTCAATGTGAAAGCCACAACACTTTTCAAAAGTAAAAGAAAACATTTCAAAAGTTACAAAAAAAAAAAGCCCCTGGTTTGCACACATTTAAAGCACATGTTGAATTAAATATAAAACATGCTTCAAGGATGGAAATAAGACTCCTATTGCATAGTACCTTCACCCATTCTAGTTTTTACTACAAGCTTGATTAGCCAGTGTATAGGTAACAAGCTCAGGTGTTTTCTTATTAAACCCAAAGTAAAACCAGGAATGGATCAAACTGCTGTGCAATGGGATTCTTATTTCCATCCCTGAGCTTGACGGAAGCAATTTAAAAACTAGATGTAAAAGTTTAAGACAAAATTGATAAGTGCATAATAAAAAATAGTGCCACCTTAGTGTTCTTCAATGTCAGTTTGCAATACGAGTGTGCAGTCACCATAACTATAAAATCAACACAACCGTAGCATGGGACACAACACATTATCATTGCAGTTCTTGCTAACCTAAAAACTATACATATAATTTAAAAAACTGAGAGCCAGCGCTACAGCGGTTGTATAATCCCAAGCATATACCATCTGCTCAACACAGTATAGATTTCCGGGATGACAATATCACCACATCTGTTTGGTGTTTGCGACAGACCTCCACATGCTCCGCCTAGTTGCATCACAACATACTGTTGTTACTGGCAGGTATTATTGTCAACCAATGCTTTTTAACCTGTAATGCACACGCACAAAACACACGACCCCTGTGAACTCTGAATAATTAGAAAGGATATTGTCACTTAAGAAGAGCTACTGCTGGAAAAGAAATGAAAGAACGTTCATCATTTGTATTCGGCAGACGTCACTGACATCAGTGTAAAAAGCCGAGGTCAAGACCCGTCCGCGAGAAGCCCTTTCACAAAGGATAAAAGAACTATGAATGCCTTGCTTATCGTCTTTCTCCACCATGAGCCTTCCTTATAAAATACACTATTCGAACTTAGCTCAAAACGGGTTTTAATATGGTTTTGGCAACTAAACACACAAAATAACGTTCCAGCATCTGTCAGTGCATTACTCATGCACGACTCCTTTGCGTGCAATACTATTTTTTACGTCCTATTTTGTTGTATGGAAAATAAAGTCGGGTTCTTGTGTGGTAATCGACTGCATTTGCCTACAGACATGCACACGTTTTCTAAATGCTGTGTACTGTTATTACAGAATAGAACTGTTGTACTAGTAAATTACCACACTGTCTCTAGTCAGTGCATAATAAAAAAAAAAAAAAAAACACACACACACAACGTGCGGCGCATGTGGCAAATAGATACCTCAAAATGACATTAGTGATGCTCGTCTCTTACCTTCTATAGCGATCACATGCTCCCGAATCTGGTTCTGCAACGCCGGTTCCTCCACCCGCTCCAGCAGCTCGTAGATGGAGTAGATGTTTGGATGGACCGACTCGAACCGCTGGATTTCAGACCGGATAGCAGCCGAGTTGGCCAAATGCTGCTGATAATTCATTCTCGGGATGGTATTTTTTGTTTTATTTTTTGGTCAATAAAATACCACAAATAATTCCTTGTAAATACTGCTGGACAGGGGACAGAGTTTAATCACGGGTTGCAAATGTTAATAATGTTTTTGGTTGGTTTGTTTTTTGAGAGCCGAGTTTCTTTTCTTTTAATTTCTCGCGCTCCGCCTCCTTGCCGCCGGTTAATTCCACAGAGTGTAGCCGCAGATCAGAGCCTCTGCGCCGCAGAAGGAGCCGCCGCTCCACCGATCCCACTGTTCCTGCTCCAGGCGGCCCGTTGCATCCACTCCATAGCCACCTCTGGTCTGACTTTTGCACAGAGCCACGCCAAAAACTGGAGCAATAAAAAAAAATCAAATATAGATCTGATCTCTACGTACTAGTGGTAAGTACACTGCACTCTCGCTAGAAAAGACAAGTCACTGGGGGCAACAAAAAAAACCTCTGATTGCCAAGAGGAGGACTGTCTCCAGGTAAATCAACAGCTACCAGCTCCTTGGCATGTCGTCTTCCACTCGTCACGGTATTCTTGATATCCGCTGATCCATTGCAATCCACAAAAACGGCCCCTCTGTTGTTTTCGCCTCTTCTGTATCCGATGATAAATGCTAAACAATCCGGAGCAGTGTTCGCCTTGCTCCACGCCAGCTCGGGTGGAATCTCCGCTGCTGCAGCCCCAGATCCACAGTATCCTGCGAACGTCACGGCGCTACCACATTCCCTGCACGCCTCCTGGAAACGTCAGTCTTTGGATAGGGAGCGCAATATTGATTTATGGGAGTTGTAGTTCTTGTACATTTCGCTGCCGCAATTGCTGATGATCTTTTGCATTAGTTTACGTATATTATTATTATTATTATTATTATTATTATTACAATTTATTACAATACTTACAAAGCTATAACTACAGAATTGTCGCATTTTCTATGCGTTGTGCTTATTCGCTCGTATTTAGTTGTGTTCTTGGGATTAATTACCTCTTAAATTTACCACAGTATTGTTGCAGTTTCCCATGTTTTTACAATAGTTATACTGTGCACTTACCATTCATTTATACTTTTACCAGCAGTTTAACTACCTCCATGTCACATTATGGATTCAATAGGAAATATATTAGTTAATACGTGTTAGATATTAATCATTCCCATACCTGACTATGCAATATCAATTTCATATACTTCTGTCAAGTGTGTGTGTGTGTGTGTGTCCTATATATATATATATATATATATATATATATATATATATATATATATATATATATATATATATATAAGCATAAACATTACGTGGAGAGAAATAGACTTCAGCAGTGTAGCTGCAACCGACCTGCCCTTCATCTTCAGGGAAGTTGTATACAAGCACACTGCAGTATAGACTCGTTTTGTTGATGACTGAAGGCCCCACCAGAGAATGCTGCCAGAACCCCTCTACAGGGTATCCAGCTGTCTTTCCATCTGAATGCTTCCACACTTCTGGGGCTGATTTTTATATCTATCTAGATAGATAGATAGATTGCACAGTGCCTGAGGGGATATAAGTATTGTTTTTCTTTTCTTTTCTATATTCTATCATCATCAATACATGTTTCTGAAAAGGCTGAGCATGGGGAAGTGAGGTAGGGTAGGGTAGGGAAGCATGTGAGTGTTGCACATGCTTGAGAGCACAGGTAAATCAACACTAATATTGTTCCCCACCTCATTTCCATGCAATTCAGTTTTTTTTTACATTGCTGTAATAGTAATCATTACAATGATCTAAGCAGAAACCACAATAGAGAGCCATACAGAACTTAATGCATGTTTGGAAAATGTACAGAATAGAAAGTATCCCTTTAATGCAAAATAGTAAGATCATAGAAGAATATTATCAAGCAACATGAAAGCCAGTTTAAGCATGAAATAAGCACGTTGCTGTGGAAACATTACAGTAGACACACAGAGCAATTGCAACGCATGGGTGGAATCTAAATTCCATGAGCAGATTTGCAAACTGCAGAGCTATTGTTCTCTTGTGTTGATACATGGCATCATTTATTGGTTTAGTATGAACTGATTAAACAGGTTGTGCTGTACGAGTGCCACCAGTCCTGTGTATCATACATGCACTGTACTAAAGCCAACCTAATCACAACCAGCACAAACAGGGAGCTGGGAAGAGAGAGGTTCAGAACAGGTCACCCTCACATCTGCAGCTGTATTTACTGGTTCATTTATTTACAGTTAAACATGCATAGTTGTGGCAAATATACCTAAGCTGACATAACAGCAATCACCTGTTAGCAGTAAACATCTGATAATAATGGCTGATGAGAATGGTAAGAGTATGTGGGTGGGAAAGCATGTTAGCTTTCAATACAGAGCAACTAAACAGTTCAAATCTAGCCTGGCTCAGTTTCCTGTTCAAACAATAGAACACAACACTGTAGATTTAGCTCTGCAGATGCTCTAGTGCTTTTATTGCTAATTAGATTAAGAGTTAAATTGCTGGCAGAAATCAATACCACAGGGTTGCAGGTCAGTCAGACTCTCCAGAGAATAATCAGACCCTGGCCTTTTTTCAAAGTAAACTTTTTAAATGCAGGTGTCAAGCATTGCATTGCACTGAACAGCTGGTTGTCCTCTGACGTCAGTTTCTGACAATGTTTAAATGTTTAACAGTTTCATCTTTAAAATGATCAAATGTACTGGATTGTCTTTGTTCCCACACAATGTATTTATATTTTCATCTGTTTATTTTTGAGCAATGTATTTATACACAATGAGAAGCAACATCCAGTTTCCTGAAATGCGCTGCCCCCATTTAGACAGCCCACATCTTGTTTGGCTTCACTTGGAATTTAGCCAGGGTTCTTAGCTACTTTTCATTTCAATTCTAAGGGTCCCGTTCCAAATACCAATCCTGTTTGTTTCATTCTTTCATAATCATCATGTATGCTTTCTTTTTTCTTTCCCTGTCATTTCTCATTTCAGAAACATACATGAAACATCAAGGGTATTTATTTATTTATTTTTGGGTCATGGATTTTGAATTTCAAAAGAATCTTTTAACAACATATTTAAAATACATTTGTTTTCTGTCAAGAGCAGCATTCGAAATGTAATGGAAGCAGGGACCTAAATTTTTTTTTTCTCTAAAAGCCTTTATTAAATTGTTTTTTTCATGCAGGATGCATTATCAGATACACTTGTAGGACGTGCCTGGACAGCTATTGTTTAAACTTGCCCTTTGCATGAAGAAATTGTAACATTGCAAAGATCTCCCTTATGGGAAAATCCCTGAGAATTAAAACATGATTTGTGCAAAATGATTAAATATCAAGACTTCAGAAAATGCATTAACATACAGTTACTGAATTGTGAAGTCATGCTCCCACAAGGTCTATAGATCCTTTAGGTCTATGCATCACTAGGCTTTACACCCTTCTTAAGTGTACCCCTTGAGATGAGCAAATGGGATACCATTTCATATTAAGTCATTTTGCACCATATATGCAAGTACACAACTGTATCAGAAAAGGGTTAGGGTTATATCATGCAAAAAAAAGTATAGATTAAGTACACTGTAACTATGTCTAATAACATTGTAATTATGTGTAAGTACACATGTTTTCAAAGTAACTACTAAGTAAATACACAGTAATTAGACACTTAAACATAAAATGTTGCCAAAATACCAACCATATTACATCAAATTACATTTAGCTGTCCATTTATCTTTGAACAGTAATCTGCCGCTGGCAAGCACACCCATTAACAGCAAACTGCAAGCCTTAACGACTGCCATCTCATTTTAACATTGTCTCCCAGTCCTTGTGGAGAAGCTCCATTATTGTCAAGGGTGTGCCAGTCTTCCAGTCCCTGTAGCACATCATCCCCCATCCTGCGATGAATGATTCCTCTCATCCCAGGGGATCCGATTGTAAACCAGCAGCAAAACACAAAGCAGTCAGGATGCGTTTCCCCGTTGACAGAGGTTCGAAAAAAAAAACAAGTATATCCCTCAAGGTAATCAGCCACTCACTTTGCAAGTGCTCTCTTTCCTGAGTCTGGAAGTGTTTCAGTGCATTCTGATTGTACTGCGGCGATTGTAAAACTGTCAAACCAGAACGCAGCAATGTAGAAAACATACGGTAGCAATTAAATGCCATCCCAGGTTTTAAGGTTTTTGATCAATAATTAAGAGCAGACATTAGTGCTTCTTGACTAAATCCCACAAACAAAGCTATATTCATTTAATATAATTAGCTACTTTAATATAGTTTTGCTCTAATAAACACTAACACATTTAGTCATGTCAATCTCTATGTAAGAACACACAGTAAGTTTCAATTAAATTGTGTAGCAAAATAAACTAGGAAGACACTTCATAATGGAAGTACCTGAATAGACAGTTCAGTTATAAAACATACCAAGTACATGTGACCTGAGAGAAATGCTCCACGTCGAGCTATGATGCAATCAGGGAGCTCAGATGATTTTCAATCCAGAAGGTTGTGATGCAATCAGGGAGCTCAGATGACTTTCAATCCAGAAGGTTGTGATGTTACCTAAACCTCTCCTTTGGTCGTTAGCACAATGTCACAATGCCTGTGCTTTTTGCAATTTTATATTGAAGGATGATTTTGTACAGAATTAAATAGCAGCATCAGGTTACCTATCTGCTTTAAATACAGGAAGGATAGATCATAGACTCCTATCCTACAATTATTGGGTTTAAAAAACGAATCTTGCATCAAAAAACAAAACAAAACCCATTAACATTTTTGATGATGTAGTGACAATTGCCAAGGTGATCCAAGAGGTTAGACATGGGCTGCACTGAACTGACCTACAGTGCCTATAGAACGTCTAAATCCCCTTTCAAATTTTTCACCTTTTGTTGCCTTATAGACTGGAATTAAAATGCATTAAAAAATAAAAAAAATCATTTATCTACACATTCTACCACAACTTCCAAGTGAAAAAAATATTCTAGAAATGTGTAGAAAATTAATTAAAAATAAAAGCTGAAATAGCTTGATTGGATAAGTGTCCACCCCCCTTGTAATAGCAATCCTAAATTAGCTCAGGTGTAACCAATTGCCTTCAAAATCACACACCAAGCGGCCTCCACCTGTGTTAAATTGTAGTGATTCACATGATTTCAGGATAAATTCAGCAGTTCCTGTAGGTTCCCTCTGCTGGGTAGTGCATTTCAAAGCAAAGACTCAACCATGAGCACCAAGGCGCTTTCAAAAGAACTCCGGGACAAAGTTGTTGGAAGGCACAGATCAGGGGATGGGTATAAAAAAAAATATCAAAGGCCCTGAATATCCCTTGGAGCACGGTCGAGATGATTATTAAGACATGGAAGGTGTATGGCACAACCAAGACCGTGCCTAGATCAGGCCATCCCTCCAAACTGGATGACTGAGGGGCAAGAGGCCAATGGCAACTTTACAACTTTACTTTACAAGAGCTACAGGCTTTTATGGCCAAGACTGGTCAAAGTGTGCATGTGACAACAATATCCCAAGCACTCCATAAATCTGGCCTGTATGGTAGGGTGGCAAGAAGAAAGCCATTACTCAAGAAAGCCCACCTTGAATCCTGTTTGAAGTATGCAGAAAAACACTCAGGAGATTCTGTAGTGGCAAAAAAGTTTTGTGGTCTGACAAAACTAAAATGGAACTTTTTAGCGTTGTGTTTGGTGCAAACCCAACACAGCACATCACCCAAAGAACACCATCCCTACTGTGAAGCATGGTGGTGGCAGCATCATGTTATGGGGATGTTTCTATCGACAGGGACTGGGGCACTAGAAGGGAAAATGAATGGAGCAAAGTACAGAGAAGTCCTTGAGGAAAACCTGCCCTCTACAAGAAAGCCGAAACTGGGACAGAAGTTTACCTTTCAGCATGACAACAACCCAAAGCACACAGCCAAAGCTACACTGGAGTGGCTAAGGAACAAAAAAGTAAATGTCCTTGAGTGGCCCATTTAGAGCCCCGACCTCAATCCAATCAAAAATTTGTGACATGACTTGAAGATTGCTGTCCATCAACGCTCCCAAGGAACTTGAGAGCTTGAACAGTTTTGTAAAGAAGAATAACCAAGTATTGCCAAATCTAGGTGTGCAAAGTTGGTAGAGACCTATCCCAACAGACTCACCGCTGTAATTGCTGCCAAAGGTGCTTCCACCAAGTATTAACTCAGGGGAGTGGAGGCTTATCCAATTATGATCTTTCAGTTTTGTATTTTTAACATGTTTTTCTCAATACAAACTTTGTCCCCCTTGGTGTGTAGATAAGTGGAAAAAAAATAATCATTTAAATGCATGAAACTCTGAGGCACTGACACAAAAAATGTGAAAAAAGTTCAAGGGGGTATAGACTTTCTATAGGCACTGTATATGTGGGCTGCAAATGAAAAGCTTCAAGTTGTTCAAGCTTTATGAACCCTCAGCTCAGGTCAAACTGCAAAGTAAAAAGTCTCTCGCCATGATTGTTGAAACTTTATTCAAGGTTAGCAATACCACTTTTGGATGAAAGTTGTTTTGTTTTGTTATTCAAACTTTATAATCTCATTAATTTCCTCTTTTTGAGGCATGGGAGCATCACATTCATGTCTCAGAAACAAGCACATACTTCCCATTGACGTGCGTTCAATGACCCAATGCACTTCTAGTTCAGGAATTTTAATGAGATTACTGCTGCAGACGCACTTATTAAAAAAAGGCATCTTTCTTTGTTAAATTCAGTTTACTTTCTAGCTCATGGTACCGTAAATCAGAGCAAAAACTAGCAAATCTCAGGTGTTGCAGTAAAGCCCCTCTGTATCAATCCCTTTGGTAAGCGCATCACCCCCTAGAACCAGCTGTCTATTAAGACCATTTCAGACAGCTCCTGTGGCGACAGTAATCCCTACAGGCCCTAGACACACACCTTCCTGCACACTTGAGCTGAAGATTGGGAATACACACCATAACAACAAAAAAAGCATGATATTGCTCTTTAAAAATCTGTTCACTGGGATGGTTCATGGATGAAAATGTATCTCCTGCATGGCTGGGCTGAGAATAAGTTAAGATGCCAAGGCAACACGCTCACCAGTTCATAACAGACATGAGCCGTGTATTGCACTGTCCACAGAACGCCACTGGTACATGGTAATAAAAATACTTACAGTACACTGATGCCAAGATAAACAGAGCATGGCAATTAGTGTCAAAATATAATCTACATTCACAGTCGATTGCATTGGTAGGCCTTGTTTCCATGGCAACCACCCCCAAGGAGCTGTTTCAGGTTTTTGTTTTTTACACTATCCCTGTTAATAAATAAATAATCAGTTTTACACTTTAGTTCTGGGTTATGTGTTTTAAGGCATGTTAAATGTAGCCAAGAGCACCATCTCTCTCTCTCTCCCTCCCTTCTTCAGATGAAGTGCCTTTGCTTGGCATCTCCACATGTAGAGTTTTAATTGCCTTTCATTGTGGGTGGCATCATAACAAGTAAAGGTTACTGAATTAATACATTGCCATATGCACCAGTTTATGAGTGCATGTATAATGCAAACCATCACATATGGCAATATACTAATTATATAGCAGAATTAAACAAATAGAACGCACTCTCATCTAACACTGCAGCATAATTGGATGTATGGACTCTGCACAGCAGTGCAGCTGGTATCTGCAGTAGCAGCTTTATTGGGTCCACACTCCTTTGCAAAAAGAGCATTGCAGTATTCTTATGAGCAGCAAACTCCCCATAATAAATGCATTGAAGTGTTGCTGTGTTCTGCATTCTGATGCAATGTATTGGACTATAGTTCTGTAATTGTTGGCATGGCAACAAAACTATAAATGAAGTACTGCCAATGCACTACTGTAGATTTTCAGCAAGCCATTCCTATAGATTTCTGTTGCTGGATTTCTGGAATTTAGTATTCGTTCAGGTTCGACTGCACATCCTTTTCAGACAGACAGCTGTTTTTTAGATTAAGAAAGTTACACACTTAGTTACAGACTGTGGGAAAATATACAGAAATACTGAAAAATAAACTAGTATATTTTTTGATAAACGTTTGTAATCTAATCACTTTTTTCCCCTCAATTTTACAAGAATTGTAGCAGCTGCTTCTTAGTGTATTCGTAGACAGAATTCTGTGTCTGCTGAAGCACACAACCATCCTTCCAGGAAAGACTGAAAAACAACATTGGGAATGTTTTGCAATACCAGTGCACTGTCCCGAAGACCAGAGTCAAATCAGAGTTACCAGCAATGACAACACAATGGACTAATATTGTATTGCAGTAGTTCTAACACAGCAGCACACTTGTGCTTATACTGATGCAAGGTAGTTATTCAAAGCAAATTAAATAGACATATTTAGCTGCAAAAACCATCACATGTTAAACATAATAGCACAGACATAAAGCTTTTGGCAAGCTTGTGCTGTTAGCTCTTTAATCCTGAGTTAACAGGGACCTGTGATTGATTGAACTACCAACGCTAGAACTCCCCATTAGAGCAGGACTGGGGAAACAGTTCAGTTACAATATAATGCATTCTCTTCACTTTTCAGCTGAGGTTTACCGTTACTGACAGGCTACTGCAATGGAAAAACAATTTGACCCCCACCACCCTACTTATCTTTGAACAGTAAACCACACAAGGTCCAGCGCTGTATGTGTTGAGGGCAATACGTTCTGTTAATAATACCATTCTCCCTACAAGCAGAGATTTGCTATAGTGCAAGTGCTTCTTTTTTTTTTGCTAAGTGTTGGAATGAGCAATAGCACATTTCAGTTGCCAGAGTTGCATTTCTTTACCCTGTCAGTGATTAGGGAGGCGAGTAAGGGTTAGGGTTGAGGGAGTGCAGTTAGAGGGCAGCTGCTTAGATCAGCAGAAAACAATGACCTACTGGGAGAAAAGACTGTAAATTCACATGGACCGGGGGAATAAAATACAGTATACAAATATATTTAAAAACCTGTTAGCTGGGAGAAGATTTTACTCTGCTTCCAATTAACACACTGTTCCAACACCACAAAACATGCATCGCACGGTCAGGGGTTAAACATCTGAAGAAATGATTGTGGAAGTGCAAATGAGAATGCTTCTGTAAAGGACAATGCTACTGTAAATGACAATGCTTCTGTAAATGAGAAAGCTATTGTAAATGACAATGCTTCTGTAAATGTGAACAGATGTGAACTGGTTTGCACCTGATTTATTGTAGTCTGCTTCACTGCTGTGAAACTGAGCTTCCTTCAAGATGTTTTTCAAATACAGTACACAGATCAGCAAATGTAACCCAAGGCATTTATAATCCAGTTTACTGCGCTTTTGTTTATTGGTTAATGTTCTAAAAGAAACAGAATGCTCCGTTAGAGTAATCTGCAGTCACTGTGTGCTGTGATGTGTTAAGCTTTTAAAATCCTGCTGTGCTGCACTCTCTTCATGCATCTCAGGGTAGGTGCTGCAAGTTTCCAATTCTACATTAGAAACAATCCTGTGCTCAAAACTGCACACACCATTAAAATTAGATTTTTGAATATAATGATAACAGGTAAATGAACAAGAATAAATGTCTAACGAACAAATTCATGTTATATTTTAAAATGATTAAGAACAGAAACATGTTTGATAAAGAAAAAAATACAATCTCTATGAAAATGATGCAGGTTAAGAAATTGCAGAATAGAAAACAGCACCACCTGGTGGCCACTGATTTACTACAGTACAGAAAAAATAGGACTATGCCCTAAATATAAGGGAGGATTTGAATTGATCCCTCAGCATGTACCCCACACAGCCAAACAAATACAAAGCACCTTGCATTTTAAACTAGATGTTGGCAATAAAAACCTACACTTTATTTTAGAGGAATTAGCTTTAAGAGGAACCTAAAAACAGGAATGGATCCGAATGGGTTGTTAAACTGTTTTACTGTTTTTAGCATACAATGTGGAATGCATTTCTACTGTAACAGCGTGCTCTTTCTGCATCGCTGCGTCAGAACAGCTCCACACAGGCGCAGTTCTGTAAGGTGCAGCTTGCCATTTCGTGGACTGACATCTTTTAAGAAGCAGTACACAGATAAAACTGAGGTAGGAGATGGGACAGCATGGAAAACAGACAATTCTGTAGCAACTGGAGGTTGGTATCACTGCGGAAGTGGGAAGTGCCTGAAGACACAGTAACAATAGTGAATCTTATTAGGCTAGCATGTCGCTCTCCCTTCAATCAAGCCGACAGCCCTATAGTTAAACTCAATAAAACACAAGTTCAGAAGTGACTCGGTCCCTTTTCTGAGCTTATTACAGACCTCTGTATTGTGTATAAAAATAACCAGTGTTTAGTCCTTAACGCATTTCTGTTCGTTAAAAAAAAAACTGAGCTCAACCCATGTAAGATCATGCTCCATTTGAAAAAACAGCAGTTTAACTTGTGATGTAATCATAATGGGTGGATACCTGATGAGGTAAACAGCTGTCAATAGGGGCGTTTGCTTAAAAAACCTTGTCATTTTGGTCTGCCAGTTGGTGAAACTCTTCACCCCCTGAAAGGCCTACAGGTTCAGCGACAGTCCCAGCAAGCGGACAGGCCCCCCAGAGCCGCGTGTCCCTTCAGCGGTCCAGCGATCGCTTCTGAATGGCCTCCATACAGACGTTCCTCAGCAGGTTGATGACTGACCTGGGGTCGTCGCTCTTCATGACGGCGCTGCCCGACACAATCATGTTCGCTCCAGCCTGAGGGGAGGAACACAACACAGACTTCAGCACCGCGCCTCCAGCTGCACACAACAAGAACATTTAACTGAGAAACACATGGTCTGTGTGCGATTCCAGCAAACAGGTTCCAATCCGTCCATGCCTCACTGTTAGATGACGGCTTCATCTTGGCTCAGCACAGGACAGGAGGCCAGGCTTACCTCAGCACATTTATGAATAGTGTCAGGCCCCACTCCTCCATCTACCTCTATATCCAGGGAAGGGAACTGTGTTCTCAGCCAGTTCACCTGAAAAACACAAAACAAGAGTACATGCAATTAAACAGCCTGCTCCGTATCGCAACTTTTTTTTGGGCCATCTGCAAACATTTCAATATCCATAAAGTTGAAAGCTTTTGCAGTAAACCTGATGCATGTTTTCACGCAAATAATGATCAGTTTAAGCACTTCCTGAATCTCACTACTGGGGTAGTGTCTGGATGCCTGAATACTGACCTGCAAAGAGCCAGGCTGGACTTGGTTGACTGACATGCTTACAACCCTGCACCCTGGCAGGGGAAGATGTGAATTGAGCAATGTGAATAATGTGTAACTAAAGCAAGGAGACAGGGGCACTGCTAAAATGTTGGTAATATAAGTTGATATAAGGGGATTTAAGAAGGTGAATGTAGCACAGTATGTATTCAATTTACAAAAACTTTCCCTAAAGCTGCAGATTCACTTATTTTTTCCCCACATGGAACTGACTACTACACTTGATCCAGAACTCTGCCAAAAACCCAGGCATTTTGGAACTGAACTCCCATGTGTGTCTTGAGGGGAAAGCAGGTTGATATTTTCACTTTTCTTTCCACATTCATCACACAGCATCTGAAGAAATGAACTTGCCTCCGGATCTGGAAACACATTCCAGCCAGAGTTTCCCTGGCAGCTCAGCGCTTAGTGATTCACTTTTCCCTACGTCTCATTAGCTAAACTCATCTCAATTCAACATGCACCTGCTCCTCATACAAATCCCATTAGAACCCTGTAGTTTCCCTTTTGCATAGTTTTTGTTCCTAGGAAGTGTCAGGCTCTGCTAAAATAAATGCTCTTTACTGAAGTATGTGAAAAGGGGGTTGCTCTAATTCACCTGCACACCACATCTTGAAGGAAGCCTAATCCCACAGCAACACAAAGCAGAGTACAATAAACTGTGAGGAAACCAGTTCCCATCTACCTCCACATACATGTCAAACTTACAGAATACAATTAAATAAGAGTTCAGTGTTCTTCAGGGAAGGGTCTATCATCACACTGCCATAACACACCCAGCCTTCGGACTGGATCCATTGAAATTGATTTTATCATTTGATTCTGCAGGAGGAGTTTAAATAAACTGCTTCACCCTTGACCAGGGCTGGCTAATCCCTCGAGGTTTAACAGGACCAATGATATAATCATCTATTTCAGGGTCTGGATGGAGGCTTCATTGCTTCAATTAAACAATTTAGAACAGGGTTGGAACAAAGACCAGAACTGGAAGAAACAAAGGCCAGAACTGGAAGGGCCAACGTTTGCCTTGTCTGTCCTAGACAATGAGATTTAAAACACTTTTCAGAGACGCTTCTAACAAGTGTGGTCTTCTTAGTGTGCTGTTTTTAAAACAGTGAGGGCGGTCCACACTACTGCAGCCAACTAAAAAAAGAGCTGGATTGCTCTGCAGTGAACAGAAAAATGATGTGATGTCAGCCATTCTGAGAACTTAACTTCACAATTATTAAATAAACAGTTTCTATAAATAAATCAAACAAAGAAAACAGTTTTAGCTGTAGATAAAACCTATGTTAAGTGAACAAACTTTCTGGAAACCAAAATCTCATAACGAGTACTCTAGAAATGTAAAATGTTAAACCTTTAAAAGCAATAGCCTGTAGATCACTCATTACAGGTAAACCTCACATTTTCCTTTAATACACACTCTACGGTAAGTGTGAACATTTTTCATGGACACACTTACCTTCGGCATCATGTCTTCCATGAATTTCTGCCCCCCGAAGCCAGGCTCCACTGTCATCACCAGGGCCATGTCGATCTGCCCTGCCCAGGGACCCAGTTCCTCCACTGTGGTGCCAGGTTTGATAGCCAAGCCAACCTGCAGAGGACACAGTAACCACAAGCCCACTAACATTCACTGTGTGTAACTCTCACCGTGTGTAACTCTCACCGTGTGGGTAGCAGGTAGTAGAGGGGAGCGAGGAGAGGGTAGCAGGTGATGGGTAGAGGGGAGCGAGGAGAGGGTAGCAGGTGATGGGTAGAGGGGAGCGAGGAGAGGGTAGCAGGTGGTGGGTAGAGGGGAGCGAGGAGAGGGTAGCAGGTGAAGGGTAGAGGGGAGCGAGGAGAGGGTAGCAGGTGGTGGGTAGAGGGGAGCGAGGAGAGGGTAGCAGGTGGTGGGTAAAGGGGAGCGACGAGAGGGTAGCAGGTGATTGGTAGAGGGGAGCGAGGAGAGGGTAGCAGGTGGTGGGTAGAGGGCAGCGAGGAGAGGGTAGCAGGTGAAGGGTAGAGGGGAGCGAGGAGAGGGTAGCAGGTGAAAGGTAGAGGGGAGCGAGGAGAGGGTAGCAGGAGATAGGTAGAGGGGAGCGAGGAGAGGGTAGCAGGTGAAAGGTAGAGGGGAGCGAGGAGAGGGTGGCAGGTGAAAGGTTGAGGGGAGCGAGGAGAGGGTAGCAGGTGGTGGGTAGAGGGGAGCGAGGAGAGGGTAGCAGGTGGTGGGTAGAGGGGAGCGAGGAGAGGGTAGCAGGTGGTGGGTAGAGGGGAGCGAGGAGAGGGTAGCAGGTGGTGGGTAGAGGGGAGCGAGGAGAGGGTAGCAGGTGGAGGGTAGAGGGGAGCGAGGAGAGGGTAGCAGGTGAAAGGTAGAGGGGAGCGAGGAGAGGGTAGCAGGTGAAAGGTAGAGGGGAGCGAGGAGAGGGTAGCAGGTGAAAGGTAGAGGGGAGCGAGGAGAGGGTAGCAGGTGGTGGGTAGAGGGGAGCGAGGAGATGGTAGCAGGTAGTGGGCAGGCGGGTAAAAAGGGTTCTCACCTTCATGCCATTCTCCCGGATGTTTTTGATTAAAGCCCCGGCATTGATAGTGGCCTCCAGGTGGAAGGTGTACTGATTGGCTCCTGCTGCTGCCATTGGCTTCACCCACTGCTCTGGACTGGAAACCATCATATGCATGTCTGTACAAGAGGAGACAGAGAGCAAGTCACACATACACAGACACACACACTTGCAAATACTTTATTAGAGGATGGGATGGGAGGAGGCACTGCAGACAGGGTTGAAGTCAACTGAAGTAATCTGTTGCCACTTTGAGGAGCTTGTTCTAACAGAATACTGCCAATTGCAATTTTGATCAATGATGTGTTGGAATTGATTAAAAAGACAATGAGAATTGGAATTGGGAACTGATTTAAAACAGGCATTGGAATTGAAAACCACGAAGTTGCAGGCAAGGAGGTTGAACTCACCAAAGAAAGGGCCCTGCCCCAGCTGCTTCCGAAGACACTCCACCACAGGGTGACCAAAGGTAATGTTGGGTACGAAGTGCCTGAAACAAGAGTATACACAGCTCTGTCAAGAACTGAAGTACAATCAAGAGAGACCTGAAACAAGAGAATCCACAGCTCTGTCAAGAACTCTACAATGAACAGTGACACCTGCAACAAGAGAATCCACAGCTCTGTCAAGAACGCTACAATCAACAGTGACACCTGAAACAAGAGAATACACAGCTCTGTCAAGAACTCTACAATCAACAGTGACACCTGAAACAACAGAATACACAGCTCTGTCAAGAACTGAAGCACAATCAAGAGAGACCTGAAACAAGAGAATATACAGCTCTATCAAGAACTCTACAATCAACAGTGACACCTGAAACAAGAGAAGAGAATACACAGCTCTGTCAAGAACTCTACAATCAACAGTGACACCTGAAACAAGAGAATACACAGCTCTGTCAATAACTCTACAATCAACAATGACACCTGAAACAAGAGAATACACAGCTCTGTCAAGAACTGAAGGACAATCAAGAGAGATCTGAAAGAAGAGAATATATAGCTCTGTCAAGAACTCTACAATCAACAGTGACACCTGAAACAAGAGAATACACAGCTCTGTCAAGAACTCTACAATCAACAGTGACACCTGAAACAACAGAATACACAGCTCTGTCAAGAACTCTACAATCAACAGTGACACCTGAAACATGAGAATATACAGCTCTGTCAAGAACTGAAGCACAATCAAGAGAGACCTGAAACAAGAGAATATACAGCTCTGTCAAGAACTCTACAATCAACAGTGACACCTGAAACAAGAGAATATACAGCTCTGTCAAGAACTGAAGCACAATCAAGAGAGACCTGAAACAAGAGAATACACAGCTCTGTCAAGAACTCTACAATCAACAGTGACACCTGAAACAAGAGAATACACTGTCGTTTGTCACTGTGATCTGAATGTCAGTGCACACTGGAATACACAGCTCTGTCAAGAACTCTACAATCAACAGTGACACCTGAAACAAGAGAATATACAGCTCTGTCAAGAACTCTAAGGTCAACAAGTGACATCTGAAACAAGAGAATATATAGCTCTGTCAAGAACTCTACAATCAACAGTGACACCTGAAACAAGAGAATATAAGCTCTGTCAAGAACTCTACAATCAACAGTGACACCTGAAACAAGAGAATATACAGCTCTGTCAAGAACTCTACAATCAACAGTGACACCTGAAACAAGAGAATACACAGCTCTGTCAAGAACTGAAGCACAATCAAGAGAGACCTGAAACAAGAGAATATACAGCTCTGTCAAGAACTCTACAATCAACAGTGACACCTGAAACAAGAGAATACACAGCTCTGTCAAGAACTCTACAATCAACAGTGACACCTGAAACAAGAGAATATACAGCTCTGTCAAGAACTCTACAGTCAACAGAGACACCTGAAAGAAGAAGAATATGCCTGAAACAAGAGAATATACAGCTCTGTCAAGAACTCTACAATCAACAGAGACCTGAAACAAGAGAATATACAGCTCTGTCAAGAACTCTACAATCAACAGTGACACCTGAAACAAGAGAATATACAGCTCTGTCAAGAACTCTACAATCAACAGTGACACCTGAAACAAGTGAATACACAGCTCTCAAGAAACAAGAGAATACACAGCTCTGTCAAGAACTGAAGCACAATCAAGAGAGACCTGAAACAAGAGAATACACAGCTCTGTCAAGAACTCTACAATCAACAGTGACACCTGAAACAAGAGAATACACAGCTCTGTCAAGAACTCTACAATCAACAGTGACACCTGAAACAAGAGAATACACAGCTCTGTCAAGAACTGAAGCACAATCAAGAGAGACCTGAAACAAGCGAATATACAGCTCTGTCAAGAACTCTACAGTCAACAGTGACACCTGAAACAAGAGAATACACAGCTCTGTCAAGAACTCTACAATCAACAGTGACACCTGAAACAAGAGAATATACAGCTCTGTCAAGAACTCTACAATCAGCAGTGACACCTGAAACAAGAGAATACACAGCTCTGTCAAGAACTGAACCACAATCAACAGTGACACCTGAAACAACAGAATACACAGCTCTGTTATACTGAAGAACTCTACAATCAACAGTATTGGCAATGCACTATTTTCTTACTTTACAGTATAAAGTACATTACCTAACAGTACATAACTGCATCACATACCCCTGATGCATCTCATGCAACAGTGTTAAAAATTATTTATTTTATTCAACGGAGGCCAGGTTCAAGCTGGAAAGAAGGCCAGACCACAGTATTGGCCACAGTGAGCAAAAACATTTAACAATATTTATAATAAAAAAATTACACTGTAACTAGAAATAAACTGCACCAAAAAATGAAGACGTATTTCGGGTACTGATCTTAAAAAAATACTGATATAAGTGTCTGTATTTTTCTTACATGTACCAATAACAAACGCACGTGGTAAGTCGAAACAAGTTCACGAGCATTGCTAGCAGTCGCAGTACGTGCGCTGCAGAAAGTTAGGGACCATGCGAGCTAACTGGGCTCTTTCTGCAGCTGCACAATACAGGGAAATAATAAAGCCTTTGTTGATATTTAATGTAGCTTTATTGTAATGCACTCTGCATACCAAAACAACACGTTACTGTAATGCTTATGCGCTGTGACCTAAGGATGTTGACGTTTTATCAAGTGTGTAAAACATGTTTACAAGAAACTATACATAGATCCTTGTGTCTGCCCCTGATAACATCCTTACCAGAGAAGCAATCAGGCCAGTATGCTACAATATTAACTACAAATGGCTCTGAATTAAATGCACACAAAACATCTTGCACATGTATATTTACCCGTCCATCACATCCAAGTGGAGATAATCGGCGCCACAGTCCAGCATTCGTATGCATTCTGAGCCCAGACATGCCAGATTGCTGTTCAGAATAGAAGGTCCGATTCTAGCTGTGTAGGACATGACGGTGATGCTTTTGCTTTCTCGGTTCCGAAAATCCACGCGTTCCGTCAGCAGCTTCTTCCTCGTACAAGGGGTGCTGGGAGTTGTAGTTGTTGAGGGCTCCCGCGATTGGCGTTCGAAACAGAGCGTTGAAACAGACTGCACTACATGTCCCAAAGGCACCCTTCCCGGAATCTGCAACATTTCTCGTTCTTACAGAGTTCAGTACTAGCGAATGATGTGTCATATAGAGCCATGTTTGGATCAATAAGTTACTAACAACCAAACGAGCAAGGTTGGTTGAATGGCCTCCTCTCGTTTGTAAACTTTCTTATGTTCTAATGGTTAAATGGTTACTGTGATACATTGCAATGACATTACGAATACGCGAACACTGGATTCCTACACTGTAGACTCTGACACATTTTGTACCCAATGCTTGTTTTTTTTGTGCCTAGAACACAGACGGGGACTTTTTTTTACAAACTTTAAATACTGGATGAGGCATTATGAGCCCGGTGTAGGTCGTAACATACGTAGACTCAATGGTCTAACTTATCGTCCAGGCAGAAAGCAAAACAGGGGACTACTACAAAGTGAGTGTAACTGCCATTTTTTTTTTTGTTTTTTTTGTTTTTTGTTTTTTTTGGGGGGGAGGGGGAGGGGGGGGGGGGGGTGTACACAATGTGCGTGTATCAAAAATGTAATGTAAGGTGACTTCAGATGTGGATCCTACAAAACAGTATTCTTTACATTTTAAATGGTCTATTTGAACTCGGTTGAAGTTAACAAAACTTATGAAAATGACTAGAACTTGATTCAGAGGTCACTTGACTAACCTTACAAAACTAAGTCTCCAGGGTACGGTTGTAGAATGGTCAATTACCAGTAAAGCCTTGCACTTTTGTAACTTCAATTTATTTTTAATAATTTACGTAGGCTTGAACTATAGTTCGTACTGCTGACAACGTTGATTGACAGGGGGTATACCTTACATAAAATCTCTTTCCACTTTTAGTAACTCACGGTCTGAACATTTAATCAAACGAAGGGTGCACAATTGAATAAGGTTTACAGTACCATGTGCAATACATAATGGTGCGGGTTGCGCCCCCCCCCCCCCCCCCCCCCCCCCCCCCCCCCCTGAAAAGCGATGGTTGAAGTGTGAAAGTGTTGGATCTTTACACCTTCTGTTGCTTACTTATTACCATATTCAAAACTTGCAACACGTATGCTTATGACAAGGCGATGTGTTTTAATGCCATTTATGAATTTGATTATTACAGGAAGGTCTGAGAATGTAGATCAAAAGGAATGGTGCTGCTGGCTGTTAGGTTACAGGGGTCCACTTATTGTAGAGGGGGAGGGGAGTCGTCTCCTTGTCCTGCACAGTTGATTGAAATCCTGCAGCTGTAGCTCGATACAATACTGTACTGTATATCAGATCTGATGTCAAATCCAGGATTGCAAACTGATGGGAGTGGCAGAAGGTAAAGTTCAGAGTCAGTTTCTTATTTGGTTGAGGGTGCATGCTGATTACAAAGGTAAGTGGTGTTTAGAGCATTACTATGGAGACCAGTTGCAAAGCCATTAGCATGGAAACATATTTCATAACCATCGTCAAGGCAACCAGTCCTCTCATAACCGTCATCACACTGCAGCTTGTTACTGAGAGCTAGAGAGACCTACATGAATTCAGTCTGTACATGTTCAAGCAATATTTAGAATCTGGAGGTTTCAGTCAACGCAGAACTATAGAGGACAGTGGGTGTTTTAATAGGCTTTGTTAATGTTTCTAATGTAAAAGGATTAATAGGTTTGTCACATGGGCACTTCTTTTTTTTTTCTGCAAGCATATGTGTTTGGTCCACTTTCATAGGTCACAAGCCATGTTGAAACTCTGTAGAACACAGCAGCGCATTTATTGTCTATATGTAATCAAACAGAAATCAATAGCACACAAAACAATAATCCACTTTTATTTAAGTATATGTATAATTATGTTTAACATATACAGCACGTTCATTCTACTAAAAGGATTGGCACGATAAAGGGGGGCTACGTTTAAAACAGTGGAACACCTTTGCAGCAGACACATGACACGTAAATCCTCATTAGACATTTGGAGCCGGTTTTTCAAAACTTGTAATCTGGATCAAAGGGATTCAGATTTTGTAATCCTATATTTTGTGATCGAGATTCCTTTTAAAGAAAGGAATTATTCGTAATCTGGATAAATGTAATCCAGCAGTGACCTTTTCTGAAAAAAAAAAAAAATCCAAATAAAAGTAATCTCAATCACAAAATATAGGATTACAAAATCCAATCACTGTGATCCAGATTACAAGTTTTGAAAACTGGCCCCGGGAGTATTCCTGCTTCACAAATCTACCAGCACTCTGTCACGGTTATGTACCAGGGATGGAGTAATGACTCCCTTTGCATATCAGTCTGATCCATTCTAAGTTTTACAATGAGTTTACAGTAGTAAGACAGCTGAGCTTGTTACTGATACACTGGGGCTGATCAAGCTCATCTAAAAACCTAGAATGGGTGAAACTGCTGTGCACTGTGAGTCTAATTTCCATCTCTGCATACTTGTGTGCACAGGGAGAGTGTGAACAAAAAAAACTAAAATCACCCTATTTGGCTTTTTCTTTAGGAGAAATTACCCACCAGATGCCAAAATAAATGCAAAGAAATTCATGAAGCCTGGTACAGACTGACATGACTTGAAAGTGCAACTTGTAGCTACTGTAGCACCCAGCCAATGAAAGCATGAACGCAGATGCTGAGAATAGCAGTGAGATCAAGCAACTTGTAACAAAGTAACTTAGGTGTAAACTAAGCTTTAGCATCAATAAAACAGTTTTGCACACCCTAGTTCAGAGTTAAGTTGGACACATTCATTGTATTATGACAGAGTTACATACAAATCAGTTTTAACAGAAGACATGTTTTAAATGCAGTGTAATCGGGAGTAATGATCAGGGAGAGCCCAGTTGATTGTTTGTGTGTGTCGTTGGGTTTCTAAGTAGTCCAGCACTACATGGACAAAAGCAGGCAATCTCACAGACACAGGACACGGGACACAATACAGTCCAGCGGCTCACACTTTGGCATTGTGCACATTTAAGGCATCTGATCTAATTTGTTACTACCAGCGTATTTGCAAATAAAAAAGCAAAACATATCTGCCTTTTTTCAAGCAGCTTCTTAGTTCAAGATAAAATACAAACAGTTTTACTGGGGGGGTTAATGGGTTGGAATACAGGGTAGTAACATGTATGGATACAAGCACTAGCCACTGGCCATGTGGACCTGGGCATTGTCGCTAATCAAGTCCACTCCAAAATACTGATGACAGTATGGGAATCAACCATACAGGCATTGTCAGGGACAGCCTTCGGTCATCTTCCTTATCCAGCACAAACCCCAGACCTCAAAGCAATTGCAGATCTGTGGGACAAAGTTAACGTTTTATTCATGGCTAAACTCCTGTGGAGTCTCTGCCACATCCATGCCAAGCCGTCATAGCGGCCCTGATTCTAACAGTGGCCAGCGTGTGTACAATACCGATTAACAATGCACAGACAGGACTTCTAACACAACGAGGACTTACTGTATTACTTTTGTACGCTATAGTTAGTCTATACCTCTGCAAAACTTATCTCACTGAATTTCTCTATCTATCCAATCCACTCTCCTGCCATCAAACATCACTACCATACAGGAGGATAGACCTTTAGCACATTATTTAGTTAATTCACACAACACCCATTAAATAAATAGACCCCCTTTCACTGGCACCGAGCTAGATTCATTATACATGGAATTTACCAATTTGGACTTTCATTTTAAAATCCCAGTAATATACAGTATGACAAATACACCTGAAGCCATCTCAACTTATCAAAAGGTAAACTGAAGACGTTTTACGTGTTAAGGTATCAAGTTCCTCTGAGCAGTATTAATGGTACCTGCAGAATCTGTAAACTCTTACCACAGTAACAGTGGTAAGCTATTAAACAATGGGGCCAGGCACACAGGGGTAATAGCACTGATGGCTTTACTGTGCTTCACTATTTAAAAGTCCAAATTAGGAGGTTTGGGAATCCATGCACTCCAACCCTACTCATTCCATTCATCCCCATTCAGAGATGGTTCCTTTCTCTCAAAGCGCTCTGCAAGCGCGCTGTACAGCCAGATGATGAAAGGAGCTGTTTAAACGTGGGACTCGTCTTTCCCCAGCTCGACGTAGGTGTAGGTGAAGGCTGGGGAGAGCAGGGAGCTCTCCGTGTCGTTATCCTCGCTGATGTGCAGGACGGTGTCAGTGTGCGGCAGCAGGCTGGAGGTCTCTCTGGGGCTCTCTGGAGGCAGGGAGGCAGGGTGGGGCAGGGTGCCCAGCACAGGAGGTGGGGGAGGGGACAGGCAGCTCCGTGGCTCCGCTTTGTTCTTAGTCTCCAAGCCAGTTGTCTCCACCTGAAACAACACACAACCAGAGAGAGTGTGCTTTCTATGTTTGTATGTTACATGATGCATTCAGATTTAAATGTTCCTTTACAGGTTGGGGAAGTAAAAGCAAATTAAAATATGCATTTGTCCATCTGTGTTTTCAAAATCTACACTAATGGCTGTGACTTGGTTCTGTCCCTGAGAACAGTTTCTGCCTGGCACATACATATGAGTGCTGTGTAAACAGTGTGTGTTTTGGTGGTGGTTTGCTGTTTTGTATACTGTAGGTACAGTAAATAACTGATTTATTATTTTGTACCACTACTCTTATTCATTCATACTCAAATATCTTATTCCTTTCAGTCAGCATTTAGTTTTGGTTTATTTAATTACTTTTTGGAAAATGTTTAATTTCGAAAACCTTATTTTCTGTTTGGGCCCTGTTAGTCATGTGACTAGGTAGGCATGTGTATATAAGCAAGCAGTGCTTGCTGCAAAGTCTATTTTTGTTGTTTGATTCCTGTTTTGTTTTTGCTTTAAAAGTGAATTATTTTCCATTCTTCTGTTCTGTGAAATGTGAAGCAGTGGGACTAGTTCTCAGCAAATCAAAGACTCTTTTTTTTTTTTTTTCAAAGAACATTGTTTGTTTTCACACCAGTCCTTGCAATGGCCAAATGTTGTAATAAGTTTTTGTACTAAACACATAATGTCACCAGGTGATGTGCTGAGTACAGTATCTTGGTATTCCACCTTGGCTGCTGTGGGGCTGTGCAGGTCTGCAGTTACAATGGAAGGAGAGGCAGCAGACGATGATGTGACTCCGAGGTTCTGGTTCTCTGATGGGCATTCTTTGCTCTCAGCTGGGGGGGACAAAGCTGCTGCCTCAGGCTGTGCTTTAGGGAAGGTAACCAACCTCTTCTGTTCTGTGGGGGGGGGACAAGGATAATAAGTTACACCAGCAAGTTCACGTTCTTCTGGCTCGTCTGTTTTCCAGAACCCTTGCAAAGACAACATTGCTTTGCACAGGTGTACCATGCATCTGTTCTGTACTTGTCATCTTCGCCACACCCAGACAATCCACTGCACATGTGCAAAGCAGCGCTGACTGTAAGGATTCTTGCAAACAGTCAGTTCCTCGAATTCTGCCTTTGGAACAGCAGCAGTGACCTGTAGCTGCTGTAAAGCTTTGTGAAGAGGTGCAGCTTACCAAGGGTCCTGGATTTGGGCTGGATGCTCCTGCGTGTGGTGGAGAGGCGAGCTCTGGGGCGACTGTGGGGCTCGTTCTGGGTCTTTTGCATCAAAAGCAGAGGCCTCCTCGGCTACACCAACCAGACGCGAAAATAAAGCAGCAAATCAACAAGCAGGACAACGTTCTACGTCATTTAGAGACTGACTCAAACTCTTTAAATAATATTATTAATAAAACCTACATAGCCCCTTTCTTTAATCAATCCCAAGGCACTTCACGGTATATTTCATATTTATCTCTACTTGTGCAGGTGTTCACTAATTTAACATGATGTTGGTGTTTTGACTACTGCTAGCACGGAACCAAAAAAACACACAACATAATGTTACAATCTATACTGCTACTTTAAATAATGGTGTTAATGCTATTAAACTCATAAAAAATACAATACTTAAAACTGCAAAAAAAAAAAAAAAATAGCATTACAAATGAAGCATTACAAATGAGAATGACATTTTAATTATTTTACTCTAAGTATTTTGAAATCCTCAGAACAGATTTATAAATAGCTGTTTGTTCCTGTTCTTTATAAAGTGCACATGGTTTCAGTCTACTTGACTATTGATAATTGTTCAGGGAGCACCTGGTAATTGCTTGCAGACCTCGTTCCATACCCCTGAGGAGGAAGCTCTGTACTAGTGAGTATGTAAGCCATCGACTATCCTCACCTGCCGTAGCCCTCTCTTCCTGCCCAGGGCAGGCTGGACCAGGAGGTTCTGCTGCCCCGGCTCACTCTGAACACTGGCCACCCTGCAGAGAATGCAAAGCCACAAACAAACATGCAGCACAGGTTTGCATTAAAACCCTTCTTTTCAAATGACAAGAGAGCTTTGAATATCATTTTTATGTCGTTGTCCTCCCTCCCCCACAAAAATGAGCATAATCCTAACTACTGCAACAGGCAGTAGTTAGGATTTTATCCTACAAAAATGTAAAAGTGATTTTACTGCTGTTTCTAGCTACATGAGGTTATGCTGTCTCATCATTTCACTGCTATAGCTTTGGGGTATGTCTGAGGCTGATCTTTGTGCTGGAAAGCAGTCCTGAACTATTTTACCATAACATACCAGTCCACGATTCGCACCTATATGTACCGTATGATCTAAATACTGTACTGTACATACATGCTTACACTGTGATTATATATTATTACAGTGAACTTTCAATATTGTATTGCTCTACGTACCATGATCTGTTCAACACTGACACAGACACATGCAAAACATATGCTTTGAATTTTTAATATACATTCTGTTTCCGTGAAAATTGATTACATGAAAGGTTAGGACAAAACTACTGTTGTCAGTGTTCTAAGGGTTAATATCACTTCTTTAGACAATTATTTTAAAAATAAAACAGCCAGACATCAAATAAACCCAATCTAGAGATCACACATCAAACAATTTGGAGAATGTGGGGAGGCTGGAGCTGCGGCAACACACATCATATTGCTGCAGGCTTCTGTCACATTAAAGCCTCTCTAAATAACACTATTGTTTTAAACAGAGAGTTTGAGAGGGGTTGTTACATTGTTAGGCAGAATATGACAGAGTAGGTTGCAGATTGACTCAAAAACGAGATGGAGAACAGCAGTTGGTTAATGACCCAGACGCAGACAAAAATAAAAAAAAGCTCTAACTTTTTCAAAGAACATGTATTTATTTGTGTTTGTCTGTTTAATAGCTCCCTTAGTCGATATCCTACTCAGTTCATTATGTTAGGCAGCTCACCACATCTTGACTGTCATTTGTTCTCCCCAAAGTTGCTGTCTGTGCTTCTCTGTTTGGTTAATGCTTTTAGGATCCAATAGCAAGCTGTTCAGAAAGGGCTTTGAGGTTTAGGTTTAGGCATTTAGGTGAAACAAAAATAAGCCCTTGACTGTTGCAACTCCAGCTCCCTCACACCAGGTTCCCAAGACGGGCTCATGATTGCTTTGCAGAAGCCAGGACACACGAATGGATGTCATGGCACCATGGACTGACTGCAATGAGACATCATGTCACAGCAACAAATCATTTGAAGAAAAAACCTCCTTCAAAACGCAGAGAATTTCAATCCACAAAAGATTAATAAGACAGTGAATGATTGGGATGTTGTGTACAGTAGTTTTTAAATTGCTTCAAATAAAAAATCACAATGACTCGTTAATAAGGATGGGGTGTGCAGAGACAGTGAGAGGAAAGACGTTAGCTTGGGTTTCCCAGCACAGACACTGACATACACAGGTAGATCTTTGCCACTGTACCTAGACAGGTTACCCTCTGCGTTCATCCCCTGGGATTCATCTAGGACATTAGGTTCACTGCAGAGGGGTTGGGAGGGAGATGAGGATTTAGGGAACATGTGACGCATGCAATCGACTCTCATCTCAATGCAGAATCCTGTACTTCTCCGTGCTTTTTAGCAAGCATCGCTCGCTTTGAATGTGTTGCCCAAATGGAAGAGGTCTACATTCAGTTATATCAGCTACTGTATACTATGCCTTACTACACAATTCAGTCATAAGCATCAGATCTTAGTAGAGTTCAAACTGATTACAGCACTATCTCAACATTTCAAATATGGCTTAGTTCATGTTGACAGTAAATTGAACAAATACTGTGTGTTACTGCATAAAGGGTCTTCATTTTTTGATTAAAAGAATTAAGAGCGAGCACTATTTTAGTTATTATTATTATTATTAGTAGTAGTAATATTGTAAATAAGGCTTATGGCTTGATTATGTATTTATTTGTTGTCTTCACAAGCAGTTTTGGTATTGTTTATAAAAAAGGATAGGTATTACAGTACATGTTTTTGTAAACATCATACAAAAGGAATGTACGGCTATTAAATATACATAGCTACGTTACTCGGTTTACATTTGTTTGGTGCACCTATCTGAGCTAGCCAGTGAGGTGCTGATTGACATTCCCATCATATGGATTGCCCCAAAGGGCTGCTATTGTTTGACATATTATTTACTAACTATTTTAAAAAGGAATGATTTCTAGGCCCAAGGTGTCCTGTACATATCCCTGTTGCAAATGAGTTTACTTTTTTACAGCAGCTGTGTGAAGTGCTGAACCTGTTTTCAAAAATACATACCACAGCTATAGGGTAAGGGATCAAATAAATATACACACAGATATGTATAACAATACAAAAGAACATCATCTCTCTTGTGAAGGCAATCATTTCCACAGCTATGCCTACAACGTTTTATCATACAGCTCTATCAGTTTCACAGTTAAGAATGTTTGAACTATGGTATTGTAAAGGAGCTTGTGAAAAACTAATTTGATTTGGGCTGGGTGGAAGGTTACCTCTAGCTGGGAAGCATGGTTCTGAGCATGGGCTGGGAGGAAGGTTACCTCTGGCTGGGGAGCATGGTGCTGAGCACGGGCTGGAAGGAAGGTTACCTCTGGCTGGGGAGCATGGTGCTGAGCACGGGCTGGGTGGAAGGTTACCTCTGGCTGGGAAGCATGGTGCTGAGCACGGGCTGGGGGGAAGGTTACTTGGGGAGCATGGTGCTGAGCACGGGCTGGGTGGAAGGTTACCTCTGGCTGGGAAGCATGGTGCTGAGCACGGGCTGGGGGGAAGTTTAGTTGGGGAGCATGGTGCTGAGCACGGGCTGGGTGGAAGGTTACCTCTGGCTGGGGAGCATGGTGCTGAGCACGAGCTGGGTGGAAGGTTACCTCTGGCTGGGGAGCATGGTGCTGAGCACGGGCTGGGTGGAAGGTTACCTCTGGCTGGGGAGCATGGTGCTGAGCACGGGCTGGGTGGAAGGTTACCTCTGGCTGGGGAGCATGGTGCTGAGCACGGGCTGGGTGGAAGGTTACCTCTGGCTGGGGAGCATGGTGCTGAGCACAGGCTGGGTGGAAGGTTACCTCTGGCTGGGGAGCATGGTGCTGAGCACAGGCTGGGTGGAAGGTTACCTCTGGCTGGGGAGCATGGTGCTGAGCACAGGCTGGGTGGAAGGTTACCTCTGGCTGGGGAGCATGGTGCTGAGCACAGGCTGGGTGGAAGGTTACCTCTGGCTGGGGAGCATGGTGCTGAGCACGGGCTAGAAGGAAGGTTACCTCTGGCTGGGAAGCATGGTGCTGAGCACGGGCTAGAAGGAAGGTTACCTCTGGCTGGGAAGCATGGTGCTGAGCACAGGCTGGGTGGAAGGTTACCTCTGGCTGGGGAGCATGGTGCTGAGCACAGGCTGGGTGGAAGGTTACCTCTGGCTGGGGAGCATGGTGCTGAGCACAGGCTGGGTGGAAGGTTACCTCTGGCTGGGGAGCATGGTGCTGAGCACAGGCTGGGTGGAAGGTTACCTCTGGCTGGGGAGCATGGTGCTGAGCACGGGCTGGGGGGAAGTTTACCTGGGGAGCATGGTGCTGAGCACAGGCTGGGTGGAAGGTTACCTGTGGCTGGGGAGCATGGTGCTGAGCACAGGCTGGGTGGAAGGTTACCTCTGGCTGGGGAGCATGGTGCTGAGCACGGGCTGGGTGGAAGGTTACCTCTGGCTGGGGAGCATGGTGCTGAGCACGGGCTGGGGGGAAGGTTACCTCTGGCTGGGGAGCATGGTGCTGAGCACGGGCTGGGTGGAAGGTTACCTCTGGCTGGGGAGCATGGTGCTGAGCACAGGCTGGGTGGAAGGTTACCTCTGGCTGGGGAGCATGGTGCTGAGCACGGGCTGGGTGGAAGGTTACCTCTGGCTGGGGAGCATGGTGCTGAGCACAGGCTGGGTGGAAGGTTACCTCTGGCTGGGGAGCATGGTGCTGAGCACAGGCTGGGTGGAAGGTTACCTCTGGCTGGGGAGCATGGTGCTGAGCACGGGCTGGGTGGAAGGTTACCTCTGGCTGGGGAGCATGGTGCTGAGCACAGGCTGGGTGGAAGGTTACCTCTGGCTGGGGAGCATGGTGCTGAGCACAGGCTGGGTGGAAGGTTACCTCTGGCTGGGGAGCATGGTGCTGAGCACAGGCTGGGTGGAAGGTTACCTCTGGCTGGGGAGCATGGTGCTGAGCACGGGCTGGGTGGAAGGTTACCTCTGGCTGGGGAGCATGGTGCTGAGCACAGGCTGGGTGGAAGGTTACCTCTGGCTGGGGAGCATGGTGCTGAGCACGGGCTGGGTGGAAGGTTACCTCTGGCTGGGGAGCATGGTGCTGAGCACAGGCTGGGTGGAAGGTTACCTCTGGCTGGGGAGCATGGTGCTGAGCACAGGCTGGGTGGAAGGTTACCTCTGGCTGGGGAGCATGGTGCTGAGCACAGGCTGGGTGGAAGGTTACCTCTGGCTGGGGAGCATGGTGCTGAGCACGGGCTGGGTGGAAGGTTACCTCTGGCTGGGGAGCATGGTGCTGAGCACAGGCTGGGTGGAAGGTTACCTCTGGCTGGGGAGCATGGTGCTGAGCACGGGCTGGGTGGAAGGTTACCTCTGGCTGGGGAGCATGGTGCTGAGCACGGGCTGGGTGGAAGGTTACCTCTGGCTGGGGAGCATGGTGCTGAGCACAGGCTGGGTGGAAGGTTACCTCTGGCTGGGGAGCATGGTGCTGAGCACAGGCTGGGTGGAAGGTTACCTCTGGCTGGGGAGCATGGTGCTGAGCACGGGCTGGGTGGAAGGTTACCTCTGGCTGGGGAGCATGGTGCTGAGCACAGGCTGGGTGGAAGGTTACCTCTGGCTGGGGAGCATGGTGCTGAGCACGGGCTGGGTGGAAGGTTACCTCTGGCTGGGGAGCATGGTGCTGAGCACGGGCTGGGTGGAAGGTTACCTCTGGCTGGGGAGCATGGTGCTGAGCACAGGCTCAGCCGTCGGAGCCGACGCGCTGGACACGTGGCTGGAGAACCGCCGGCGCCCGATCACACTGGCAAGGTAGGCTTCATGCTCACTCACCACACTGGGCATGCTCACAGAGTCATCTGTAATGACCACACAGAAAGAGGGATAGACAGGCAGAGGGACAGCAGGTCAGTCATGAGAAGATCTGGAAGATTTCAAGTAAAACTCACCCTTACATTTTTAATGTATTACAAGTTTCAAGATTCTTAATCTGTAGTCAGTACTGCACTGTGCCAGGTAACAGTGGCCTATACTTAAGTTACACAGTCCACAGCACTGTGGATATGTTTATTTGGCTAGGACTGTAATTTGACACGTTGACGCCTTGATTGAACAAAAAATATTATATTTGATCAATAGGTAACCAGACGTAACCAGACAGACAGGCAGGGACAGAGCCAGGTAACCAGACAGACAGACAGACAGACAGGCAGGCAGACAGGCAGGGAGAATCCAGGTAACCAGACAGACAGGCAGACAGGCTGGGAGAGACCCCGGTAACCAGACAGACAGGCAGACAGGCCGGCAGAGAGCCAGGTAACCAGACAGGCAGGGAGACAGGCCGGGAGAGAGCCAGGTAACCAGACAGACAGGCAGACAGGCAGGGAGAGCCAGGTAACCAGACAGACAGGCAGACAGGCAGGGAGAGATCCAGGTAACCAGACAGACAGGCAGACAGGCTGGGAGAGACCCCGGTAACCAGACAGACAGGCAGACAGGCCGGCAGAGAGCCAGGTAACCAGACAGGCAGGGAGAGAGGCAGGTAACCAGACAGACAGGCAGACAGGCTGGGAGAGAGGCAGGTAACCAGACAGACATACAGCCAGGCCGGGAGAGATCCAGGTAACCAGACAGACAGGCAGACAGGCCGGGAGAGAGCCAGGTAACCAGACAGACAGGCAGACAGGCGGGGAGAGAGCCAGGTAACCAGACAGGCAGGGAGAGAGGCAGGTAACCAGACAGACAGGCAGACAGGCTGGGAGAGAGGCAGGTAACCAGACAGACAGGCAGACAGGCTGGGAGAGAGGCAGGTAACCAGACAGACAGGCAGACAGGCTGGGAGAGAGGCAGGTAACCAGACAGACAGGCAGACAGGCTGGGAGAGAGGCAGGTAACCAGACAGACAGGCAGACAGGCCGGGAGAGAGCCAGGTAACCAGACAGACAGACAGGGAGAGAGCCAGGTAACCAGACAGACATACAGCCAGGCCGGGAGAGAGCCAGGTAACCAGACAGACAGGCAGCAGGGGGAGAGAGCCAGGTAACCAGACAGACAGGCGGGGAGAGAGCCAGGTAACCAGACAGACAGGCAGACAGGCAGGGAGAAAGCCAGGTAACCAGACAGACAGGCCAGGAGAGAGCCAGGTTATCAGACAGACAGGCTGGCAGGCTGCTCCTCACTTTCTTCATCGTCCTCGTCGGTGCGGCTCAGAGTGTCCTGCCAGACGGTCCCGGTCCCTGTGTTGGATCGTGACATGGTGGCCAGGCTCAGGCGGTAGGCAGAGGTGGATGTGCCCACGGTGCTGATGGAGGTCTTGCCCTGGTACGCTGCAGAGACACATACAGACAGCACACGGACCCTTACTATTCGTCTCCAGTTCAACTTGAGTCATTTCACTTCACATGAACATCAAAAACTATGTTGCTGGAAAATGAAAAAAAGGTGTTTGATAAACTTGATTACCTTTTTTTTCCAACATTGTGTTATTGGTAATAGGAAGGAAAGTCAAAGGTTAATGTAACCAACCATTATCCTTCCTCCTATCCATACATTTCTTTTAATTTCACATTTTCTGTCACAAAAGTCCTTATTTATAAAGACAGTGTCTTCTCGAATAATAAAGAATATACGTATGTTTCTTTTTCTTATTTGTCAATAAATATTGTAAACTTATCACATTACAAACCTTTAAGTAAAGGAAAATAATTAAAAAATAGTTCATGCTGAGCTCAAGCAATTGATATATATAGTAGTTTCAAAATTTTGGAAATAACAAATGATTTACAGCCAGACTAGGTGTGGGGACTGTACTGCCCATTTTTCTCACTCAGACCCCTTAATTACTTTACTCAATACCCTGGTATCACTGAATAGATAATCACTTCTTCTTTAAAAATATGCAAAATATTGGCAGTCACCACTCAGGAAAAAAATGTTTGGGGTAAAATAGAGAACAAATCTCCACCTAGTCATACAGCATTGTTAGTAAATTAAACATATTTAGGGTGCTCATTAAAATCCTTTTTAAACAGGAGTGAAATTATCTGGCAACAAACACCCCACCCCCAGTTCTACTGCTTTCCTAGCAAAAGGAGAACATTCTGGTGTACCATTCTGCTCGTGAGATGTCTTGCTCATTAAAATATTTAGCATATTTTTAAAGAGTAAGGTACCACTGATCGGTAGGAAAGAGCCATTTTCAATATTACAAATCTGTTACAGTGGCTTGCGAAAGTATTGACCCCCCTTGGCATTTTTCCTATTTTGTTGCCTTACAACCTGGAATTAAAATAGATTTTTATTTGGATTTCATGTGATGGACATACACAAAATAGTCCAAATTGGTGAAGTGAAATGAAAAAAATAACTTGTTTCAAAAAATTCTAAAAAATAAAAAACGGAAAAGTGGTGCATGCATATGTATTCACCCCCTTTGCTATTAAGCCTCTAAATAAGATCTGGTGCAACCAATTACCTTCAGAAGTCACATAATTAGTTAAATAAAGTCCACCTGTGTGCAATCTAAGTGTCACATGATCTGTCACATGATCTCAGTATATATACACCTGTTCTGAAAGGCCCCAGAGCCTGCAACACCGCTAAACAAGGGGCACCACCAAACAAGCGGCACCATGAAGACCAAGGAGCTCTCCAAACAGGTCAGGGACAAAGTTATGGAGAAGTACAGATCAGGGTTGAGTTATAAAAAAATATCCGAAACTTCGAACATCCCACGGAGCACCATTAAAGCCATTATTAAAACCACAACAAACCTGGCAAGAGAGGGCCGCCCACCAAAACTCACGGACCAGGCAAGGAGGGCATTAATCAGAGAGGCAACAAAGAGACCAAAGATAACCCTGAAGGAGCTGCAAAGCTCCACAGCGGAGATTGGAGTATCTGTCCATAGGACCACTTTAAGCCATACACTCCACAGAGCTGGGCTTTACGGAACAGTGGCCAGAAAAAAGCCATTGCTTAAAGAAAAAATAAGCAAACACGTTTGGTGTTCGCCAAAAGGCATGTGGGAGACTCCCCAAACATATGGAAGAAGGTACTCTGGTCAGATGAGACTAAAATTGAGCTTTTTGGCCATCAAGGAAAACGCTATGTCTGGTGCAAACCCAACACCTCTCATCACCCCGAGAACACCATCCCCACAGTGAAGCATGGTGGTGGCAGCATCATGCTGTGGGGATGTTTTTCATCGGCAGGGACTGGGAAACTGGTCAGAATTGAAGGAATGATGAATGGCTCTAAATACAGGGAAATTCTTGAGGGAAACCTGTTTCAGTCTTCCAGAGATTTGAGACTGGGACGGAGGTTCATCTTCCAGCAGGACAATGACCCTAAGCATACTGCTAAAGCAACACTCAAGTGGTTTAAGGGGAAACATTTAAATGTTTTGGAATGGCCTAGTCAAAGCCCAGACCTCAGTCGAATTGAGAATCTGTGGTATGACTTAAAGATTGTTGTACACCAGCAGAACCCATCCAACTTGAAGGAGCTGGAGCAGTTTTGCCTTGAAGAATGGGCAAAAATCCCAGTGGCTAGATGTGCCAAGCTTATAGATACATACCCCAAGAGAAAAGGTGGCTTTACAAAGTATTGACTTTGGGGGGGTGAATACTTATGCACGCTCAAGTTTTCTGTTTTTTTGTCTTATTTCTTGTTTGTTTCACAACAAAAAATATTTTGCATCTTCAACGTGGTAGGCATGTTCTGAAAATCAAATGATACAAACCCCCCAAAAATCAATTTTAATTCCAGGTTGTAAGGCAACAAAATAGGAAAAATGCCAAGGGGGGTCAATACTTTCGCAAGCCACTGTAGCATAGTGTTTTTAGTACACAGTGTTTTACGTTGATCAGTACTGCGCCTCCCAAGTAGACACATACTTTTCTCACCTGCGCCACTGTGCACCGCCTCCTTGAGGATCTTGAGCTCATTGTTGAACTCGGCGATGAGGGAGCTCTTGCAGAGCGGACGGGGGATGAACCGTCGCTCCAGCTGGTCAGCGATGTGGTGCCGGGCCGTGATCTCCTCCTGGCTCTCCGCAGGCTGGGTCAGGAGCTGGGAGGGAATACCATTACTGAGAGGAAACTGCCTTCCTCAACCATCACTGAGAAGGAACTGCCTTCCTCAACCATCATCATTGAGAGGGATCTGCCTTCCTCAACTACAATCACAGAGAGGGAACTGCCTTCCTCAACCACCATCACTGAGAGGGATCTGCCTTCCTCAACTACCATCACTGAGAGAAAACTGCCTTCCTCAACCACCATCACTGAGAGGAAACTGCCTTCCTCAACCATCACTGAGAGGGAACTGCCTTCCTCAACCACCATCACTGAGAGGAAACTGCCTTCTTCAACCACCATCACTGAGAGGGATCTGCCTTCCTCAACTACCATCACTGAGAGAAAACTGCCTTCCTCAACCACCATCACTGAGAGGAAACTGCCTTCCTCAACCATCACTGAGAGGGATCTGCCTTCCTCAACTACCATCACTGCAAGGAAACTGCCTTCCTCAACCACCATCACTGAGAGGAGACTGCTTTCCTCAACTAATATATCTCTATATACATACATCATATGCATGTAATTATACAAATACTTCTGTACATGTACTACAATATCTTTGCATATATATTAAATAACTAAATAACTGTTGTGTTGAAAGGCTTCAAATGACGTGGCAGGCAATGTACTACATAGAGATTTCTGTTGCCTCTTTCTTTTCCCCCCAATTTTATTTTCTTCATCCTCCTTTTTTCTGCCAGTTTGATAAAATATGTGCCTCTAGTATCTCTCTCTTGCTATCTCGCTCTCTCTCTCTTTTGAATTCAATATTAACCTTGTTAAGATTAGTCATGCATATGAATCCTATGCCTTATCTACAGCCTATCCAGGGGCTCACCTTGCACTGGATGAAGGGGCGGAGCAGTATGAAGATGGGGATCCTGGTTCTCACAATGAAGTCGATGAAGTCCCACAGGGCCAGCCCGCCCACCTTGCGGAGCGCCATCTCCTTCACCTGCAGACTCAACTGGTACCACTGGTTCCCCAGCTGCCGCTCAAAACAGACCAGGACCACCTTCAGAGCTGGCAGAGGAGACATAGAGACCAGCAGAGTCATTAAATCAGCTCCACCGTTAACTAGAGAATCAGTCTGAAGACGTTTTACCAGTGCCAAATCCAAACAATTATTTGTATTGGTCTATGCAAAATCAGTAACTGTCGGAAAGCAAAGTTATTCACGTTAATGTACGTTTCCAAAGACATTTTTTTGACAATGTGAAAATGGTTTGCATTTGGATCTTTATATGTGTTCTTCTTTGCTGGCGACCAGGAATAATTCAGCACAAGGAAATTCATTTATTTAGCAGAGAATAACATGTTACTTTTCAGTTTTAAAAATAAACATTATAAATCATATATGAGTAATCAACCAATAACTGTCAAGGATTTGCCAGATTTCCAGAACATCTTATCCTGTGTAAAGATGTCATCATTTGCATGAAACATTAAAGGCATAGATTTAACATTAAAAAACAAACTTCATGTTTAATAGCAGTTCCTGAGTACAATGTTCTGCACAAGATGACATCTCTTATAACAACAAGAGGCACCCAACACAAGACATATTAACATAACACTATTCTACAGCAGCTGCTGTACATTTCACTGTTAGCTGCGATACATCAACAGCAGATTGATGCGCTGATGGCTCCAGTCTTGTCCCCCTGTTCTCACCCAGGTAGGCGGCCTGGCTGGTGGACTCGGCCAGCCCTTCCCGGCGCAGGTCCTTGCCCGTGTCTCCCGGTGTGGAGCAGTGCGCCGGAGAGCTCTCCATCATGAAGTTCTTGCTGCGCGAGGTGCTAATGATGCGCGGCGGCAGCAGGATGTTGATGACGGTCTGCAGCAGCAGGAACACCTCTGGCTGCTCTAGGTGAGGGCTGTCTGGAAGAACATGAGAACACAGGGAAAGTTAATAATCAGAGGAGGCCTTTTGGGAACATCGATTAAAGGCGGGGGGGGGGGTGATAATATTTCTAGTGCTTAAGAGGTTAAGGAAATAAATGTAGACGCTAATAACCGCTGAAGAGAGAATTTGTTAAAGAAACACAGAAGAAGAAAGCAGTACCTTTACTGCCAGATCCCACCGTCAGCACAAACGGAATCAGCAGGTTAAGAAGCATTCCTTCTCGTCTCTCCTGATTGGTGAATGGGGAGATCACGTGGCTAAGGGGGAAGTCATCTTTTAGCGCCTGTGAATATAAAATAAAAGACTTGTCAGACAAACTTGCTTTATCAGAACTCCAACCAAAACTTATACCCTTAAATATGTTAAAACTATTTCTTGTATTAGCTATAGCTACCGTGTAGAGATTGTGTTGAAAATTCATAAAGATTATTGAAAGGAAGGACATGGAGATATTAGTAATATAACGTTGCTTCTTGTTACCAAAGCACTTCCTAAGCAGAAAGTCAAATTAACTTCAATGGCTCCATTTAATCCTTGTGACTTACAGCACACCAGTATATATATTTCTTTAAGAGGTATACTCTGAACTAAACTTCAATAAAGAACCACACGATCTTCATGACGTTTAAAGGATGATCAGTGTTGAGGTATCCCACACAAATAGAAAGGAAGAAAGCTGATTTTAAAGCCTTGGATATCACACCATTCCTTCAAAACACAAATTTGAACAGAACTACATTTTAACATGTTGGAACTAGAAGTCTTTGTCAATTTCACGTTTACAGGGGAAATGAATAAAGTCTCAGGGAGCCACCTGTATTTGCAGAGCCACGAGTCTGACCACGGCAGTGCTGAAGGGGAGCGGAGGGGAGAGGTAGGGACTCAGGTGAAGAAGAGGCAAGCCATCAGCCACGCTGGAGGGTCCAACCACACCCATCACCTACAAACAGCAGGAGCAGTGTTACCACACAGTCATTTACCTTGTAGGGAAAAGTTAACGTTTGCACGGCTTGATCCTAGACTGTCCCAGAGAAGCAGTTTTGAATTTGCACAGATTAGCAGTTTACCTGGCCTTCGAATGTTTTTACTGGTATTTACTGTGCTTCACTCGGGTTATACTTCTCTATGTTAGTTCTTCGCTAAACTCTGCTACGCTTTACCAGACAATCTCCTCAGCTTGCAATTCAGGCACACAAATGCTCTCTTATTGAATGTAAGAAAACAAAACAAACTATTTAAATGGTTGTGGCTCAATCAAACTCAAGAGCAGTCAAACTATAAATATATCTACTTATGCCTGTAATACAGTAATATTGTCTTTCAGACCCTAACTTCCCTTAGGACGTATTTATAGGTTCTAAAAAGAATTACAATGGAGCTAACACGGATTTCTGATAAAAAACACAATTCATTCATAAAGGAAGCCTCACCACAGCCAATCGTTCAGATGACACTTTCTGTAACGTGTTAGCGGGTTTGATGCAGTTCTCTGTCTTACCAGATTGACGCAGACGTTGATCAGCGACCGGAGGTGCGGGAGGAAGGATATGATGGGCTGTCGCTGAAGGGTCAGGCAAATTCCTTCAATCAGGCTGCTGGCAGCTTCCCACTCCACCTGCCGTCTACAAACAGGGACACAGGTTGGCTTGGAAATGCAGTGCAGGCTCAGTAACAGGGAGGGACAGGCTGGGATGCAGTGCAGAAATGCTTGCAGATATTGTATATTTGGAGCGTGCAGGCATATTGTCAGACAAGAGGTATATCTTCATGAGTGCAATTACTGAATATTAAATATAATAGAAAACAGCAAGCACTGAATACGGGTATGTTTTGGGAGTGCAGGTTCAAGGCATGTTTAGCGAATGCATGTGTGTTTAAATATGTAAAATACAGTGGCTTGCGAAAGTATTGACCCCCCTTGGCATTTTTCCTGTTTTGTTGCCTTACAACCTGGAATTAAAATGGATTTTTTGGGGGTTTGTATCATTTGATTTACACAACATGCCTACCACTTTGAAGACGCAAAATATTTTTTATTGTGAAGCAAACAATAAATAAGACAAAAAAACAGAAAACTTGAGTGTGCATAAGTATTCACCCCCCCAAAGTCAATACTTTGTAGAGCCACCTTTTGCAGCAATTACAGCTGCAAGTGTCTTGGGGTATGTATCTATAAGCTTGGCACATCTAGCCACTGGGATTTTTGCCCATTCTTCAAGGCAAAACTGCTCCAGCTCCTTCAGGTTGGATGGGTTCCTCTGGTGTACAGCAATCTTTAAGTCATACCACAGATTCTCAATTCGACTGAGGTCTGGGCTTTGACTAGGCCATTCCAAGATATTTAAATGTTTCCCCTTAAACTACTCGAGTGTTGCTTTAGCAGTATGCTTAGGGTCATTGTCCTGCTGGAAGATGAACCTCCGTCCCAGTCTCAAATCTCTGGAAGACTGAAACAGGTTTCCCTCAAGAATTTCCCTGTATTTAGCACCATCCATCATTCCTTCAATTCTGACCAGTTTCCCAGTCCCTGCCGATGAAAAACATCCCCACAGCATGATGCTGCCACCACCATGCTTCACTGTGGGGATGGTGTTCTCGGGGTGATGAGAGGTGTTGGGTTTGCGCCAGACATAGCGTTTTCCTTGATGGCCAAAAAGCTCAATTTTAGTCTCATCTGACCAGAGTACCTTCTTCCATATGTTTGGGGAGTCTCCCACATGGCTTTTGGCGAACACCAAACGTGTTTGCTTATTTTTTTCTTTAAACAATAGCTTTCTGCTGGTCACTCTTCCGTAAAGCCCAGCTCTGTGGAGTGTAAGGCTTAAAGTGGTCCTATGGACAGATACTCCAATCTCCGCTGTGGAGCTTTGCAGCTCCTTCAGGGTTATCTTTGGTCTCTTTGTTGCCTCTCTGATTAATGCCCTCCTTGCCTGGTCCGTGAGTTTTGGTGGGCGGCCCTCTCTTGCCAGGTTTGTTGTGGTTTTAATAATGGCTTTAATGGTGCTCCGTGGGATGTTCAAAGTTTCGGATATTTTTTTATAACTCAACCCTGATCTGTACTTCTCCACAACTTTGTCCCTGATCAGTTTGGAGAGCTCCTTGGTCTTCATGGTGCCACTTGCTTGGTGGTGCCCCTTGCTTAGTGGTGTTGCAGACTCTGGGGCCTTTCAGAACAGGTGTATATATACTGAGATCATGTGACACTTAGATTGCACACAAGTGGACTTTATTTAACTAATTATGTGACTTCTGAAGGTAATTGGTTGCACCAGATCTTATTTAGAGGCTTAATAGCAAAGGGGGTGAATACATATGCACACACCACTTTTCCGTTATTTATTTTTTAGAATTTTTTGAAACAAGTTATTTTTTTCATTTCACTTCACCAATTTGGACTATTTTGTGTATGTCCATTACATGAAATCCAAATAAAAATTCATTTTAATTCCAGGTTGTAAGGCAACAAAATAGGAAAAATGCCAAGGGGGGTCAATACTTTCGCAAGCCACTGTAGTTGGATTTAATTTAACATAAGGCATTAGTTACCAAGGATCGCACACCTTGAGATGCAACACCTCAATGTCAATGGGGTCCTGCTGCTTCTCTGCAATTGTACAACTGCGGCAGGGCTGAAGCACAAGGAGGGAAAGTGACTCCTGCGCTAGCCCTTAGACATGTTTACTGCACTATGGCATGGAAGCAGTGGTAAAGCATCCAGATATCACAGTTACAGTATACATGGTACAGAACTGCAACAAAAACCAACATTGTGAACATATGGTAAAGCATACGCATGACAAATTACTTTGCAAATACATCATGGCAAGCTTTTATAAGGGAGGAGTCAGTGGGTACTTTGGGTTGCTGAAGTGGAAAAACCTTTTAAAACCTGGAGTCCTGAGAAACCGGCCCATGCGCAAAATGATTCTAAGATGACTAATATGGTTTATGGTGCAATAGGACATTACTCTGTCCAAAACCTAAATATTACACTAGATTGCAGTTAGTGAAGGTAATACTGCAGGACATTTTGTAGATGCAAAGCATTTCCAATTTTGCACATAGAGTAAGAGTAAATGCAGCCCCAGGTGACAGGAGGTGCACAACAGATGGCAACTCAACACACAGCGGGCCTCTCAGCTAGCCTCTCAGCTGGCCTCTCAGCTAGCCTCTCAGCGGGTCTCTCAGCGGGCCTCTCAGCTAGCCTCTCAGCGGGCCTCTTAGCGGGCCTCTCAGCTAGCCTCTCAGCTGGTCTCTCAGCTAATCTCTCAGCGGGCCTCTTAGCGGGCCTCTCAGCTAGCCTCTCAGCTGGCCTTGCAGCGGGCCTCTCAGCTAGCCTCTCAGCGGGTCTCTCAGCGGGCCTCTCAGCTAGCCTCTCAGCGGGCCTCTTAGCGGGCCTCTCAGCTAGCCTCTCAGCTGGTCTCTCAGCTAATCTCTCAGCGGGCCTCTTAGCGGGCCTCTCAGCTAGCCTCTCAGCTGGCCTTGCAGCGGGCCTCTCAGCTAGCCTCTCAGCGGGTCTCTCAGCGGGCCTCTTAGCTAGCCTCTCAGCGGGCCTCTTAGCGGGCCTCTCAGCTAGCCTATCAGCGGGCCTCTCAGCTAGCCTCTCAGCGGGCCTCTCAGCTAGCCTCTCAGCGGGCCTCTTAGCGGGCCTCTCAGCGGGCCTCTCGGCTAGCCTATCAGGGGGCCTCTCAGCGGGCCTCTCAGCGGGCCTCTCAGCTAGCCCCCCCTGCAGTTACCTCAGAGTGGGCATCTTGTGGATCTTGTTGAACATGCGGTCAAGCCTCTTGAGGATGAGGATGAGGGCGGGCCGCACGGCCTCAGTGGTCCAGTCGGTGATGGGCAACATCTCCATGATGTAGCGTCTCAGACCACGGCTCTCCATGGTCAGGGTGTCATAGGGAGCCAGCTTCAGCAGGGAGTGTGCGATCTCAGCCAGCCTGGGGGGGTGGGGGGCACAAGCAAATTTCTGAATGAATAGTGTATAGTAACAGTAGAGAAAAATTCTCCATTTTCAATATGACAATGCATTTTTTTCTGTTTTACAGAATATTATGTTGAATCATAAAATATTGTAAAACATATATTTTGCGTAAAAAAAAAAAAAAAAAGTCCAGATTATAGGGCAGCGTCTTAGATTTGAAAACAAAAGCTCTGCTGTGTACAAATCGTTTTGCTTATGAACTCCCATAGAGCCACAAAGGAACTGGACATACTTCTAATGAACACCCATAGAGAAACAGAGACACTAGACATTCTTCTAATGAACTCCCATAGAGCAACAGAGACACTAGACATTCTTCTAATTAACTCATAGATCCTATGTCAAGAATCTCTTGTATGTTTTTATTAACTCTTACAAAATGGTGTCTAAACCCAACCCTCTCTCCCTTTCTTTCCCTCCTTCACTCTTACAATGTTTCAGACATTTGTTTGCATCCATGCAGGCATTCAGTATCCCAGATCCCCTAGAAGAGGACAGGAGAGCCCAGTGCCGTGCCCCTCCCTCCCTCCCTGTCCACCCCGGCTCTCACACCTCATGTGTGACTTGATGTCGAGCAGCTCCAGTGTGGTGACGCGTGGCTCCCCAGTCATGTTCTGCAGGATCTTGAGCCGGGGGCCGCAGTGCTTGTAGAACTCGGTGCAGATGTTGAGCAGAGACTCCCGGGGCTGTCTGAACTCCTCTCGGGCGATGCGCTCATCCAGCTCCTCCCTGGGGAGCCCCTGGCCCTCCTCCAGCAGGTGCAGGTTATCCCTGAAACAGCCACAACTTCAGAAACCAGACGAGCAGACATACATGCGCTTCAGCTGACGTCTTGACGTCTTCATCAGTGTAATGCATCTCTTTTTATTTCACCGATCAGATCTTGATCAGATCTGCTCAGATCACCAATTAAATTGGTATAGGCAGTTTGGTGTAAGATTTCCACAGCCAGCACTAGGACCAATTGAAGAAACAGCTGCTTTAATTTGTCCTTAATGTTGCTCTCCACAACACTGTCAGCTTTTATTAGCCTCTGCGGAGAGCAGCAATCCACACACATTAAAGCAGCTGCTTCTTCAGTTGTTCTAACTGGACTGGCAAATTAACCCCATCAACACCAGCGACCCTCACCTGGGTGTCAGCATCAACCTGCTCAATCCGAACATGAACAATCAGTTTGTGCAGCTCTAACATGTACAATAAACCTTATCAATCATATAATAAAACCACTTGGTTTTCATCCAACATGTGATATGGTAACCTCATCGACTTCTCATATTAACTTTTAACTGACAGTTTTCTGCACAGTTGACATAAGAAAACCCTTCCTTTTACACAAGCAGGACTGGATTAGGCTCCTAGGTTCCACTCGGTCATGTGACATACCTGGTGTCAGCGCCCCCTGGCACGGTGTGATTGGCAGTGGCCGCTCCTTTGTGTCCTTGTTCACTGCGACTCATCTGTGGTGCAGTCATGGGCCTGGTCAGTACAGACAGCACCACAACAACATTAAGACACTGCGAGGGATTGACAGCAGGCTCAGTTCCATTGGGAAACAAAAGAAGCTTAAGAAACTGGATCCATAACTGGAAACCTGAATCATATCTAAATTGGTACAAGATGTTCCTCCAACAAAACAGTTCTGAACTTAATCTCAAAGGCAGTGACTTGCAGTGAAAGGGACTGCATGGACAGAACATGTTTGTGGATAGAAGAGGAGCAGTGCATCATACTGGAGTCTCCTGCGCAGTGTACCTGGTGAGAGCCTCTACGCTGTACAGCAGAGCCTGGAGGGAGGTGGCAAGGGTGGCGATAGCTGCGATCTCGTCCCTGGCTGCGGAGGCCGTCTCCAGAGCTATGGTCTCCTTCTTCAGCTCCTGCAGGAAACAGGGGACCAGGGCCTCCAGCACCATCAGCATATGCAGGCTGGGAAAGAGAGAGAGAGGGACCACTTCATAAGCACGAACACCCAGCCACATGATACTAAATCTGTTATGCATGGAAGAATAGTTTTCGCACTATATGAAGGCATTTTTTAAAATGTGTGTGTGAGAGAATGTTCCGGATCTTTTAAGGATGAAAATCACTCCTGCTTTATAGCTATCACTTGAATAAGACAATAATGAGTTTGAAATTCACTAGGGTTTTCTACCACTCACTGGGAAATGTTCTATGAAGGTGAATTCAGCATTAGGGTTAAGGTTAGTGTTAGGGTCAGGGTTAGGGTTACATCTTAGGAAGTTTTGAGATCAATTTGTTTAAAATTCAAATACCTGTAATCAATACAAAAGCCACTTTGTTTACAATTTACACAGTTATGTATGTATATGGATGTCAAAAAATGTGGACATATTTTTGATCTGTTCTTGACTGTTATTACATAGACATGGTGTCTCGTTTGGTATGGAGAACAGTGAGCGAGCAATGAAATCTACAGTGTACCTTCTGAAGGACTCGGGTGCATAAGCCACCACTGTCACGCACAGCTTGATGGCTTTACTGATAGAAAAGTTGAGGTCCTCGTTCCCGTAGCAGAAGTCTGAAAGAAACAAATTTCCATTCTGACCGACCTGCCCATTCATTTTAAAGAGGAAGCAGTTGTTTTCAATTTATTTTGGTTCAACATCAAACCGTTGACACGTCATGTTAGCATGTGGCACAAGGATTTGAAATTTTAACTGTATTACTCAAGTCCCTACTTACTAAGTGACTTGCTTTACAAAGTTATAGTTGAGGTTTAAGAAGTGGGCCTGTGTTGTTATCAATGATCTCCAGTACCCTGTATTTGAGACTCATGAGGAGTTACCTAAAGAGCGGAGGGGCTTCTCTGCCTTCACTAGCTCCAGGGAGTCCAGGGTGTCCGGGGCGTCCCCTTCTAGAGACACCAGCAGGTCAAACAGGCACTGAGCTGACACTCCTTTGGACTGCCTGCTGCTTGTGCAGGTCTGCAGGAAACAGAAACACTCTTACTCTGGCCCTGCAGTCTTGGGGCACACAGGTTCCCAATATCGCTCTCATGAAATTCAATAGCTGGAGCTTTTTTTATGCAAATGCAGTTTGATGGGAAACATTCCAAGGAAACACATATTTAATTGACAGAAACAAGTCTGAAACCTGCTTGATCGCAAGGAACAGTGGCAGTAGTAAATTAGTTGAAGATTCGTTCTAATTTCGTTCAGTGAAACCAGCTGTACAGTATAAGGTTTTTTTTGTGTTAGATCTGTGGTATGTCAAAAGCCTTCTTTCTGACAACATCAACTATATGCTAAAGGAAGGACCCTGATAAAAGTATAGAAAAAGCATAGCAAAGTGTAATAAAGCACAGTGAAAGCATGGTGAAGCATAAGTAAGAATTTTTAAAAACACAGAAAACCAGGGTAAACTACGGTAAATGAGTAGTATAACAATAGGGTAAGTGTGGTAAAAGTACAAAAGAATACCGTGTAAACATACTGTGGTAAACCTTTATAAGGGGATTGCTTGTGTACTGTGGGATTTCGTCGTCTTTTCCTTACCGTGAACTCCAGCAGTGGTGCCACGCTGGCAAACAGCTGCAGAACGAAAGGCTTCCGGTGGAGGATATAGAACTGCCTGCAGGAAAACTCTATAGCCTGCCGCAGTAATGGATTGCTTTCATAGTCTGCATAGGCCTGGAAAAGTGGAAGGAAAAGCAATGACACAAAGTGCAGTTCCTTTACATATCATTACTTCTTTATAGTTCCTAGTTTGTAAAATGCTTGTTTATGTACGTGGTTTCATTTGCGATACCAATACAACACAAGCAGAGCTCCCTTGTCTTTCTCCTTCCGACTGTCTCCCTATGCTGACCTGCAGCATGGTGGGCAGGATCCACTGGTAGCCGCTGAGTGAGAAGAGATGGTTGAAGTGGACGGCGGTGTTGATGACCGTGGCAGTGTACTGCCTCAGGAGGGCGCTGTCCTCCGGGTGCAGGATCAGGACTCCGTTGAACACATTCAGGAAGAGCATGATCTCGTCTCCCCAGGGGTACTCACTGGGCATGCCCAGGAACATCTCCTCCAGCAGCTTGATCCACAGGACTTTGTGCAGGGTGTCCAGGCCAAAGAGCTCCTTCCCTGGAACAGCAGGGTAACACAGCACTCAGCAGCACAACCAGGCTTAGCAACACACCTTTAATTGTTAAACACCTAAGAGTGTCAAGCAGGTTTCCCTACCTTGGGGATCACTGAAGAGAGAGAACTCGGCGTCCACGGCGTTCCTGGGGAATGATGGGAGTCTGAGCAGGTCCTCCTGGAGCAGGGACACGTGGGATTGCTTGTGAACAGCAGGCATGTTCTGGGTGAGCGAGATAAGGAAGAGGACGCGGCCCACCTCCTCCAGCTTCCGGGAAAACACCTGGGGGAGCGAGGCGATCCAGGGTCATGAACATGAATCACCAGAATATGAATCGCTGGGTCCAGTTTCACAAAGCAAGCTTGCAAGCAATCTGCTTTCTGGCAGTTTCACAACAATATATCAATACGGAATGGTGCAGTTTTTTTTTTTTTAGAAATAAGCTCAACTTGTCCAAAATGATTAATATATAAAAGTTGTCCTTGGTTTCAGTCTATTTTCTTATGTACAATTGAACACGGTTTAGCCAGTGTGCAACTGACCCCAGATTCTTACAGCAAATTTTTCTATGAAGACACAGACACACATAAGAACATAAGAACATAAGAAAGTTTACAAACGATTGGTTGTTAGTAGCTTATTGATCCCAAAATCTCATCAAGTAGCTTCTTGAAGGATCCCAGGGTGTCAGCTCCAGACCCTCACAATTCGCTGTGTAAAAAGTGCCTCCTATTTTCTGTTCTGAATGCCCCTTTGTCTAAACTCCATTTGTGACCCCTGGTCCTTGTTTCTTTTTTCAGGCTGAAAAAGTCCCTTGGGTCAACACTACTTTTTTATAGCGAGGTGACCAGAACTGCACACAATATTCAAGATGAGGTCTTACTAGTGCATTGTACAGTTTTAACATTACTTCCCTTGATTTAAATTCAACACTTTTCACAATGTATCCGAGCATCTTGTTAGCCTTTTTTATAGCTTCCCCACATTGTCTAGATGAAGACATTTCTGAGTCAACAAAAACTCCTAGGTCTTTTTCATAGATTCCTTCTCCAATTTCAGTATCTCCCATATGATATTTATAATGTATATTTTTATTTCCTGCGTGCAGTACCTTACACTTTTCTTTATTAAATGTCATTTGCCATGTGTCTGCCCAGTTCTGAATCTTGTCTAGATCATTTTGAATGACCTTTGCTGCTGCAACAGTGTTTGCCACTCCTCCTACTTTTGTGTCGTCTGCAAATTTAACAAGTTTGCTTACTATACCAGAATCTAAATCATTAATGTAGATTAGGAATAGCAGAGGACCTAATACTGATCCCCGTGGTACACCGCTGGTTACCACACTCCATTCTGAGGTTTTTCCTCTAATCAGTACTTTCTGTTTTCTACATGTTAACCACTCCCTAATCCATGTACATGTGTTTCCTTGAATCCCAACTGCGTTCAGTTTGAGAATTAATCTTTTGTGCGGGACTTTGTCAAAAGCTTTCTGGAAATCTAAATAAACCACGTCATATGCTTTGCAATTATCCATTATCGATGTTGCATCCTCAAAAAAATCAAGCAAGTTAGTTAGTTCCATTTTGGATCTTATTATAGTTTCCATAAGTTTGCATACAATAGAAGTCAGGCTTACTGGTCTGTAGTTACCTGGTTCAGTTTTGTTTCCCTTTTTGCGGATCAGTATTACGTTTGCAATTTTCCAGTCTGTCGGTACCACCCCTGTGTCAAGAGACTGCTGCATGATCTTGGTTAGCGGTTTGTAAATTACTTCTTTCATTTCTTTGAGTACTACTGGGAGGATCTCATCAGGCCCAGGGGATTTGTTTAGTCCCTTTAACACTTCTGCCTCAGTTATGCTAAAGTTATTTAAAACTGGATAGGAACTGGATGACATGTGGGGCATGTTCTCAGTATCTTCCTTTGTAAAAACTTGTGAAAAGTAGTCATTTAATATATTTGCTATTTTTTTCTTCATCTACGATTTTGCCATTTGTATCTCTTAAACATTTAATCTCCTCTTCGAATGTTCGCTTGCTGTTGTGAAAGTGCATTGTATCACACAGACAGGTGTTACTGATTGCACGCTGATGTGCTCTACTCACCTGCTTCTGAATGAGCTCCTGTCCCTTGTCAGGTAACATGTGGACCAGGTTGAGCTGGGGCGAGACTGACCGCCGGAATGGGTATATATCTCGCACATAGGTCTGCAGGGGAGAGCATAGTTCACGGATTTAGAAGGACATCATTTTGTTTCTAGCTGTCACCACTAGATGGCTCCATGGTATAGATTATATTCTGTGAGTTATTTTCATTTATCCTGTTGGAGTATCCAGTCTACTGGAATAAAAACATGAAATGCCAAAGTATCGAAAGAGAATATTACTACCTGAGGACTGACAAATGAAACTTTACACTGAATCTAAAACAGATAATTAAAACATTTCAATAGGAGTATTTATTTATTTATGTAATTAATATTTTGCCCAAAAGTTCAAAAAGCATCTTGTGTAAATTAACAATAATTACTGTATACATTTCAGAAACATTTAAACAGCTGCCTTATTTGGATGTTTTTATTATAAATAAAGTGAGAAAAAAGTATAGAAAAAAACTAATAATGGATAAAAGGGTCTGCCATACTTTGGAGTAATGGATGAGGTTCCAGCGCTTGTCCATCAGAAAGTAACGAGCGGACTGAGCCTCGGGAATGTTGAAGAACTCCAGGCACTCCTGAAAAGAAAGAGAACCCCGTCACAATCCGAGAGAGACCCGAGCAGGACTGGGACACAATCCGAGAGAGACCCGAGCAGGACCGGACTGGGACACAATCCGAGAGACCCGAGCAGGACCGGACTGGGACACAATCCGAGACAGACCCGAGCAGGACAGGACTGGGACACAATCCGAAAGAGACCCGAGCAGGACCGGACTGGGACACAATCCGAGAGAGACCCGAGCAGGACCGGACTGGGACACAATCCGAGAGAGGCCCGAGCAGGACTGGACTGGACATAATCCGAGAGAGACTCGAGCAGGACCGGACTGGGACACAATCCGAGAGAGACCCGAGCAGGACCGGACTGGGACGCAATTTGAGAGAGACCCGAGCAGGACTGGACTGGGACACAATCCGAGAGAGACCCGAGCAGGACTGGACTGGGACACAATCTGAATGAGACTGGTGCTAGTTTAGTTTAGTTTATATACAGAAAGAAAGAAAAACACACACATACAGATAAAACCTGATATGCACAAAAAAAGGCTGCTTGGGTCTCTTGTTTGATCGGTAAGCTCCCACTCTGAATAGCCACGAGAGGGGGCTGTCACTTCATTACGGTGTAACTGTACTGATACAGTGCACTTTCAGCCCTGCCCCTTCATATAGTCAGTATAATTGGAAAGAAAATAAGGAAAGGACGGTAAGAAAGGGACATGCCTTGAGCAGAGCCTCGAACTGCGTGTCCTCATGCACGGGGAGCTGGGTGGGGATGTCACACTCGTTCTGCCCGTGTACCACCAGAGTCTTGGTGCCTGTGGGGAGGAAACACATTGGGACTACAGCTCATCCCAATTTACATAAAGAACAATGAAATGCTTAATAATGTGCAACTAACAACTGACTACTGCACTTCTATAAACAATTATGAGACCCCAAATCAACCTTCAGAGTTTGCTAGTTGCTAGTTTTGTTTATTCTGGTTTAAAATGGAATCTGGAGTAGACTGGCCCACAGACACTGATAGACAGCTCTCCAAGGAGATCATGCCTGTCTTTCTGTCTGTCAGTTTGCTTGCACTGTGAGCTCGTTTCCTACAGTATTCGTATTTCAAATGATCTCCTCCACATTAGTCTGATAGAGCCCCTCTTTTTAACTTGACTATTTACTTCTTCCTTTTCTGGTTTTCCACTATAAGAGACCATCAGCTTCTGCAATGTTTTTATGAAGCATTTTCAAAACACTGTATATCAGCTTGGACTTTCAGGACCTCCATTTACAGTACAGTGCATGAGGAGACATTTATGACATTTATATGAAGAGGGTTAATGCAATTGTAATGCTGTGTTTCTATGTAAATGTGCTACATGGGTCACGTTTAGAAGAAGGCTTTGCAGTAACAGCGCAGTGTCTGATGAATGACTGCTTATCATGATCTATGTACAGTAAGATCCAGACAATGGTTCTGAGTGGACAATGTATTCTGAGAGTCAGCAAACATTGTAAAAATGTATTCAAAACTGAATCGTCTGAAGATCAGTTTAATTTATATTGTATACTGAACAAAAGCGTGATATACCAATGTATTGAAAGACTTGAAGACTGGCAAACTTTACCAGGTCATTAAAAAGTTTCAGAATGTGGACTTATTGTTTTTGTTTATCCTTATTGTGCATAGAATTTCACAAAGCATGCTGTACAAATTAACAATAATTACTATCTACATTGCTGAAACAGTCAAACAGCTGGATGTTTTACTAGAAACTCAATAAAGTGAGAAAAAGCATTTTAAAACAACCAGTTCATGGGTAAAAGTGGGTTGTACACTTTGGCGTAATGGACGAGGATCCTGTGCTTGTACATCAGGCACTAATGAATGGAAAGTGTGATACCTGGCATGGAGGCTGTGACGAGCAGCTTCACCTCACACTGCTCCTTCTTCATGGTCTGCTTGAGGTCCTTGAAGAACAGCCCCTCCACGTAGCCCACCACCTCCCAGAGGAAGGTCAGGGTGGCTGAGATGGCATCCATCCCCCACTCACACGGAGTGCGCACAAAGTACATGATCAGCCCCACCTGCAACGCAGGAAGGCTGGTTCAGAAGCACGGCCCCCTGACACACAGGTGATTCCCATTTGAATTCGGAACAGAAACATAAACAGAGCCGAGGACTGGCGAGACTCACCAGGTAGTTAAAGAGGATGTGTGATGTCTGAGCCGGCAGGTCTCCAATGTTCAGCAGGAGCTTCCTCAGCATGTAAATCAGCTCGTCCTGAAATGCCAGACACAAACACACATAAGCCTCCCTGTCATATCAAGTCCTGTCTTCACGTCCAGCGCTGCATAATGTAATGCCCCACTCGATCACTGTGTGCACCTGAACACAAATTATTTAAATGCAATTGCTCATCCAATATAACACTGCTTTACTATTTAAACAATTGCAAGCTGTTTTAAAGAAGGGCAGCTCTCTTGTAATGCCATGTGTGAGCCTGCCAGTGAGTTGAGTTATTTTGTTATCACACCCAAAGACTTTTACAATGAGCAGTTTTATTATGACAGACAGACAGGGCCTTGAGTTGCCGTGCTCTCTACCTGGAATAATTAGCACAGAGACAGACAGCGAATGTATACTTAAAATCTCTCTCTCAGTTGTGCTGAGCTTTTTCATTAGAGTCCAGAAGCCTGCACACAATGAGCTCAATATTTAGTAAGTGTTACCCTTATAAAAGTTAAGCACAGTAAAAGCATACTGAAGAACAATAAAACATAGTGACCGCATAGGAAAGCATAGGAAAGCATTGTAAGGAATATGCTAAAGCATATTAATAAACATGGCAAACCTATTGTAAATAAACGCATAGTACAACTATAGGGAAAAGCATGGTAAAATTGCAATAACAGCATGCAGAAAATAAAGCAGGCAACTTTTTATCAGGGTAAGAGAAAGGGTTTTGAAGTGCTGTTACTTGACGTTACCTGGCGATTACTGACAGTGAGCTTCTCCAGGAAGTGCCTCAGGACGAGGGCGGGGTCTTCAATCAAACAGTTCCACAGCACCTGCTGAGCCACCGCGCTCACTGTATGGGAGAGACAGCCATCCCTCATATTCACATAGTACAGTTAAGTTGAATTGAATTTAAGGCACTTTAATTAATTGCCCATTACTAAGAAAGCTAAAAGAAATGAATCCTATTCTTTGGCAAATGTTTCCACAAGAAGCATTTATCATTGTCCTGTACCCTTGCTGACAGATTGTCCTAATGAAATGAATTATTGTAAATTGAATAATGTGTCTTTTAGCAGGGTATGTACAGCACGTCATACCTGCTACTCCATCCTCTCGAACCTCCCCGTCCTCCATGAGGTGAACAATGGGCAGCACGGCCGCACAGATGCATGCTGGGAACACCACCTGTGGCGGCTGTGGGACGTGGTGTGTGGGCGTGTGCTCCGTCACGTTCTCTTCATCTGAGACAAAAAGCAAAACCCCATTACACCACCACTTGTTTTTCTATTCAGAAACTACAGTACAGATGTTTTAATATAGATGTATTGGTAGTGTTACCTAATGGTTATGTATGGACTACTAAAAAATAACTGAATAACAACAGAAAAAAAATGTATTTGAGGACCTGATAAAAGTTCAACCCAAACTGGATTGACTATGCATCAATCAAAATAAATGCAAGAAGTAATTGTCATCTTGCATGTGCATGAGAATCTTCCATCCAGGTGTTTTACAAGCTACTTTATTTTATTCTACCAATCAGAATCCTACAAGCAGAGGACCAATAGCTCGAGATGGAGATGTGCAGCCCACCTTCAGCACTGACCGCGGAGCGCATTGACCACACTGAGCCCCTGCGGAAGGAATAGTTCCTGTGGGAGGTGCTGGAGGTGCAGGAGGGGCTGATTGAGAGCCGCCGAGACACCAGGTTTGTGACTTCTTCTGCTGGCAAGAACAACACAGAGCGAGGCTTCAGAATTCAGAGTGAACACCATCACCCAACGGAGACAGATGCATGGCAAGAGCATCTATCCACCAGTGTTTAGATCATACGATGGGGTAAGCTTTACTTCTTTCTAACTGGAGCCGCTATACCAATTACTTAGACCACTATGTTTTAGTTTAAATCTGTTATATTACAACACATCTTCTTGACTGTAGTGGATGAGTTCTTATGTATTAACATATATTTATGAAATTATAGTTATCATATTGGCTGTAATGCTATTAAAAAAAAATCTATAAAATTAACAAAAATACTAATAGCAAAAAAAAAAAACCCCAAAAAAACAGAACCCCATGGGGCCTACTTGATAAACAAGGATCTTACTTTAATATACTGTTTTATATCAGGAGGCTTTTTAAAATAAATAAATAGAGCTTTTTTTTTTTTACATTTTGAATTGGTCTATAAGCATGTCTTTTTGTTTACCACATAAGACAAACTGGGTTGTGGTTGGAATTTAACAGGGTCTCTTTCACTGGGGTGCAATGAGAACATTCAGTTGGGAAACATGAACAGCAGGCCTGCATAGCTGTGAGCAGAGCAGTTGTACAGCAGAGGCTGTCCCACCTTCCTCCTCCTGCTCGGACGGGGGGCTGCAGGTGGGCTCGTAGCAGGCCTCCTGGGTGATGGGGGTGGAGGTGATGATGCTGGCCTCACGGCCCAGCCGCCTCTTCTCCTCCTCCTGCTGCAGGTTCTTCAGGATGTGCTCTGCGCGCTGGTGAGAGCGAGACACCGCCCGCGCGGAGAATGATTTCTAAACAGGGCAGGACAGCATGTCTATTACAATTAAATATTCAGATCATGCATTCGTTTCTAGCAACGGATTACCGTTACACACTAAAATATGTTAGTAATTAAAGTACATCAGATGTTTTCAGAATTAAATTAGATAGATATTTATAGCATACCCGTTCATTTTAGTTGACGGATTTGGTTCAAGACGGCCAAACTCAGCATAACTAAAGATTGTCTAAAAAAATAATAATTTGTTTAAAATCTATCTAGGAAGGCGTGAAAATAGCCATTCAAAATGAGTATTTTGTAAACACTGAATGAATCAGTGATAAGAAAGCAATGAAACCATTGAAATCAAGCTCTGTTTAATCATTGCATGACAAAATAATGAGTGCGGCACAGGCCAGTGAAGCAGTGAAGATGGTGGGCCCAGTCTGAAGTCTCTGTTTCACAAGCCTCTGCTCCTCAGTATGGAAGAGAAGGTGGGAGAGACTTACGGACTGGTCCTCATTGATGGGGTCCTGGACACTACCAGTGCTCTGGGGCACCCAGGGGGGGTCAAACATGGGCACACAAGGCATTCCCAGTATCGGGGAGGGCAGCGTGAAGTTTATACTGGGGGGCGGGATCTGAAACAAACAGAGAAGATTGTTGGAATGGCCCTTGTAAAGAGAAGCAAGATTGACAGATACTGTGGAATGCAAAGGAATCAGATTCTATATCATTGTTTGAACATATGCCCCATCATCTGAAAGCATTCCAGTTGTGTAATTGCTTGTTAAATCGTTAAATCGTTAAATCGTTCTGCTTGCACTCGGCAGTGGCACAAATGCTCGGCCATAATTTGGAACAGTGAGGCTGAGCACTTCTGTTCCGAGTCTTGAATGAAGATCACCACTATAGAAGCATGAGAGTACCTAGTCTGCCAAATGGCAACTGAGTTGGTTTGTTTTAAATGTTAATTTAAATGAAGCACTTTTGTATTTTGGAGAGATTCGCATTTATCTTAATACATTGATAATGACCTCTAGTAGTACTTATAGTCTTAGATCTCAGACTGCTCTAAGTTTCAGTTCCTGGGGTTCGTACAGAATTTGAAAAAAGGCATTCAGCTTTCCGGGGGGGGGGGGGGGGGGGGGGGGGGGGGGGGGGGGGGGGAGTTGTCTTATATGTCACCTTCTTGACCAGATCCCCCATGAAAAACAGATTTTAATCTTAACTGGACTTTCCTGGTTAAATAAATGGTTTAAAAGAAATTATTGTATTAGCCAAATCCCCCTACAAAACTGGTACATTTCCACCCCAGCAGGGTGACCAGCACTTAGGGGACTGCTGTTGGAATGCACTGCTCTAACCTTGTGCTGTGATGAGAGCTGCTTACCTTAAAGATCTGCTGGGCCCCTTCCTCCATGCGCGGCCACACCCGAAACCTGAAGCGCCACAGCGTGTAGAACCTGAGCACCGAGTTGATTCTCTGCACTGCCTCCTGGTGGTGGAATTCAGACATCATCATATCAGAGACAGCGTCCGACACCTTCACTGCACACAGCAGGAACAGGGCAGCTGGGGAGACAGACAGGCAGGCAGACAGTGAGACAGGCAGGCAGGCAGACAGACAGACCAGCAGGCAGGCAGGCACACAGACAGACACACAGACAGACAGACAGAGACAGATAGACAGACATTAGCTGCCATGGAATTCCTCAATTAAGATGGATTCACTATGTCCTGTAAGGAAAGTTAGTTCATCCATAACTATAAACAAACAATTGATAAACAAACAATTAAAATATATATATATATATATATATATATATATATATATATATATATATATGATATATTTTTGCAGTTTAATAAAAAATGTATTCTAGCTAGTCTTTTAAATTTTTTTTTTAATTAAAGCACACTGACAGATTATCAGTCATCATGAGCTTGCGAATCCACGTCTCAAACCCCATTTGCATTGTGTACAGTGTATTGTATCAGCAGGCCAATTTACTTAGAATGACCTAAACCTTAAAATCTTTATTTCATGTTGAACCTGCAACACAAAAAGTCTCCTTTTTGATACTACCTGGATACTTTGTTTAAAATGCTCAATGCATAATGTCATACAATCAGCCAACCCCACTTAATATGACTGACACTACATTGTGACAGTAAGCAGAGTGACATGATCAGGAGTTCATCAATAACCTAACAAACCAAATGACCGCGTACACATTGACACCACTCAGAGTTCTCTTCTAAGACCTCATCCTGTACACATTCTTTTAGTAGTAGAAGCCACCTGACAGTTGTGATCACAGGCACTTAAAATTGCCTTCGTGTTTTTAAAAACCTTTGAGGTCGTTGACGGGTGAGCAAGAGTTTGTGAGCAAGAGTTTGCTGGGTTTTTTTTCTCTCCTTTCTCGGATAGAGCAATTATTTCAGCCTTCGTGGCTTTGACCACCGAGCGCACAATTTTGATCTCCACCAGTCAAGCTGGGTGATCATGTGTCCCCAAGGCTGGTGAGCACCGTGTATACAGAATGTGCTAAAATACAGGACAGCTGATGCAGGCATTTTTAAGTGATAGTGAAATCAATTGTATGACTTTGTTACATGTCTGTGATATTAAGCAGAGTCTGACAATAACCACAGTGATCCTATCCAGAGCTTGTTTCCATTGACTCCCATTATATTGTGGGCGGGATATTTCAATGTGATGATAATAAGCGGAGTGTGATTATAAGCAGAGGGATATTAAGCAGGTTTGACTGTATATACACAGTACGTATCGCTTCCATGCTTCTTAAGCCAGTGAGACTGACCTGCAGCAGCTGCCATGTGCTCGTCCACACTCAGCAGGAGCTCCCACGCTGCAGGCTGGACGTCCCCGAACATTTCATCAGTCAGGATCGGAGCCGCCTTGATCAACAGAGACAGGGGGGCCGGGGAGAGGCTCATCACCTGAAACAATCAAACACACACACACACACACACACACACACACACACACACACACACACACGCACAGTGATGGTGTTTAACACATTTGCATGTTGCATGTGTGACTTGCTGTACGAAACTCAACCGTGGACATAGGGCAGTCAGGGGCAGTTTTTACAATAACAAACCTGTCTAATGCGGTTAAGTGTATCTAGCATTAAAAGTTCAAACTTGTGACAAGCTGAAATATTTTCTTGACTTGTAAGTTGTCTTAAAGGTTTTACTGAGTGTTTGGGTGAATTAAAAGGAAAGACCATGCATGAGCACAGTATATACGTTTCAAGCAATCCCAAAAAGAATTCCCACCTGGTTGCGGATGTACTTCAGCATTCCAGTGTCCTTCTTCCCTTCCGGAGTGGCGTCAGTCGTTCTTCTCTTTAGGGAAGGCGTCCTGAGACAGGACTTGTCTGAGCACTGCAAGAACAATAGAGGAGAGCACATGATGCACCTCCCTAATGAAAGTTTAACCATGGTAAACATGCAGCAATTTAGAATGATTTACTGAGAACAAAAGGCATTAATAGTAATACATCCTATGCTTTTATTATGGCCTGCTGCAATAAGCTGTTCAGGTGGAATACCTCCTTGGTCTTCTTGGCCCGGAAGCCGATGTTGCTGGTAAGGCTGTCCTCCTTGAGCCCGTCCACTGTGTCCCCATACAGCAGCTTGACAGCTCTGACCAGGCGGGCGCACGAGCGGCTGTGGTGCTGGTAGCAGCACGGGTGGCAGAAATCCACGTGCGTGCAAATGAAGCTCTGCTGGTTACAGAGCAGGATCATGATCTGGAAGACAAAGGTTGATGTATTTCAAAAGTATTTATCGGCAAGTATTAAAGAAATCCATTTATTAATGTGTTGATTTCAAAACAGGAAAAGCTGCCCTTCATTCAGTTTAAGGCCTCGGTACAGCAGGAGACATGTCAGCACACCAGATTCACTTCCAAAGGGCTTTTCAAATTGGTACTCGATTGTAAAGGTGAGGGAAAGACATCTATTCTTGTTTTATATAATACCTGCCTACAAATACCTCTTAAAGGAAATAACCCCTACTAATGACTGACTTCTTGTTAAAATAAGCTACCACACAGGGTAGGAACAAAATAAAATAATCTGCTTCATATTAACTTTATGCAAAGGAATTGATCTACAGCATGACACATACCTGTACCACACAGATGTTCAGATAATAAGGGTAAAATGACGTACGTGCAGCCAGGACATGTTTCTGTGGTAGTTCTCCTCATTCCCTGTGCTGCTCAGGCCCTCGGGTTCAATACTGGGCTCGCTGGTGCTCCAGGGACTCCCTATCAACAGCAAACACACACCCCCTATCAATGCAGCAGAGCCATGAGCGGAAAAGCCACAAGCTTGTACAGAATGATATTCTGTATCAGGTAACCCAACCCAGCACTTCCAGAGTCATGCTGACACATTGCTATGCACATGATATTCTGTATCAGGTAACCCAGTCCCACACTTCCAGAGTCATGCTGACACATTGCTATGCACATGATATTCTGTATAAGGTAACCTAGTCCCACACTCCCAGAGTCATGCTGACACATTGCTATGCACATGATATTCTGTATCAGGTAACCCAGTCCCACACTCCCAGAGTCATGCTGACACATTGCTATGCATAGCTCTAGCTCTGGAATCCTGCTGTGATAAAATACAGGAACATAACATGGCCAGGGTATCCCATTCTATACCATTACCACTTTCTGTGTAGAGAAAAGTCTCCTACCCTCTGACTGTCTCCACTTCAGAGAGACCCCTGGTTGAAAGCATTAGTGAGGATTGGCTTTATGAACTCAATTTAATGATACTTAAGGATTACATACAGCAGTGTCTTTGTAAGGATTACCTATATCAGTATCTCTGTAAGGAGTACCTATATCGATGACAGTGTCTCTGTAAGGAGTACCTATATCGATGACAGTGTCTCTGTAAGGAGTACCTATATCAGTATCTCTGTAAGGAGTACCTATATCGGTGACAGTGTCTCTGTAAGGAGTACCTATATCAGTGTCTCTATAAGGAATACCTATATCGGTGACAGTGTCTCTGTAAGGTGTACCTATATCAGTGTCTCTGTAAGGAGTACCTATATCAGTGTCTCTGTAAGGAGTACCTATATCAGTGTCTCTGTAAGGAGTACCTATATCAGTGTCTCTGTAAGGAGTACCTATATCAGTGTCTCTGTAAGGAGTACCTATATCGATGACAGTGTCTCTGTAAGGAGTACCTATATCAGAGTCTCTGTAAGGAGTACCTATATCAGTGTCTCTGTAAGGAGTACCTATATCGATGACAGTGTCTCTGTAAGGAGTACCTATATCAGTGTCTCTGTAAGGAGTACCTATATCAGTGTCTCTGTAAGGAGTACCTATATCGGTGACAGTGTCTCTGTAAGGAGTACCTATATCAGTGTCTCTATAAGGAATACCTATATCGGTGACAGTGTCTCTGTAAGGTGTACCTATATCAGTGTCTCTGTAAGGAGTACCTATATCAGTGTCTCTGTAAGGAGTACCTATATCAGTGTCTCTGTAAGGAGTACCTATATCAGTGTCTCTGTAAGGAGTACCTATATCAGTGTCTCTGTAAGGAGTACCTATATCAGTGTCTCTGTAAGGAGTACCTATATCAGTGTCTCTGTAAGGAGTACCTATATCAGTGTCTCTGTAAGGAGTACCTATATCGGTGACAGTGTCTCTGTAAGGAGTACCTATATCAGTGTCTCTGTAAGGAGTACCTATATCGGTGACAGTGTCTCTGTAAGGAGTACCTATATCAGTGTCTCTATAAGGAATACCTATATCGGTGACAGTGTCTCTGTAAGGTGTACCTATATCAGTGTCTCTGTAAGGAGTACCTATATCAGTGTCTCTGTAAGGAGTACCTATATCAGTGTCTCTGTAAGGAGTACCTATATCGATGACAGTGTCTCTGTAAGGAGTACCTATATCAGTGTCTCTGTAAGGAGTACCTATATCAGTGTCTCTGTAAGGAGTACCTATATCGATGACAGTGTCTCTGTAAGGAGTACCTATATCAGTGTCTCTGTAAGGAGTACCTATATCGGTGACAGTGTCTCTGTAAGGAGTACCTATATCAGTGTCTCTGTAAGGAGTACCTATATCGGTGACAGTGTCTCTGTAAGGAGTACCTATATCAGTGTCTCTGTAAGGAGTACCTATATCGGTGACAGTGTCTCTGTAAGGTGTACCTATATCAGTGTCTCTGTAAGGAGTACCTATATCAGAGTCTCTGTAAGGAGTACCTATATCAGTGTCTCTGTAAGGAGTACCTATATATCAGTGTCTCTGTAAGGAGTACCTATATCAGTGTCTCTGTAAGGAGCACCTATATTGGTGACAGTGTCTCTGTAAGGAGTACCTATATCAGTGTCTCTGTAAGGAGTACCTATATCGGTGACAGTGTCTCTGTAAGGAGTACCTATATCAGTGTCTCTGTAAGGAGTACCTATATCAGTGTCTCTGTAAGGAGTACCTATATCAGTATCTCTGTAAGGAGTACCTATATCAGTGTCTCTGTAAGGAGTACCTATATCAGTATCTCTGTAAGGAGTACCTATATCAGTGTCTCTGTAAGGAGTACCTATATCGGTGACAGTGTCTCTGTAAGGAGTACCTATATCAGTGACAGTGTCTCTGCTCTGGGACAGCAAGACCTCCTCGTTCTCGGACTCCGAGTCCTGCCTTGACATTTTGGTGCTCTTCAAGCTGCCGGCCCGGCGGATGCTGGACAGGGAGCCTCCTTTCTTCACCCGAAAACTTCGAGCTCCCTTGATCTGCAGCAGCCGAGACCCACCAATCCTGATCTTTCTGATAGGAGCTGCACAGGAATAGAGCAAGCAGAGGGGGTTCGAGTAGAGTGGTCATAAAAGAGAGCACACTAAAACAAAGGTCTGCTGAGTCTATTTTCACCGAGAAGCACAGAGACTCCTAGTGACTGCTGTGAACTAAACCCTTCCACCGATCTTACCTGTAGGCTCTTAAACTTTTCAATGTAAGTCTCGAATGTGAAGCTGCATTGAAATAACACTAAATATGAAACACTGTATGCTTGGTAGATTTTAAGTTATAGCAAGATTACAATAATTCAGAGGGTGTATGACTGGAAATGTGATTGAATAGTGCCCTCGAACTGTGTGTTGATGCAGGTAATAAAGCACATTCTTTGATTGAATTCCTAAATGAAAGCTTTAACACAATGAATTGCTACTGTATTGTATACATGCTGGACATTTCTGACTATATTGATTTGGGACTCTGAACCATGCATCTACCGCAGAGCTTCTTGTTTTGGCTTGTTCTGCTCCACTAGCTTTATTTGCTAAGTGTCTGGGAGCACGCTGTTGCCCAGCCTGGCAGCTCACCTCTCTTCTCCTCACAGGCGGAGTCTGATTTCAGGGTGTGGCTGCTGCTGTGCAGGGAGTCGTGCCCCTCTTCGTCGTCGATGATCCCGGCAAAGCTGATCTTCCTCTCGTAGCGATGACGGTCCAGCTCGGGGTCGAGACGCAGCCTGCAGCTCTCCAGGTCCTGCCGGGATCGAGAGCAGCGTCACTGGTGCTCTTCCAACACACATCCTCACACCTCTGCAGCGTCACTGGTGCTCTTCCAACACACATCCTCACACCTCTGCAGCGTCACTGGTGCTCTTCCAACACACATCCTCACACCTCTGCAGCGTCACTGGTGCTCTTCCAACACACATCCTCACACCTCTGCAGCGTCACGGGAGCTCTTCCAACACACATCCTCACACCTCTGCAGCATCACGGGAGCTCTTCCAACACACATCCTCACACCTCTGCAGCGTCACGGGAGCTCTTCCAACACACATCCTCACACCTCTGCAGCGTCACGGGAGCTCTTCCAACACACATCCTCACACCTCTGCAGCGTCACGGGAGCTCTTCCAACACACATCCTCACACCTCTGCAGCGTCACGGGAGCTCTTCCAACACACATCCTCACACCTCTGCAGCTTCACGGGAGCTCTTCCAACACACATCCTCACACCTCTGCAGCGTCACGGGAGCTTTTCCAACACACATAAGAACATAAGAACATAAGAAAGTTTACAAACGAGAGGAGGCCATTCGGCCCATCTTGCTCGTTTGGTTGTTAGTAGCTTATTGATCCCAAAATCTCATCAAGCAGCTTCTTGAAGGATCCCAGGGTGTCAGCTTCAACAACATTACTGGGGAGTTGATTCCAGACCCTCACAATTCTCTGTGTAAAAAAGTGTCTCCTATTTTCTGTTCTGAATGCCCCTTTTTCTAAACTCCATTTGTGACCCCTGGTCCTTGTTTCTTTTTTCAGGCTGAAAAAGTCCCTTGCGTCGACACTGTCAATACCTTTTAGAATTTTGAATGCTTGAATTAGGTCGCCACGTAGTCTTCTTTGTTCAAGACTGAACAGATTCAATTCTTTTAGCCTGTCTGCATATGACATGCCTTTTAAGCCCGGAATAATTCTGGTCGCTCTTCTTTGAACTCTTTCTAGAGCAGCAATATCTTTTTTATAGCGAGGTGACCAGAACTGCACACAATATTCAAGATGAGGTCTTACAAGTGCATTGTACAGTTTTAACATTACTTCCCTTGATTTAAATTCAACACTTTTCACAATGTATCCGAGTATCTTGTTAGCCTTTTTTATAGCTTCCCCACATTGCCTAGATGAAGACATTTCTGAGTCAACAAAAACTCCTAGGTCTTTTTCATAGATTCCTTCTCCAATTTCAATATCTCCCATATGATATTTATAATGTACATTTTTATTTCCTGCGTGCAGTACCTTACACTTTTCTCTATTAAATGTCATTTGCCATGTATCTGCCCAGTTCTGAATCTTGTCTAGATCATTTTGAATGACCTTTGCTGCTGCAACAGTGTTTGCCACTCCTCCTACTTTTGTGTCGTCTGCAAATTTAACAAGTTTGCTTACTATACCAGAATCTAAATCATTAATGTAGATTAGGAATAGCAGAGGACCTAATACTGATCCCACCGTACACACATCCTCACACCTCTGCAGCGTCACGGGAGCTCTTCCAACACACATCCTCACACCTCTGCAGCGTCACGGGAGCTCTTCCAACACACATCCTCACACCTCTGCAGCGTCACGGGAGCTCTTCCAACACACATCCTCACACCTCTGCAGCGTCACGGGAGCTCTTCCAACACACATCCTCACACCTCTGCAGCTTCACGGGAGCTCTTCCAACACACATCCTCACACCTCTGCAGCGTCACGGGAGCTCTTCCAACACACATCCTCACACCTCTGCAGCGTCACGGGAGCTCTTCCAACACACATCCTCACACCTCTGCAGCGTCACGGGAGCTCTTCCAACACACATCCTCACACCTCTGCAGCGTCACGGGAGCTATTCCAACACACATCCTCACACCTCTGCAGCGTCACGGGAGCTCTTCCAACACACATCCTCACACTTGTGCTTCTAATGGGAGCTCTTACAACACACATCCTCACACCTCTGTGTGCATTGGAAAGCAGTGTAGATATAAGATAAATACTATTAATAAAAGATAAACACTATAAACCTAATCCTTTAAAATACACAAAACAGGAATTGTTCAGCTTGTGCTTTGTCGTTAAAACTGTGGGGTCTAATTTTGAGTTTCATCACCCTCGTTAAATGAACAATGCCTTATAGAGCTGTAATAAAGGGGATGTGTTGGGCATCAGTTGCCCTGGTCCTGTCTGAACTCACCACCAGGGGCTCTGTGCGGGGGCGTGGCAGGCAAGGAAAGGTCTCTCGCAGGAAGGTGGTGATTTCCAGCAAGAGTTGGCATGCGGCCATCTTCAGGGCAAAGGGGCAGGCACATTTTGTTGGGTTCACAGTATCTGTGGATGAAATCACAGGAGAAGGGACACATCTGGGACACCTGATAGTAAACTGAATATCGGCAGGTAGATAAAAAACAGTTTGTCTACCATTTTTTACTTTTGGGTCCCCTTTCACCGACTGTTCATTTTGCTTTGTTTTTTAGTACTTGGTTCTTACACTGATACAATATGTCTTCAACTGAAATTCCTTACTGTCATCAAGGAAATCCTCCTCCTCATCCTCCTTCCTCATCCGTCGCTTCGTCTCCTCGTCATAAATGAAGCCCAGGATATTAGCGGGACTCTCGCTCTCCAAGTGGCACAGCTCGCTCAGTCGGGCACCGATAGCCTATAGGGGTAGATGCAGGGCATTCTTCATATTGTAGACAACAATCGGAAATAGCTTTGATATCTAACCCAGACTGTTACATACATCTCCCCACTGGCAGAAGTGCTTGGCAGCGTTCCACTGGAGCTTCTGGTTCCTCTTGCTGCCGACAACTGGGGAGCGGCCCCGGGAGAGGCCACGCTTGATGATGTTCACGTGGTGCCCCTTCATCCACTCCGGCCAGTTTCCACGGTTACAGCGGTGCACAAAACGGGCGCACTCCAGGAAGAGAGATGCTCTCGCCACCACTGGGGCCTCCTGCACGATTCAATCAAATAAACAAGCAGTTTATTTTTGTGAGAAAGCAGATACACGTCTGTGCTGAGGAATAAAGCCAGGAGCCTTTGTCACAACAGTAGAGTTTCAGTTCTAGATTTCGGGACCATTGAAAAACCCATCTAATTCTATAAACTTCTACTTTGACTAGAGGGATTAATATAATGTAATATAATGTCATATAATATTGTAGCATTTCAAGGTAAACAAATGGGAGGCAGACGACCGCAGCAAGATCTCATTCAGATGTTTATTCATTCAGTGTCAGGACACCACAGCACAGCCCAGAGCTGCTCGCAGGCAGCTCCTAAATAGAGATCTCCCTCAAGCCCTATTGGCTCACACACACAAGGGCACATTTACATACACAGTGACCAATCGCTCAGACCCTCAGGCGCTGCACAAGCAGCTGACCGGCGGAACCGGAGACAAATCACAGTGCAGACAACACAGACTCCACTCTCATACAGCTGCACAATGTATGTGGCAAAACGCTCTTTACTCACAGATTCATGCATGCGGACACACAAACAGTGGGAAAGACATGACAGCACACACACACATGCACGCACGCATGCACGCACGCACACGCAGCACAGATAGCTACAATATCATATAACACAAGCCAATAATGCCAGCAGAAACTCGCCACACCCGACGAATGGCAAAAATTAAACTACTCATGCATTTTGCACCTGGGTTAAAATTTGATTTAGGACCCAGGTGAAATTAGTTTGGGGTCCACATACAATTCACCAGAACTAGCCATCACTGAATGACACTCCAGTCCCAGGGCATGTTCAGATCAGGAATGAAGTGTGCTTAGACAAGTAAAAGGAGGACTGTGCCAAAGTACTGTCGCTGTAAGGGACTGCTGATTGCAGTGTTGAAATCTGTAGTCAAGGTGTCACAATGAGTTGAACAAGGCTGTTAATTAAAATCAATGAGTTTTCACTGATGTCTTACCTTCCTGTCAGAGCGATCTGCACTTTGCAAAGAGTTATGGAAAGATGAGAGTGATGTATAGAGAAATGGATCACCAAGCACACACACAGACACAGAGAGCAACACTATGGGGACAAGAAAAGAATGAAGGGTTGAAAGCCAGAGTTATGACAGCCACTATACCTGCATTCTGCTCCTACAAATGTGATGTGCACATAATCAGAATTACAGGTATCAAACAAATAATCCATAAGGTTGTTTATTTTATTTTGACTAGCGCTAAGTAACACAACCTAATACATTATTATGCTGTTAACTTCCTGAGCACACTGACACCATTCTGAACTTAAAATAAAAAAGGAAATATAATAGCAAAAACCGGGACGATTTAACAATGTTACTGTTTTTGATCGGGACAAAAAATGAGGGTTAAGAACTGGGACAGTCCCAGTTTTCCCTACTCACCAGGTCGAGGGCGGCCGCCAGGATGGATGCGTCAGGGATGGTTCCAGGCTCGCAGCAGTTCAGCAGGAACTGGAAGCGCTTCATGCCCTGCCGGATGGCTCCCAGATTCACCATGTTCTTGTTCTTCATCCCCTCCTGGCTGCCGGCTAGGCGCTCCTCGAAGCCACGGCACCCTGAGAGAGACGGGCAGGCAGGACGGCGCAATATGATGTCTGAGAAGAGGGGACCAGTGAGGGAGTTGTGCTGGACCCATTCAATAAACTGCTTTGGTGATGGAGGGACTGGGTCATGTGCGGAAAATTTATTTGGATTATTATTTGGAATGTTTATTTGGATCAATGCATGATTCCAATAATTATCACTCTGTTAATTCCATTCCAGTCTAAAAGATGTGCCACTTCATATAATCCAAGTAAACATAGAGTTTATAAAGCTATACTTAATTTGAGTAAAACTAAATTATGTAACATTTTACATTAAGTGTCTCTAATTACTATGTCTACTCAACCATACTACTGAGCTACATCAGGGCTAACAAATACACACAGATACAGTACCATACTGCAGAATCATGAGAGTCCTCAAGGAATCCCAGTATATAAGTATTCTTTCTGTCAGCAATACTACACACAGGACAAACAGATAGCAATGCAGTGGAGGAAGCAGCATGCAGGACACAGAAGAAAAGATAGTGATTGCTACTGTGACTTGTCTGCAAGTTTGCATTTTCCAAACACTGTTATTTAATGCAAGGAAGTCATCTTATTTACGAACTCAATTTTACTGTGCTTTTCCACCTTTAAAATCAGGCATTGAAATATCCCCCTGTATTATAACTACTACGCCCCCTGGAGGCTACAGTCAGAGGACTGAGAGACGTACATTGCTACTGCCCTAAAACTTGCAGACCATTTTTCAATTGTATGTATTCAGTTAATAAGGAGCGACATTTAAGTCACCCTTGTGGGAAAAACCTGGTGGGATTAATTCAGAGTAAAAGGGGTAGCAGTACTGAAATCATTGCTTAGGCCTTTATTATAGACCCCAGGGTGATCTCTCAATGACCGTGTGTGGAATACTGTGACCGTAGAGCTGGAACAGGCCCTCCCTTAACTTTTAGTAAGCTATCCTGAGGAGGCAGGGATAGCTGCTCATAGCGTTAAGACAAAGAGAGTCTATTGGGCTTTTATATTGTGATTGTCCTTGTGCCTGATTGATTCTTCAATAAAGGGGTTTGCCCCACACAAACACAGGAGACAACACCACACAGGTATATGGAGGATGGCTTTCGACGGAGTGACTGGAAGAGGACAGACACAGAGAGCAAAGGAAAGGAAGCCCCAGGGGCTCTACCATCTTTTTCTTCTGTGTGGTGAAGCTTGGATGGGTTCCTTCGGCCGGAGCGCCATTTACCAAGCCGCTTGAAGAAATTCTCCTCTTCGTCCCGGCCGTACTCCATAGCGCCTCCTTCAGACAGCTTCACTGCGCTGGTGAACTTCACCTGGGGTATTCAAACACGCAGCATCAACCAGACAGAGTCCAATCAACCCTGGTCACAGAATCAGTCATTACATAGGAAGATATTTCGTTTGCCTATTTAACCCTTTAAGGATCACAACGGCGTAAACACGATCATACTGAAGTGTCATTCTGAGCCTGTGCTCGGGTAAACATGATAAAAAAATGCACTTTGTTTCTTTGACTTACTGGGCCACTGTGCTTTGCAGTACAGCTTGTTAATGCATATCATTGGATAGTGCAGGCTGCACTCTGTCGGTATACCTTGGAACTCTGGCGTATGAAGGAGAGCCTGTCCACAGAGCTGATGTCCAGCAGGTCCTCTACCCCATCTGTCAGACCCGAGAGGGAGGAGCGTTTCAGCCAGTTTCCTGCTCAGCACACACACACGCCGGCCAGGGGGAGAGTGTGTCCCAAACAGGAGGGAAACAAACACAATCAGGTGATTATGAAATTTGTGCCTTTTAAGGATCATTAGCTTTTCTCAGACGATAACTACCGCTATTTCTATTTGAAGCCAGTGGTTTTGTTTGTGTCCTCAAGTGATTAATCTACCCCCCCTCTCTCTGAGCTATTTTCCCTCCTGTTGCCCTGAATTCCCTGCACCTGTCTTTCTGACCCCTTTCCTCCCATCAACCTCCACCCTCCTTCCATCTGTCCAAACTCCCCTTTCCCCCTGTTGCCCTCAATCCCTTCCCCTGTCCCTCTATCTCTTTTCCCTCCCGTTGCCCTGAATTTCCTCTCTGACACCCCCCCGTCCCTTTCTCTCTGGCCCCCTGCCCTGCACCTATAGGTAGTTTGAGTTTCCCGTTGCCCTGAATTCCCTTCTCTCTCTATGACCCCCTCCCCTGTCTCTCTGGCCCCCTTGCCCCTGTACCTATGGGCAGTTTGAGTTTCTTGCGGAGGGAGATGCGTCGGGATCGGGAGCGGGAGCGGGACCGTCGTTCGGTGGTGGTTCCCGAGTGGGCGGTTGTGCACTCTGAAGTGTCCTGCTCTGACTGGCTGCTTGTGTCACTCGCTGCACTCTGGGACTTGAACATTTTGCGCCAGAAGTCCTTTCGCCCGAGGAGAGCCCCCGGGATCTGCTCATCACTGAAGAGCAGGGAGAGCGGAGACATCAGAGTCATTCATTCAGAAGATTAATCAGGACTTGTCATCTGCACTAGCATTCGTCAAAGGCTAGCACTGACCCCAAACTACTATACCACCCTTGAAAACATACTGTACTGTAACACAGCATCTCATTAAACAAACTCTGAACCTTTCCAACGACATGTATTTATCCTGTTCTAGAGAATATCAAATGCACACCATTCAGAATGGGCCTCTGATGTTTCCGTTTGCAATTAAATTGCGATCTATGCCCACAAAAAGTGAATCTATAAAGTTGTGGCTGGATGAACCAGCTTCACGCAATTCAGAGAGAAAATAAAGTTTTAAAAACTAAATGATCGGAAGAAGAATGATTCAGGGTTCGAATAAAAGTTGTTTTTCAATTACTCACTGCTCTGGGGTCTGTGGGAGACGACTGGAGATGTAACTACGACACTCATCCGCGGCAGACGAGGGCTGTCCCTTGTCGTTTGTGTTCCCCGCATCAGACCTATAAACACATGGAAGTCTTCAAACACATATTTATGGACATAGCCTGCCCTACAGAGAGCTGGGATAGCTATAATAATTATCAAACATCTAACTATAGTATGACTTCTATACTATAGCAACCACTAGATATGTTTCCAATGTATATGAAGGCAACAGGTCTCTCAAGACCAATGTTAGACCCCTCGATATTCAAAGCGACGTTTCCTGTTGTGCCGTGTTTTCTGCTGTAATATTTCCTCTACCTTCGGTTCCCTGGAAGTTTCGTCTCGTCCTTCTCCTCTGTCTTTTTCCCAGAAGTGACTTTCTCTGCACTGTCCAGGAGGGCACTGAGAGCCACTCTGCGGAAGACATTCCCGTGGGACTCCTTGATGAACTGCACCAGCTGCCGGATATCACAGTACAGACCCTGCGGAAGAGAGGGGCGATCAAAACAAGAGCAAACACAAACCAAGTGATAACACTGCCGGACACCCTGACTGAGACTGTAAAACCCCTTAACTGTGTTTCCCATCCATTCTAGCAAGTCTCGTTGCTAACTGAGAAATATGCTGTGCACAACTGACCAATGAATGCTGTGTAATTCTGAGTAAGGTTCTTTAAAACAAAGATACTGGGGATATATATAAAAAAAGTTCACAGTTTCTCTTGCTAAACTACTCAAGCTTGAAAAAAAACCCTCAAATGTCCCTCAATGTTCTGTTGCGGTTTGCAGTTAGTGGAAGCATGATTCTGGGGATGACTTTGACAAAACACCTGTACTCAGAGAGTGTGTGGAAGCTGTGAGAACAGAACTCACCTGCCTAGCCCCTTGATTCAAAGACCCCATTGTTTCTCAAATCACTTGTCGTTGAAGTACATCTTTTACACAGCATACCAACTTCTTAGATAAAACTATTCGATTTTAATATAATAAAAAATTAAATGGCATAAATAATCAACAGGAACCCTGAATGTTTTGCCTAATGCCTTCCTCAGTGAGTGTAATTCAACTGTAAATCACTTGTATTACTTCCCTAAAGCAATTGAAGTGATCCTCTATAACTGCACTTATGTACAATTCCTTGTTTGTATTTGAAAGTCCTGGTGAAGGCCCCGGTTCCCACCCTCGAGTCCACGCTGTGTGCACGTTCGCCACGCTGTTCTCACCAGGTTCTCCGGGCTGTGAAGCTCATGTGTGGTGGATGCACAACGTGTGATCAGAGACTTGAACATGCAGCCCACGACCACCGTCTCCATGTTCTGAGCAACCGATTTGCTGTCCCCTGTAGTGAAATTGTTCCCGAAACCCGCCTTGTCTGAAAATGTGGAGTAATACAAAATAAATAAATAAATATATAAATATATATATATATATATATATATATATATATATATATATATTATATATATATGTATGTATATATATATATATATATATATATATATATATATATATATATATATATATATATATATAAAATACAAACATCAACTTACAACAAAACATTTTTTATCATTGTGCAGATAAAAAGCATGTTTTTTTGATAGATCAAGCTGTTTTTTTCACGGGTTTTATTTTGATAAGTTCTTAGGCCCTGGTAAGATACAGGACCTGTTTGTTGTTTTTGCAGGACACGCTTCATTAGCTGATGTCAGGTTCTTTAATGGAGCTGCAGTTTTGACACACACGCTTTCAATACTGTATTCCAAATCAGCATGTCAATCGGGAAGCAGAAATCAGGTTTTTTTTTTTTTTCTTGCCTAATGTAAATGATTTTGCTTTGCAGAAATGTAGATTATGCATGTACCGAGGTTTCTTTTTTTCTCTCTCCTGGACCTCTCACCTGCACTTCCGTATTCTGCAAGAAAAGAGATGCGTGCAGAGTTCATTCCGGGCTGGCACAGTTAGGGAGGCTGGTACTGGTGCAACAGACATTGGAGCCCACAGTTCACAAATATACAGTACAAAGGGAGATGTTTCAGTCATCACGTGTACATGCAAGAAGGCTCCTGATTGTATTCGTAATACTGGGTATTCACATCATAAGATCCACAGGGCCACATGAGGTAGCACGAAACATTATTGCAGTGTTCAAAGATCCACTGTCCAACAGCCACTTTCCATCATGCCATCTTATAGGAAACAGATGGCATTTTCAACATTTGTACATTTTTAATATACTATAGGGCACTGCATCTTTAATAAATGATTGTGTGAGTTTTAATCTTGACATTTTCTATTGATTGATTCGTCATCTGATCTACGATTAATCAATTAATCACACCTGCCTTCTTGTGATATGAAATTGTATTGGAAGACGATTACAAGTAATACAATAAGACCCTAATACCGAAAGTATTAACATAATGCTATTTACTGCAACTGTTTCATAATGCCAACTAAAGGAAACCCAATATTCGGAATACACTTGCCAGTTTTGTGGATAACAGCATTCAGAACAGCATGTGGAATGGGGAAAGGGATTCTATGTCAAGCATTCAGAACAGCATGTGGAATGGGGAACGGGATTCATTGTCAAGCATTCAGAACACTCCAGACTGAACTGGAACCTCTGCAGTGTTCTGAATACGATGACTTGCATGTAAATGTGGACATGAAAAATGAAACATGTTAACAATGTATTGAGAGCATGTAGTTTCAGGGCTCCAGTATCCAGAATACAAAGTAGTGAGTGAGTGAGTCAGACTTAGGAGAGAATTACGCAGGCATTCCTTCCAATTCAAAGAGTCCTGTGGAGGAGGGATAGTTCAGTGAGAGAGCACTTGAAAGGACGCTTGGGTTCCAGCCTTGATTATGCCCGTTGCTTATCTCTGTGGCTTCTTGCCAATTGAATATGTAAAACCATGACTTCAGGAACATTTTCATAACTCCACCTTTTTAACTATGAGCCAATGTTTCCTGCCACACACAATGCTGGCAAAATGAATTCTTGTTCAGCAGGTAGTAGAACCCCACTTGAGATTAAAACAATTGTTACAAAAGCTAGCAAACTTTCAATCAGAACTATAATTAAGCTGCAACTTCCTGCAAGACTCCAATCAGAACTATAACTGAACTGCTCCTTCCTGCAAGACTCATTTCAGAAATATAATTTAACCTTCCTGCAACTCATTTGTTTCTTCCAGAAATGTTGCCATTGTGCTTCCCTGAAAACTGATCCCGATGTTGGGTCAGGTACTACAGGATCTTAATACTCACTGCACAGTGAATTAGCAGTCAAACTGTGTTAAAATATATATATATATATATATATATATATATATATATATATATATATAATATATATAGACACACACACACACACACACACACACACAAACATACAAACACACACATACACAAATACTTTTTTTTTACATCAACATCTATCGCACATATTTTAACAGTTATTCACAGCTGTCCTTAGTACTGGCTTGAATCAACATGCAAACATTTGAAAGGTTATTTTGCATGTTCTCAAAGCGCAGTGTGTTTTGCCCTTACTGTCGGTGATAGGTTCCATGCAGAAGCCCAGAAAGGCGTGTAAGAAGTCCACCACGTTGTTGAGCGAGTCCTTGTTCACATAGTCTCTCATTGTCTGACGGAACTGGAGCTTGTCCAGCTTGTACAGGAGGGTCAGGCAGTTCTGAGCCTGCAACATAAACCGAAGAAAACTACACAACTACAGCAAAGACGGACCCGACAGTTTTATTAAAAAGAAATCACCCACAAACACGTGAGAATGATACATTGCCTGCCAGGTTTGAGGATGCAGAACAGAATTTCCAACCAGTACTGACAATACCAAAGCACAGCAGTGCAATTTGACAGGTGTAACAGGGCAGGAGCTGGGCAGTTGTGTAGGGTTGCATTAGACAGGTCATTTACGTAGTCTGAGCAGCTCAACTTTGATTCACAGCTCTCTCACTCAGACTAGAGGAGGTCTCATTCGCAATAAGAGACAGCTTATGCATAAATACAATATTGATGCCACTGAAACCATCACATATTTACTGGTTAAAAAGGCTGTAACACATGTACTCAGTTCTGATAATATTAACCCTACACCCACTAATATTGAAATATTTTAATTTAACCCTCTTAAATCAAAATACATTAATAACTAAACTTTATGCCTTAGAGACTCCCATAATACTAAATTATTATCACAATGAATAATAATCTAAGGAAATAATATTAAAGAAACACTCTGGGATGAGAAATTAGAGCAACATCACATGGTCTCCTAATTCACAGAGAAGGTCAATTCAGTTTCAATTATTACAGCTAGTCTATTATACCGCTTGTATACCTGTGGATTCAGTGATTCAAACAAAGGCTGGGCATGTGACACTGATAGAGGATCCCTAATACATGTGATATGGAATTACTACAAATTAAAATATTAGTGGGAAAACATTTTATCCCATATTTGTAAAATAATAGATTCTGATATTCAATTTTCAGCTAGACACCTTGCTACTTTCACAAACAAAACCACTTAAAAAATGAATCAGTTTCTCTCTTTTAGTTGCAAAGAAAACTGTATTACTATCCTGGAAAGATTCCAAGCCACCGGCTCTACAACCAAGGAAGAAGTTATTATTAGATAATATAAACTTAGAAAGAATCCCCTATTCTTTAAATAACCAACTTGAGAATTTTAAAAACATCTAGTATAAGGCATCAACTTATCTCACTAATACTGACATGTATGAATAACCCATGTTACTATCTTCATATTTATTCTATATTTATATTAACGCCATATTGTTATGAATTATAATGTGTTCATGTAAAGGGTTGAAAAGGATGTAATATCTGAATATTATATGTTTCTGTTTATTCTTTAAATATATTTAGCATTTATGGATATTTACTGTAATGCTTTGAAATTAATAAAAAAATCTAACTTCAAAAATAAAGAGACAGCTTTTACATAATGTAACAGATTCTGACAATTCTAAAAGCTAGTGTTGCTAATCAGCCTCTGCAGTGGCATCGTGTTAGTAACCAGCCTCTGCAGTGGCATCTTGTTAGTAACCAGCCTGTGCAGTGGCATCTTGTTAGTAACCAGCCTCTGCAGTGGCATCTTGTTAGTAACCAGCCTCTGCAGTGGCATCTTGTTAGTAACCGGCCTCTGCAGTGGCATCCTGTTAGTAACCAGCCTCTGCAGTGGCATCTTGTTAGTAACCAGCCTCTGCAGTGGCATCTTGTTAGTAACCAGCCTCTGCAGTGGCATCTTGTTAGTAACCAGCCTCTGCAGTGGCATCTTGTTAGTAACCAGCCTCTGCAGTGGCATCTTGTTAGTAACCAGCCTCTGCAGTGGCATCTTGTTAGTAACCAGCCTCTGCAGTGGCATCTTGTTAGTAACCAGCCTCTGCAGTGGCATCTTGTTAGTAACCAGCCTCTGCAGTGGCATCTTGTTAGTAACCAGCCTCTGCAGTGGCATCTTGTTAGTAACCAGCCTCTGCAGTGGCATCTTGTTAGTAACCAGCCTCTGCAGTGGCATCTTGTTAGTAACCAGCCTCTGCAGTGGCATCTTGTTAGTAACCAGCCTCTGCAGTGGCATCTTGTTAGTAACCAGCCTCTGCAGTGGCATCTTGTTAGTAACCAGCCTCTGCAGTGGCATCTTGTTAGTAACCAGCCTCTGCAGTGGCATCTTGTTAGTAACCAGCCTCTGCAGTGGCATCTTGTTAGTAACCAGCCTCTGCAGTGGGCATCTTGTTAGTAACCAGCCTCTGCAGTGGCATCCTTGTTAGTAACCAGCCTCTGCAGTGGCATCTTGTTAGTAACCAGCCTCTGCAGTGGCATCTTGTTAGTAACCAGCCTCTGCAGTGGCATCTTGTTAGTAACCAGCCTCTGCAGTGGCATCTTGTTAGTAACCAGCCTCTGCAGTGGCATCTTGTTAGTAACCAGCCTCTGCAGTGGCATCTTGTTAGTAACCAGCCTCTGCAGTGGCATCTTGTTAGTAACCAGCCTCTGCAGTGGCATCTTGTTAGTAACCAGCCTCTGCAGTGGCATCCTGTTAGTAACCAGCCTCTGCAGTGGGCATCTTGTTAGTGTACCAGCTGCCATTACCTGCATCCGTAAGCGATCTCCAGAGAGGCCTCTGTGTCCCTCTCCACATCCATAGGCACAGCCGAGAGACTTGACGATTTTAATCAGCATTGTGAGGGCCAACCTGTGGCTGCTCTGGGGCACACTATCTTCCTGATGCCAGAGAGAACACTGTTAAAACATGCCTTCAGCGTAAAGCACTGAATAAACCATGGCCCCAGTGTGGTATATAAGGGTGGCTGTATTGTAGAGGTGCTTACTTTCTGAAAAAGTCTTCTTAAAATCTTAGAGCCTATTTAATGGATTTAAATAGCAGCAGATCTAGAAACCACCACCGATTCACCACCGTTCAGATCAGTAGCCCCTTGTCCACAATGCTAAAGATACATGGAACCAATTTTTATATAAACAGTGGCTGCTGAAGGTAAATAACAATGGGCAAAGTTACTCGCTGATAATATCATCATGCAGTCATCTAAGTGGCTCCATCTTTAAATAAAATAATTATAATCCTACACGTGGTTTGTAGTTTTAATACTTATGAAATTGCATCTCTCATGTTTGTAAAAATACTAGCTGCTTTTACAGTGTGGCTTTATCTCTACCTTCTGGATAAGCAGCCAGACAGGACACACCTTGTTTCCTTGCTGCCTGTTGTTCTTGCCATCATCTCCTCCTCCTCCTCCTCCTCCTCCTCCGTTCCCGCCCCCTCCTCCTCCTCCCGGCGCCGCCCCCATTCCTCCAGCCACACCCACGTTGGCTCCCCCTGTCCTCTGATTGGTCCCATCCTTGAGCCTGGTCTCCTCATTCTCCTTCTCTTCCACCTTGGACACCTTCTTCCCCATGCTGGGTACCACTCCCAGCTGCAGGAGGCACTCGATGATGTTCAGAGTCACGTCGCAGATTCGTGAGCTGATGTCGTGGGTCAGGACCACGTACACAGCTCTCAGGATCACCTGTAGAGGACACATGGGTTCAAGATAATGTACGGGCTGCTGTGGGACACAACACATGTAACACAAGACCTCACCTTCACTAGTTTTACAGTCTACAAGGGATTAAGGTGTGTAGCTGGTCGACCTCATCCATGATAAGTGAAGGGGTGGGGAAGGGCAGGGAGGTTGGTGCTGGAGATGAACTGTGTTGGAGCTGGGAGCTGGGAGGATGGGGGCTGTGTGAAATAACTCCAAGCAGTAGTTCAGGATCAGTGGAATTCCCTCCCTGTATGTTTCCATAGAGATATCTTTTAGGGGATGACTGTTTGAAATACGAAGCATTTAATTTGTAGACAACAATCCCTTTGTATCCAGTAGGGTTTGGTACAAATTAAACTACTATGTTAAAAAGTAACCAGGATGTGGTTACTGAAACAGAAAATGATAAAAAAAAAAAATTACAATTCTAAAAAAAAACTTCAGACTTCCACAAGCCCCTGTATTAAGCTTCTGAGTTGTTTACTGATGATTTAATGATATTACTGGGTGCGCTGAAAAATGATGCATTGGAGTATATACTAGCTTTCAGAGTCTAGCCCGGGGAAAACCAAAGTTGTTCCTTCCACTCCTGGTTTTTATTCCAAGCCAATAGGGGTTTAACCAATTTAACCTCTATCCAGACCCTGATGCAGTTAATGATATCATTTTACTTGTTAAACCTGGAGTGGAATGGCCCTCCAGGCCTATGATTGGTCTGAGGGGAGTACCAGTTTAACACTAGAACTACCGTGGCAGTCATTTTGACATTTGAGGTTTTCAAATTCAAATTACTCTGTGTGTCTGAAAGTTATGTGGTTGTCCGTTCATGAATTTTCCTAAATACATGTATTAAATACCCTGACGCGTTTGAAAGGCAGGATCACGAAAATAAGGAAGTTATAATCCAGCCCACCTAGAACCGCCAGAGCAGTCATTTTGACTACCTTTTACAATACATGTTTTTATTTTGAATATAACCTACAATATCCATTATATATATATATATATATATATATATATATATATATATATATATATATATATATATATACAGCTCTGGAAAAAATTAAGAGACCACTGCAAATTTTTCTTAAATCAGCATCTCTACATGTATGGCAGCCATTCCATTCCAGTGTCTGTTGAATTCCAACACAGGCACACCTCATTCTACTGAATGAGGTACTGATTAGGGGATCACCTGAACCAAATCTTATTTAACGAGGAAAAGTATAAAAACCACTCCTGTGGTCATCACTATCCTCTTGCAATAGGACCAGCTGGATGGCAAAACAGTGCTAGTAGTACCTCAAAAGTAATTGGAATAAAAAAATAACTATTGACCATGCCCAAAGAGTTGAAAAGGAAAGTTTTGAGTGAGGAAAAGAAGGGTTCAATTCTGGCTTTACTGGCAGAGGGATACAGTGAGTGTCGGGTTGCTTCCATCCTTAAAATTTCAAAGACAGCGGTTCATAAGAACAAGGTCAAGCAGCACACATTGGGGACAACAAAGCTACAGACCGGCAGAGGGCGAAAACGACTCTCCACTGACCGGGATGACCGCCAACTCATTCGAATGTCACTCAGCAACCGTAGGATGACATCAAGTGACCTACAAAAAGATTGGCAAACGGCAGCTGGGGTGAAGTGCACGGCGAGGACGGTTTGAAACAGGCTCCTAGGGGCAGGGCTGAAGTCGTGCAAAGCTAGAAAAAAGCCCTTCATCAATGAGACGCAAAGAAGAGCCAGGCTGAGGTTTGCAAAAGACCATAAGGATTGGACCGTAGAGGACTGGAGTAAGGTCATCTTCTCTGATGAGTCCAATTTTCAGCTTTTCCCAACACCTGGTAATCTAATGGTTAGACGGAGACCTGGAGAGGCCTACAAGCCACAATGTCTCGCACCCACTGTGAAATGTGGTGGAGGATCGGTGATGATCTGGGGGTGCTTCAGCAAGGCTGGAATCGGGCAGATTTGTCTTTGTGAAGGGCGCATGAATCAAGCCAAGTACAAGGTTGTCCAGGAAGAAACTTGCTTCCTTCTGCTCTGACAATGTTCCCCAACTCTGAGGATTGGATTTTCCAGCAGGGCAATGCTCCATGCCACACAGCCAGGTCAATCAAGATGTGGATGGAGGACCACCAGATCAAGACCCTGTCATGGCCAGCCAAATCTCCAGACCTGAACCACATTGAAAACCTCTGGAATGTGATCAAGAGGAAGATGGATGGTCACAAGCCATCAAACAAAGCTGAGCTGCTTGAATTTTTGCGCCAGGAGTGGTATAAAGTCACCAAACATCAATGTAAAAGACTGGTGGAGAGCATGCCAAGACGCATGAAAGCTGTGATTGAAAATAAGGGTTATTCCACCAAATATTGATTTCTGAACTCTTCCTAAGTTAAAACATTAGTATTGTGTTGTTTAAAAATGAATATGGACTTATTTTCTTTGCATTATTCGAGGCCTGACAACACTGCATCTTTTTTGTTATTTTGACCAGTTGTCATTTTCTGCAAATAAATGCAATAAATGACAATGTTTTTATTTTTTATTTTATCACAGTAAAGCAGCAGGCTGCTGCAGCTCAACCTGGATTCTGTGCTGCACCACAAACACGAGAGTAAACATAAACATTACTTTTGTTTAAAATTAAAAACTACTTTCCTTTTCACAGTTTTGTATGTACATATACCTCTTTAAACCTGTTTACACACTAGTTTCTTTTGTTAGTTTTTCATTTTTTGAAGTAGTGTTTTATATGTGGTAAGTCAGTAAATAAACGCTTTTATGTTCAATTGTTCATTTAAATGCAACGTTTTGGCTGTGCAACTGTCTGATATGATGTGCTTGAATTAAACTTTTGAGTTGTATCTGATAGTTTGTCTTTCATTTAATACTGATGTTGTTTAAAATGTAACCGTCATAATGACTGCCTGTGTAACCGTGGCGGTTCTAGTGTTGACAAAAGTGGTTTACCGTGAGGTCCAGCATGCCGTTCTTAAGGATGAAGTTGTTGGTCCCCTCGATGCTCTCTGCATCCTCCAGGCAGCTGTAGTTGATGCAGGAGTCAGTGAGGCTGCGTGGCAGGTTGGAGCAGGCCAGAGGCTCGATGGGCATCTCTGGGATGGGCACCGGGTTGCACAGCTTCTTCATGTGCTCTGTAAAGATGTCTGCGTAGCCCACGTTGAACGAGGCCACCGTGGTGTTGAAGGTTGCCACAGTGATGGTGGATATCTGGGACCTGACTGTGAGACCAGATGCATTGTTACGCTGTGGCACATTTCTATGAATCAAAACTGGCTAGTGACTAATCAGACCAACTGTGGCAGAGCAAAGCTCTGCCCTTTTTAAATTGGCAGGGATGGGGTTAATTTCCCCTACCTGCCTGTGTTTATTATGTTCAGGTGGCTGGGGTTGATTAGTTGATTAGGTTAATTAATGATCAATCAGCGCCCAGCCACCTGATATAAAAGGAGGCCTCTGCTTCTCATTTGAGAGGAGGGAGCTGAGGAAGCAGGTTGGTGGTTTTGGTGTGTGATTTTTGAATTTTGATAAATCCAGTGAAGGCATTGCCCAGCCTGGAAATTGTTATTTTTATTAGTCTTGCTTTATTTGTGTTTAAATTGCTTTGTTTTGGCCCTTGTGCCCTTTTATTTTTGTGTATTTATAATAAAAGAATAATTTTTTTGAACTATAGACTGTCTCTGGGCCTCTATCCACTTGCCAGCCTGCCACATTAACCCACAAACTTAATCAAGAATTCCTTAACTGTGAGGACCTGCCCCTGGGTCAGATGCAGCAAGCGTCACTTGTGATGTATTCAGAGAGTGTTTTTATTTCATAATAAGATCCAACTGTAGCACATAATATAGCTTTTTGTCATTTTCAATCATTATGAAGATGCCGGAACTGACTCTTCAAGTTAAATATTACACATTTTAGTGGCACTTATTCTGTATTGCAAAGTATGAGACCACGGCTCAGAACAGAAAGGGATTTCTGGAAATACTGAGAGCAGCTCAGTGAAAGAGCCCACTTAACAGCATGCTCAGTCTTGCTCCTATCCTAGCAGCTCAGAGCGTTACAGAGCAGAGTTCATCGGTGATGCTGATACTTAACGCACCCACGGTAGCCCTGTGAGGTCATGGATCCCGCACGTACCTTCCTTGACGGTGTTTTCACCGTGGCTGTTGGGTTGGTCGTGGGCATCGCTCATCAGTGTGTGGTGCGAGTGGGACTGTCTGGCGCTGAGGCTGTCCACATCTGCGGTGGTATCGGAGCTGCCTCTGCGTGTGAACTTCCCTGCAGCCAGAAACAGACAGATGTGTGTCTATTACTTAAACATTCAAACATTGAGGATCTTTTAGTTATGGACGGATGATAAAGTTCTGTAGTATCAATAGTGTTTAAATGCTTGGGTCTACACAATCCTAGGATTACCATATGCCTCCATGTACACCACATGCTTCAGGTACCTTTCACAGCAAGACTACGCTTACCAGAATGCATTGGGATGTGAGTGAAAACCCTGAACTGTCCCTAACTGTCTAGTGTACATGGAGTCTTATGATAACCCAAACCCAAAGCCTAACAGAGTTGCTGCCTGCCTCACCCAGGATGGCAGTCTGCCAACCCCCCTTCTCGAGCCCGCGCCGCTCGTCACCAATCCCGGAGAAGCTCCCGAAGGAAAAGGTGCTGCGCGTGGGAGACACGTCCAGGTGATCCTCGTGCAGCAGGAAGGGGACCCCCATGCGCCGCTGACGCCTCTTCCCGGTGTGGTGGAACGGGATTGAGCCCTTTCGCTCACGTTCCTCCTTGCGGCTCTTAAACTGATTGTGACAAAAACAACAGCAACCATAGCAATCATTGTACTGGAGCCTGGGCTGATAAATCCCATTAATGAGTGATACTATAATAATAAGATTGGACAACTTAATTGAAGGCGATTATAAAAAGGGAAGAGGAGTCGGCATTTATATTGCTTGTTTTTTGTACTGGGCTGTCATCTGGCAATCGCTTGTCATCAAGTGCCTAAGCTTAAATAAATAAATAAACATCTTTATTCCTTGTGTTGGCCTCTTTTCTAATACACGAGTGATTTACAAGATTAAAATGAAGTAAAACCTAGTATAACTACCAGAACAGCAAATATACTATATAGAGTTTTTATGACAGTCTGTGGCTCGGTCCCTGTGTCTCACCTTTTTGAAGATGTTCATGCCCAGGTCAGAGGACAGGTCCGGGACAGCCTGCCTTCTCAGGTTCGTCAAGGACACCTTGGAGAAGGTTTCTGTGCTGAGGGACTTCTCCTCCTCATTGCATTTTGAAGTCATGTCCTTCACAAAACCAAAAGAGGCATGTTATCACAACGTGTTTTAACAAACTCTTACTTAGCGACTTTCACACCTCTACTGGCCAGATAGCCACATTAACACGTGAGCTGGTATCTATAACACTCCAGCCACTCACTGGACATTCAGGGGTGACCGCCTCACCCCAACCTTCCTGACCTGTGTCTTGTGTGTGTTCACCAGGGAGGGTGCGGCTGCCACCATGGAGCTGCTGCGTGGTCTGGGCAGCTGTGTGAGGAGGGGCTCCGGGGGTCTCTCAGGCTTCTCCTCCAGGATCTGACGCAGCCTCTGCAGGCAGTACAGCAGCGCCCAGTGGGTCCCCTCTTCGGACCAGTGGGGCTGCAGGAGACAGCGCAGCACCGCCACGTCGAAATAGGTGCCGTAGCGAGACCTCTGCGCAGGGGGGGCTGCGGTCGAAGCTCTGTAAAGCACAATGGAAGGACGCTTTTACATTTGACTTATTTGTGGTTTTAAGAATTGAAGATTTCAGATTCTTTTTTATCTGGGTTTTCATCAAGCTTTATTTAACATTGTAAATCACTGATGGGAAAGCAATCGCTGTCAACGATCTGTTAGAATTCAGGTACATCTTGCATAGACACTTGTGTATGTTTCATACTAGTCCCTGAATACAAAATCAGTTAAGACTCCTGTCCGTTGGATTGATAATTGGCAGTCAGGTCTGCAATCTTACAGACACTCGCTGTGCCACAGAGGCAGTCAGGGTAATAAATGACTTCAAGCAGCCCATGAGCCCACGAGGAACTGGCAACACTGGGATTCAGACACAGAGCACAGCACAGCACAGTTCAAAAAACAGCATCAATCAGGGTTCTTTCAAAATGTAACAAATTGCACAATAATCTCTTTCAGTCCAGCTGCTGTGTTGGTGTAGCACAATACAACACAATATTATCCTGCGTAACTCCCCTTGTGCACATCTCCAGTCAATACAGCTTACTTATTGACTATGCACACTCAATGCTCAGGTAACTATGTGCAGACCATTTAGACCATTCTCTTCTGAACAAACTGCATATTTTGATTGTAAGGTAAAATTATTTAACTAGACAAAAGTTTTAGCTATGTTGTGTACTGAAGAAGAATGCTCAAGCCGAAATGTTGGTCAACTTGAATTCGAGTGTTCTAGTTTATCTTAGTATTCTGAGTGTTTTGAATTTATGGGTGTATATATATTTATTAGTAGCTGTCTTTTGGAAAACAGTGCTCCACTCTGTCTGTATCAGCTGATGCCAGGGCTCCAGTAGAGAAAGCTTCAATCAGTCCAGATCCTAACTATCTGCCACACTGCCCAGTGGTGTGTGGCACACTTGTGTAAGCTAGATAGATCTGTGCTGCATTGGGCCAGAAAAGTGACTGCAAAACCTATATATGACTAACAACATTATTATTTACACACAATAACTTCAGAGGAATCCAGCATTTACAAAGGGTTTGAATTTGAGCAGTCTATTAAAAACCCAAGGCATGAATAACAAATGGGTGAATAGTATACTTTGGAGGTTTTGTGATGGAGCTGTTTGTTTGCAGGTACAACTTGTATTTATTGATAAGAAGCATGAACAGGGATGGAAGTAAGACCCCCCTAGCACAGGCTTATTGCAGTATGAACTTAACTATGGTAGTGTAATATGTATCCAGTGATGGTTTGCCATTCTATACTGCTTTTACATTGACACATTAAAAAGTGTAATTGTACTGGTTTCATGATGTGGTTAAGCGGAGACCAACGAAACTAATTTAATGTGTGATTTGAGACACATTCCACCTGGCCTTCAGGAAACGTGAAGCCAGTGAATGACTCCTCTGGAAATGACCAGACAAACACAGTAATAGTCCCATACTTGTTCTGGGAGAGTCCCTTGTCCTTGGAGGCCTGGGAAGGCCCGCCTCCTTCAAGAGAGTTGCCACGGCGACAGCTCTGCACACTTGCCCCTGATGACAGTGAATCTGATTGGGCAGTCTCACAAACCACCTGGAAACCCTTCAGAAACACAGAATAGAAAAATCAAACAAAGCAGGAGTTGCTAGGAAACTTGATCTACTCTCCTTGAACTGTCAGTCTTACTGCAATGGCCAACAACCCTTTCCTTAAAATTCCCATGTTGCGCCTTTAAAACAATTTAAAACTATAACTATACTATAACTAACCCTTTAATAAAACATTTAATAAGCCATTCCCCATGGACGCATATATACATATATAGATATATACATATATCTGTGCTGGTGCTCCACTAAGGCTAACTCTTGCTGACAGCTGGTAAAATCAGGGAAAGGAGAGAGGGTTGAGTTGAACACTTGCCGTGGAGCCTGGGTTGGGGGATTCACACGCACTCCTCTGGTTGTTGGTTGGGGAGTTTCTCTTTGCTGAAATGACAGATACTAGATGTAATACCAATTCAAGCATGCTAAAAAAAAGATTGTATTCACAAACAAATCACCCAGAAAGAGTAGATCACCCAGGTAGATCTCACAATGTCAAAAAACAGCTCTGTAGATATTGAAGGTGTGCTTGTTCCGATGTGCAGCTGCTTAATGTATGCAGACTTGGGGGGTGAAGACAAGAAAACAAACTACCCAATCTGGAGCTCAAACCACAATAGAAAGGGGCCAGGCAGATTTGCAGTATGGTCTTTTTTCCTCTTTGTATCAATTACAATATTAATTAAATCCATAATATATCCGCCCCCCCACCCCCCCATGTTCATTAAGTTAGCTTCAAGCTTTTTCATGCCTTTAAAAAGGAGCCTGCTCACTCACCTGTAACAATGTTTCTGACTGGCTTGATGAGAGCAGTGAAGGCAGGGACATCGGGCTGTTTCTGCTCCCACATTGGCTGCCAGATGACAAGGCCACTGGACAATCGGAATGTCAGATCTGACTCCTACAGCAAGTGAGTACAACAAACACAAACTTTTAATATACTGTACCCGAGTGAAGGAGGCGAAAATCAGAGGAAAGAAACACATATTAACGAAAAAAAGAATCTTTGTCAAATGTATGTGCCACTGTAGTAAAGCATTGCCTTATTGTTGTTGTTGAGATGTTTTGTTTTTTTAATTATCTGTGTCTCTGTACCCGTTTATAAATTATTATTATTAATTTGGCAGTTTTGCAAAAAGTTTGTTATTTCATATCAGGCACTCAGTAAAATCATTTGGTAATGCAGAATGCATGCAGACTGTCTCTGGGGTGTGTGCTGCACAGCTGTTACCTTGATCCTGTGGATGAGAGGAGCAAAGAGGAACACAAAGAGCTCCACGGTGGCCATGGACTTGTGGAAAAGCTTCTGCTTGCTGTGCTCGTCATCCTCGGGGGTGCTGCCATGCGGGGGCTGGCCGGGGGAGCCCTGGTTCTCCATCTGGTGAATGAAGGCACTGCTGCTCCCTGACCAGCTGGACCCCCGACCCCCTCTCACCCCAGCCTCGTGGTTACACTCCTGGGCAGCATCCAGCAGCATCCAGTGCAGGGTGTGCAGAAGCTTTGTCTCTGCAACACCCAGCTTGTCCTGGTGACCTGCAGCCACACCAGTGATACAGTAATAGGCATCTTCGAACAGTAACAAGCATTGCAACATGACCTTATTGAATATTCCCTGAGACATTGCTGAAAAATGACATTTTTTAATCTCAGAAAATATTTCTTATACAAACAAACATAAAACGATAACACCCCTGTGCTCTGTGGATGTACGGTACTTGGACAACATGCATTGCAAACTTAATGTTTATGGAGGTAATAAGTGGGAACATGCTAGAGCAGTGACTCTCAATCCTGGTCCTGGGGGACCACTGCCCTGCTGGTTTTTGTTCCAACCAAGCTCTCAGTTACATAATTGAAACCTTAATTGAACTAATAACTTGCATAATCTGAGCTTTTTAGTTATTTTAAACAGATGGAGATTTCAATTTAAGTATAACATTGTATAAGG